>NC_136070.1:358151106-358458894 GCF_964261635.1 Lissotriton helveticus
GACAAAGGCAGTCACCGAATTGCATCTTTTGTGTTGAAGCAAGCCAAATAAACTTGTATTTCAAGAGTTTCTCAAGAGTGCTAAACTGATGTATTTGGGAGCTGGGATATATATATATATATTTATATATATATATATATTTGTGTGTGTGTGTGTAGTGTGTGTATCTGACCGCTCTAGAGTGTAGGGAGGGGCCACGACTCATTAGCTGCGAGGCTTAAAGTCACTCACGATGCCCCCACTGTCTGTGGTGTGGCAAAGGATTTGCAAAATATCTGGAAAACTCTGGTCCTAAAAGTCTCTCAATCGTGGGCTTCTCCACAGGATGTGCACAAGGCATCCACCTTGCCATAGCCCCCCAAAAGGTGTTGATTGATTAATTGTATGGAGCTGTGCAGGTATAAGATGCAAGTGGAATAGGGTTAGATAAAGTATTTCCTTGCATCTGACGTGGCGATTAAAATGAATACTTCAAAAATGTACTTCATGCCATTGCAGTTTGCCTCAGGAGATGCTAAGGTCCTTATCTCATTGTACCAGAAAAGAGGAGCTTAAGTATGTTTACTGAAGAGTTGAGTGCATATGTTTATAGAGACTAGGGGCCAGATGTAGGTAGCCTAATACCGGTCGGTAACAGCCGAAATTACCGAATTTCGTCCGTTACCGACCGGTATTAGGCTTTTCAGATGTAGGAGGCCAAAAAAGGTAATTTAAGGAATCGGTAAATTACAGAATCCTTAAGATACTGATGTGGTAATTGACCGTATCCCTAATGTAGGGAGCACTCAAGTGAGTGCATTCCTCATTTAAGGATTCGTTATTTACTACCAACTGCAAGTTGGTGGTAAATATTGAAAACCGTTAAAAAAGCAATTTTAGGCTTTTTTAACAGTGCCATGTGGCAGACATACATGCCCTACATGCCCTTAGGGCATGTATGTGTGCCACATGTGCACCCATGCACTATTCAGGGGTGCAACAGGGTGTCAATATGACACCCTGCCACCCTTGTAAATCTTCCCCTTATTACCGATTTGGTATTTACCGAATCGGTAATTCATATTCATTCCTATAGGACTCCAGGCCCATAGGAATGAATGGGAATTACCGATTCGGTAAATACCGAATCGGTAAATACCGAATATTACAAATTCGGTAATATTTACCGAATCATTTGCTACATCACATTTACCGATTCCTAAATACCGAATCTGTAAAATTCGGTATTTAGGAATCTGTAATATGTGATTACCTACATCTGGCCGTAGATGCTTAGTGAAGGAGAGATTTTGGAGGAATTTTTCAAATTGTGCGTCAGTAAGGGAAGAAGTTTATCTACGGCAAAAGTGGATGCAGGAAAAAATATCATAATACCCCTCCTGAGTCAGCTTTCTCTGCTGTTGCACCAACCGGATGGGAATAGCAGATTTTACTCCCTCAAAGTCGATCACTTTTCCTACTGTTTCACAGACTGTAGTGGGATTAGTAAATTTAACTCCACCTGATCCAACGTTTTCTCTACTGCTGCACAGGCTGGAGTGTGAGTACTATGTGTATTTGTCCTACAATTTAATAGTTTTGCTAATATTCTTTTAGATAATATTATGTTTTTGTGTATTACACATTCTTTTCTATATAGTAATTTTTGTGATTATAGCTAATATGTTTTTAGTAAAATTTATTTTTTTATATTTCCTTTTTTATGTGTAATGAAACTAGGATTTTTTTAAAATGTGTATATATTATATTTTTATATTATTAACTTGAAAATTAGAATATAAATTAAATGCATTACTTAAACATAGTTTTACATTATATATGTCTACTTAAAAATAACATGTTTTGGTATTTGTATATAGATTCTATTTGTGCTCAGCTTCTTATGTGTGAGCAAGGTTGTTTACAGCCAAAACGCATTACTAAGAAGCGGAATAAATATTCCTGAAACTGAGAAACCAGCCGTGTCTTGAGAGTACGTGATTCCGTGTTGACTGTGACTTTTGTGGGTTGAAAATCTGTATATGTATACATATATGTGTGCTTGTTTAAATAAGTATATATTGATATATATATTTTAAATATTATTTAAAAATATGTAATTTATATTATATTACTGTTACATGTTAAGACATCCAATATTTGCTATTTTTCACTCTATCATGAAAAATTATAGTTTTGAATATATTTTTCGATATTAGTGTAAAAAATATTTGTTTTTTTCCAGATTTTTGGCATTTACTTTGCAAGTGTAGGGAAACAATATTTTTGTGGTTGATATTTCAGTATCAGGATATTCAAGTTTTCAATATTTTGTCAGTAAACCTAATCCCCACCCTCTCTGGCCCTCACTTATATAATTGTTCTCAAATCTCAAGCCAGTTAGCAATATTGACAAATCCCACGAGGGACTGAGATTGCTATTACAGAATACATTCAAATAGTAGTCCATGTTCTATTTACAAATCAGGGGCCCGATTCACAAAACTAAGTTGAGACAAAATCCTAAACTTACTACCATTTTGGTATTCACAGAAGGCACTTACTCATTTTGGTATACACAGAAGGCACTTACTCATATCTGTATTCACAGAAGTTAGGAGTCCTACCTTTAGGACTCCTAAAAACCTTCTGTGAACATCGAAAGTTTTAAAGTTAGGATTTCTCTTAATTTAGGAGTAGTAAAGTTAGGAGAACTTTACTACTACTAAACTGTGAAACACACAGTGCGAGGAACTAGCTGATTTTTTTGTGCGTACGGTTGAGATCATTTATAACAACCTGCCAACTGTGCCGCTTGTAGCAGCGGGCTTGCCTATTAATCGCCCGGTTGAGTTTGAGGACAGACCAAATGTCCCTATAACAACTTTGTCCTCCTTTCCCCTACTTTCGCTCTCTGAGATTAAAGCTCTGTGCCTTAAAATTAAATCAGGCTCTCCAGCTGATTCGCTGAGACCAGATCAACTTCATCAAGTTCTTAACTCAATCTCTCCAGCGATAAGGGAATTGGTTAATGTCTCTGTCCTCTGCATCACTTCCAGCAACCTGGAAGCATGCAAAAGTGATACCTCTTTTAAAGAAGCCATCTTTGGAGCCATCGGACCCGAGCAACTTCCGGCCGATCTCCCTGCTCCCTTTCTTAGCGAAGGTTACTGAGCTATATGTGAACACGGTTCTGGCGGAATTGATGGAGCACAATAAAACACTGGATCCCTCACAAAATGGTTTCTGTCCACGTCATAGTACAGAATCAGCACTGTTGGCAGTGACTGAGGACATCCGCAGCTGCCTAGATGTCGGGAACTCGGCAACCTTAATTCTGTTGGATTTAAGTGCCGCCTTTGACACTGTTTCCCATGACATTCTTCTATGTCGTCTACATGATATCAGAGTCAGGGGGTCGGCTTTGGCGTGGTTTCAGTCTTCTTGGAAGGCAGAACTTTTCAAGTGGTGGTACCACCTTCCCACTCTCAGGAGCATGCCATCAAGCATGGGGTTCCTCTGGGCTCGATATTGAGCCCTGCGCTTTTCAACATCTATGTGCAACCCCTAGCTTTGTTAGCAAAAAGTAGAGGGTTGTCAATGCTTTCCTATGCCGATGACACCCAGCTAGTTATTGTCTTCTCTAAAGAGTGTCAAGATAATCTCTTGAAATTTGGAGAGGCCCTTCTAGCTATTTCTGACTGGATGACGGCAAACTGTTTACAGCTGAATGCCGCCAAGTCGGAAATTCTGGTGATGGGTAGAGACAGGACCCTCTGGTCGGAAAAGTGGTGGCCTGATAAATTAAAACCTGCACTTTTGTTAAAGAAGGCAGTAAAGAACTTAGGCTTCTGGATTGATAGCGAGCTCTCATTTGACGTACAATCAAAAGCCTTAGCGGGGTCATGTTTCAGTCTCCTGAGAGGGTTGAAACCACTACTTTTTAGCAGGGAGAAAATCCTTTTAGGAGGGTTATTACTCTCCAGGATTTTAGCCGCAATGTAATCTGCTCTGGTTTAATTGGACCAATGGTGCCAATGTGGTCCTCAAGAGACCGAGTCCACTTGTGCTTCACTTTTCGTGGACCCCGACGTTGCCTGCAGCCTCTACCACAACTGCTCCCAGAAAGGAAAATCTGACGCCTAAAGACACCTCTGCAACCATTGCCCCAGAGCCATGGGGAAGAGGACCAAAGGTGTCCCTACATCCCTGAGTATCATGAGGCCTGAGCCCACCATTGGTTCAGCCAGACTGGTTCCCAGTCAAAGCCTGCAGCCCCTTTCCGTGAAGACTGATACCCATTGAGTAACATTGGGCACCTGATGCTGGTTTGCACCCCTGAACCTGGCTGCCCTAGTGTCGCTGGTGTTCTGCTGGTGATGCCCTGTATCTTGCCCACCACTCACCTTAACTCCTGGATATTGGTCCTATAAGTCACTGAATGCTGAACTTGTTATTCCTCTCTTAGGATAACATTGGTGCTTCTGAAAATTGCACTGTATCGATTTTTTAAATGAAAAAAGTATTTCTATTGAAAAACGTACATACCTGATCGAACTTGTTCTGGTTCCTAAATATATGTAAACATATGTGCTATTTTTATAAATTGGTGTAATTCTACCTATTGAGTCATGTGTATTATTTATTGACTATTATGTGTATTATTGAATGTCTAACATTCCCCTCCGATAGGCCTACGCCTGCTCTACCACCCTACCCCTTAGAGGACCTCTTTGGGATTGCTAGAGCAAGCCCCCATACACTTATAAGGGGACCACTGGACTCTTTGCACAATATATCTCATTATGATATCATAGAAAGAGTCAGCGTCCGGTACATGTCCTATTATTTCACATGTTCAAACAATCAATTTTTGCAACTACACTTGATTATTTCTTTACTTTGGTGTAAACATGCATTAAGTCCATGGGTTCCTCCTGCCTCTTCTTCCGTAAAGACAGTAGTCCTCCCTGCATTCACTAAACTTCTCATCCTTGCCAAAAGTACTCCTCTCGAATCCCTTTATCTCTTTCACACAATGTGCCATCTTTATTCATTAGATCAAGTGTCTGCACCTGCAGAAGAGAGAAACCATTGCATTTAAAGCAAACTGACGATGAAGGTTAAACATTGTTAAACCCAAAAGGTTAAGGCTTTTGGTCAATTAAGTGTAGCAAGCATCTAAATACATGTTTAAATGCATGATTACAGTTACATATACGGTTACACTATAGATGTAAAATGCTAAGGTACTCATTATAAATTTCTTCCGCCTGACGACTGCCTCATTAGAATGCAACTGAACATTGTTCGGTTGCATTCCTATATTTTACCATGGGAGCATGCATTACGGCCTTAAACTGGCTGTAATGCATGCTCCCATTGTAGTAAGCATGCATGGTGCAGTTCATCCCTGCACCTTCTGGCAGGCACCTCAAGGTGCCTGCCACAAGGTGCAAGGATCAACAGGGGGGACACCATAGGTGCCCCCTCGGCCTCCAACCAGAGTCTGTGCACCAAGGGGGTCCCTGCTGGGGGCCCTTAAACACGTTTTCAGACATGGTTTCCATGTAGGACAGGCCAGCATGGAAACCGAGCCAGAGACCGTGAGCGTAATCTCAAGGGCGGAAAAACCCGCCCTTGAGATTTACTTGCTGGCTTCCGACTGGTAGGTGGGCGCTTCAAGCACATCGGAAGCCAGCTGGAATGACCGGCCAGTTTCTTTTCCGACCGCCTCCAACATAATGAGGCGGTCCGAAAAGAAACAAAGCTGCCGATTACGATGTGGCCTAAAAGGCTCTGACCGCAGGTCCGAGCCTTTATGGGCCTTATTGTTATCGGCCCCTAAGTGAATGAATACTAAGTGGATGAATACATTTTACATTACCAAATGAATGCAAATATTATTTATTCAATTGAGTATATATATATATATATATATATATATATATATATATATATATATATATATATATATATATATATTACCTACTGGCGGTCGCCAGTAGGTATATATAGTTAGGATTTTTTCTCTATGGGATTTTTGAAAATTCTATGTCTAATAACTTTGGCGTTTGTGGACGGAATTGGCTGAAATTTTCAGGAAAATGGAACATTTTGTTTCTGAGCAGCCACTGAAAATTTGGGGGGGGGTTTGTCAAGGGGGGGCTGAGAAAAAAGGGGGGTCCCAAAACGTGTTTTTAACATTGAGTTTTCCATAGGGCGGTTGGCCTCACTTTTAGCCCGAACGGCTGAATGGATTTGCACGAAACTTGGCAAAATTGTAGGGACTGGTAGCCCGATGTGCCTTTGCTAGGTCTCAATATATGTGCTCCAGTGGATTTTGAGAAATTAACGTTCAAAAAAAGATATATATCTGTAACAGCGGACCAGGCAGCGCTCCAGTTCGCGTACTTTTCGCGTTACGGAGCTTTGTGAAGCGAAGCTGATTGGTTCTCCGGCGTCTGTAAACATTCCAAACAGTCCGTAGCGGCCGCCATCTTGTCTCTCGGTAGGATCGAGAGACAAGAGGAGGCCAAAGCGAAGGGGCAAATGACCGTAAGGGGGCATAGTAGATCCTCCCTGACCCCCTAGGTTTGATGTGGAGGTTTTAAAAGGGCCCCGCGGGGCAAAAAAAAAATAAATAATAATAATCGAACGGCTGAATGGATTTGCACGAAAATTGGCAAAATATTAGGGACTGGTGCCTTTGCTAGGTCTCAATATATGTGCTCCAGTGGATTTTGAGAAATTAACGTTCAAAAAAAGATATATATCTGTAACAGCGCTCCGCTTCGCGTACTTTTCGCGTTACGGAGCTTTGCGAAGCTGATTGGTTCTACGGCGTCTGTAAACATTCCAAACAGTCCGTAGCGGCCGCCATCTTGTCTCTCGGTAGGATCGAGAGACAAGAGGAGGCCAAAGCGAAGGGGCAAATGACCATAAGGGGGCATAGTAGATCCTCCCTGACCTCTTAGGTTTGATGTACCATTTTGCCAAGTTTGGTGTAATTCCGTTCAGCCATTCAGGCTGTAGACGTATCTAAATGTCCTATGGAAAATTGCATGGGGAAAACACATTTGAAAGTGCTGAAATTTAGAACCAATTAAAATGTTACTTTGGTTTTGTATTTGTGTGTGATGAAAGTTAATTGGTTATGTATATATCTAAAATGAGAGGAAACCACAGCCATTTTGTGATACTACTGTCTGAGGTACATTTGTGAGGAATTTTTGGTGCTCAATTTCTGGTGTTTGGTTTACACAGTACTAACACTTCTCCTACTTTTAAAAAGGTGAGTTGTTAATTTGTAAGGGGAACTATGTTGTACACTTTAAGATAATTTGAAAAATGTTTTCTGTTATTTATTTACAGTCCTTCTGTTATACTAAATACTTGATAAAGTTAGTTTTATATTATGTATTACTAAAAACGATAAATGAAAGTGATTATTTTTTTCTGCAATTTACAGCAAGCAATTTCAAAATAAAATGGCTCACAATGAAGAGACCGTGGCAATTTCTTTTGAATTATCCACTACATTTATTGAAATTGACAGCACCAATAATGAAGTATTCTCACAAGGAGGAGATGACTTGAATGATTCTTTGGATCAATCTCTTGATGGCGAATTTATCGAATGTTTGGAGACCATAGAGTTACAAGAATCATCATTGCAGACTTTTCATGAGGAGATTCCTGATGAGATGATTGAAGAGGAAATTCCTGATGAGGACATGTTACTAGTTCTTTCAAATTTTGAAAATTCAGAAGAATAAATTTATATTTAGAAATCAAAAATTGGTTGAGACATTATTCATTTTTATTTTTAATTTATGAGGTTGTAGCGAATTGATTGTAGTATAAAATTAGACTTATAGTATAGAGTGCAACATTTTTATGTTACATGGTAAGTTTACTCATATTTACTTCCCTTCTCCCACTATATTATCTCCAATGTGTATTTGACATCTCTTCTTCATCTCCGGCCTCCTTTCTCTCACTGTCTGTCTCTGATGCATCTTATCGCTGCCATTTTGTGTAATTATAGAAGAGAGTAAAATAAAATAGTTCGGAACGTGAAAAGGGGGCAAAGTAGAGTACCCCTCACCCCCTAGGCCTTCTCAGGCGGTCCCAAAAGGATCAGTTTCTGTTTTCCTGAGAGATTATGGTATGAGTTCCATATACCACAATACCTTGCATTACAACATGCAAGATATCTATCTCCTATTACCAACTTTTGGAGATATTCGCGCCAAGCGCGAATATCTCCAAAAACTAACACCTGCCCTGAGCAGTTCTTAGCCATGTTATCCAATGGGAGGTGGATAACATGGCTAAGAGCATTAGCTCGGTAATGCATGAATATCGCTGACTTTTTAGCGATATTCATGCATTGCGGCCGTTTTTTATCGCATTTGCGATAAACCTTGATAATAGCAAGGTTTATCTGCGATAATTTCTGACGATGCTTAGCGGTAAAAAATTCGTTGCTAAGCATCGTTAGCGATAAATATCGCTTAACTTTGGTAATATGCACCAACGTCTGTTAACGTTCGATTCGAAGGAAATGAGGAAGTGTTGAAAAACATTGTCTGCGCCATCTTGCCTTTTTTGAAATGCCACACTTTTGTCGTGCACGGCAGCCATTTTAGATGCCTTGACCAGACCCACTCTCTGCACGCTGTTGATCCGTAGTATGGCTCCCCACCCTCGCAAGCATCTTCCCCAGGCACTGGTCACCCCCGCTCTCTGTCTTATGCATCGGCAATAAACCTCCCCCCATCTGCGCTGCTCTTCCCTGAGAATCACACTCTGTGCCCGCCCGACACCTCCCTTTCGCCCTATTCACTACCGCACCCTCTGACACTCCTCTTCCTCTGTGTCCGATTGTCCAGGCTATCAGCTAGCCCTGCAGATGTAGTTTATGGCCCCAGCTGTAAAGAATCACCCCTCTTCAAAGGAGTTATAGTAGATCAAGGCCCACACCCGATGAGATCCGTCAAACCACACGCGTTCCTACTATCTGAAAACCATCCTGTATTGTGATTGGGGAGGGGACCGAGCCTTAAGCGGAAGATTCCAGGGATGACTCTTTGTACATCAAAGTTTTTACAATTATGTGTCACATTAAAAATATATAGCACTCCAACAAAGTAGTAGGAATATAAAACTTTAATAACTTATAAATATATACAACAAAACAAAAACAGTAAAAACATTTAAACAATGAAGAGACCGTGGCAATTTCTTTTGAATTATCCACTACATTTAATGAAATTATCTCTTGATGGCGAATTTATCGAATGTTTGGAGACCATAGAGTTACAAGAATCATCATTGCAGAGTTTTCATGAGGAGATTCCTGATGAGATGATTGAAGAGGAAATTCCTGATGAGGACATGTTACTAGTTCTTTCAAATTATGAAAATTCAGAAGATGTTGCCTGGGGGTGGGTCGTCAGTAGCGGTCTGTTGTGCGAATAGTTCCAAGGCAGCAGAACGCGCTGAAATCTAGATGGCACGAAGGTGATGTCTAGTAAGTTGCCGCCCAGCAAATAACGGCGTGGGGCGCCGCGGGGGGGGGGGGAGGCAGTCCAAAGTTCCGTTAAAAGGGCAAAGGAAAGGATCGGTGGTTTGAACCATCAGTCAAAAAGGGGAGGGGGTGCAACAATTTTTCCTACCGGGTCACACCGTGCTTTCACCGGAACTGAGGTCTGCAGGATTCTAGTCATTCAAACTGAGGCTGGCGCCAGCATGGGAGCGCCGACGTCCCGCGGCTACAGGTTCGTCACTCCACGGGCGATCATGGCAGTCATTCCCCATCGGGGGTGTCTGCGGGGGTCGGGGACTCCCGCGGCTCCTCTAGAATCTTCAAGGTCGTGGAGGACTACGGTGGTGGAGTCAACCAGTGACCGGGCCATTTCTTTATGCTGGGCCCGCTCTTGCCAGGTCGACCGCCATTTTGAGAGTTCGGTAGCTACTGGCGATCGCGGGGTCAAATGAGCGGACGGGCTCCACCCTGCCGGGCGAGACGTTGCAGCATCGCCACAGTGGAAGAACCCTTTTCCGGGCGCCTGGAGCGCTGAGGGTGCAGCTGGGAAGCCTCCACCTGGGGAGGCGGGAGAGGCCTGTTCGCACCGTCTCTCCCACCCAGTGCACCCCACGGCGTCTCGCTTGACATTTGTTATGGCCGGACCAGGCGATGAGGACGAGGGGGGGGGGTCGGAGGCATGTGCAAGACATCCCCCCCAGTGTTGTCGCAGCCATTATAAAAGAAAGAAGAAATGTCCCGTCCGTCTTTGGGCCGGACCTCCGGTGGATGGCGGCCGGACGCCCTTTGCTCTGGCCCCATGAATGGGTTCCTTGGCTCATCGGCTGCAACCGGATCCCGTCGGCCCCAGCCCCCGGCCGTTGGTGGCCGGACCGGGAGAGAGAGTGGGGGGACAACCTGCAACTCTCAAGTGCCACCGCGGCCGGACTGGGAGAGAGAGGGGAGGGTCGAGGACATAGACATTCCCCCTCCTGCAACTCTCCAGTGTTGTCAATCCCCTGGCCGGGTCCCGCTGGCCTCGGCCTTTCCTCCGGCTACACCCTACGTGATGATCTTCTGCCGACGGTTGGCAGCAGGACCCGCCTTATATGTGTTGCTTCCGGCTGGGCGTAGCCGGAAACCTGTTGCACTTTGGAAGTTTCCAGAATGGGGCGGATGTCTGCTGACTTGTATCTTTCCCAGTTTGCCGTTATTTGGCCGTGGCAGGCGGTGGGACAGACACGTTTTGGGGCAGTGAGGGGCGATGAAGCCTCGTTGCCTTGTGGCCGTTGCAATGTTACACTTGGTTTCTCTTACTGTTTTCAGGTTTCTTATTACGGGCTTACTTCTAACGTTTCTTGTTTCTAGGACAATAATAGGTTTTATCATTACGTATTGTTATCATTTCTTTGTTTGTTATTTAATAAAAAGTTCATTAGTGGCCTACTGATTTTCGTTTTCCTATTCCTTTCTTTCCAGGTTGTTTCATGCTAAAGTTTCTGTTAACAGGATACAGTGATCACTTCGTTATTATTGCATATGTCCTTTTCACTAGGGGTGCTCTCTGGTCGGGCCAGATGACCTATCTCTAGTAAATGGTCCGGGTGAAACAGGTGCATCAATCAGTGGGGAGTAGATAGGCATGACAGATTACAACGGGGGAGAAAGGTCCGCATTACCTACCCTTTCACTACTTGCAAAGATTTTCCTACGTTTATTTGCAAACAGGGAATACCTCCAAAAAGAACCAATTCCCAAACAGTCAATGTTCGGGCAAACAATCAATCAATGAGGAACGAAATAGGCACGACGTGTTAAAGGTTTGCGTTACCTACCCTTCACTATCTGCAAAGGGAGAGAGAATATTCCTATTCTTCCTCGTTTGCAGGCAGAGAAGATCCTTAAGAGAACCAACTTCGAACAATTCAATGCTCGATTCAAACAATCAACAAGGGGTACTGTGAACACAAATGAACGCCGCTTATGTACATACACATTGCTATTTTCAACAGGTTGTTCCTAATGTTTCTATTTTAGCGAGGTCAAAAAGAGATCTCATTAGTGGCCTACTGATTTTGCTCGATTCCTTTTGTTTTTTTACACGATTTTTCGCTATCTGCAAAGACTAAACAGAGTATTGCGACTCTGTCCTTGTTTGTAAATAGAGAATGAACCAAAGAGAACAATCAATCAAATGGAGAGAGAAGCAGGCACGACGGATTACAACGGGGGCAAAGGCCTGCGTTAACTACCCTTCACTATCTGCAAAGAGAGAGTACTCCTAATAGAAATGAGGGGGGGGGGCAGCATTCAAAGCAGATCAGTGTGCATAAACACGAAAATGTTTTTACTTACCACGTACTTGACATTCGACAGCTTATGATATTTGCTATTAAAAAACCATTGAAATTCACTGAAAAAACCATAGGTTATAGACCATATATAGTTAGGAATTAGCATTTACAAAACCTTGAAAATTCACTGAAAAAACCATAGGTTATAGACCATATATAGTTAGGAATTAGCATTTACAAAACCTTGAAAATTCACTGAAAAAACCATAGGTTATAGACCATATATCGTTAGGAATTAGCATTTAAAAAACCTTATTTTACTCACACAAAACCATTGAAATTCCATATATAGTTAGTTGCACTAACTATATATCGCGCACCCGCAATCCACTGCTGATGATGTCACATATTACATCATTCATGACATGGTCAGTGACATCACTGATGACATCACTGATGACATCTCAAATGACATCACTGATGACATCACTGATGACATCTCATTTGACATCAATGACCACATCACTGATGATATCATTCATGTGACAATACAATGCATCTCCTCACACTTTAATATAACCTCTGTTACACCCAGTGTTAAATACAGAGTATAATTTTTGAAACCATTGACACACCAATACTAGTTACTACATACGCACTCACTGATTCCTACGTCTACACACACATTCACTCATTCACCCATACAATCATTCATACATACAATCACTTATCTTTACAACACTATCATATGCACTCATACACCTATACAGACACTCACACTCTGCCACTCATCCATGGAGTTACTCACACACCTAGTCAGTCCTGTAAAGAATCAATCACACTTCCATTTTCTATTTTTTCCATTTTCCATTTAAACATAGAGTACCTTACATTTTCAAACATATACTAACACATACTTACTCTCTTATACAATCATTGATACAAGTACACATTGATCTGCACAGAGTCACACATCTCCCAGCCAGCCACACACACACTCAGTCTCCCATACAAATACTTGGACAATCAATCAATAACCCATATAGTTACTCATATAGCTACTGATCAACACATGCAGCAGTTTACAGAACAACAGACATAATGATGCACAAATTAAGACAGTTTAGTCACTAACCCATGCACTCAGTGAGACACATTTAATCACTCACTCATACAGTCAGTCACGCACCTAAATCCTTCATCCAGACACTTATACATCTACTCATTCTTCAATATGTAAAACATATTTAAACTTTACAGAAACACACAGTCAATGGATGATGTCATCAGTGATGTCATCAGTGATGTCATTTGAGATGTCATCAGTGATGTCATCAGTGATGTCACTGACCATGTCATGAATGATGTAATATGTGACATCATCAGCAGTGGATTGCGGGTGTGCGATATATAGTTAGTGCAACTAACTATATATGGAATTTCAATGGTTTTGTGTGAGTAAAATAAGGTTTTTTAAATGCTAATTCCTAACGATATATGGTCTATAACCTATGGTTTTTTCAGTGAATTTTCAAGGTTTTGTAAATGCTAATTCCTAAATATATATGGTCTATAACCTATGGTTTTTTCAGTGAATTTTCAAGGTTTTGTAAATGCTAATTCCTAACTATATATGGTCTATAACCTATGGTTTTTTCAGTGAATATATATATATATAGAGCCACAGTGTTATTCAAACCACACAAATACGTATGAGCATTACATTAATTATGTTATCACACGAGTACATGAGGCCATATATAAAAATATATATGGCCTAGTCAAACCTGAAATGATGGAGCCAAAATTACTCTGCTTCACCCCTTCAGATTTTACTTCCATGCGGAAAGGTGTTAAGATAGAAACTCTCCTTTTCAGATGATACACTCTTAGCATGCTTTATGTCAACCGGTCTACAACTGTTGCTTAATACTTTTTCAGACTTCTATGGAGATAACTAATTAACACTGATATGACCAAATGTATTGTATTTAGACCCTACAGGAAGGGAAAGGCAGCTAAGAATTTGTATGATGTCATACTAGGCACCCAGATTTTGACTACCTAGGTAGAAGACTAAGTTGTGATGGAAAGTGGATGAAGTAGATTTGCAAGAGTAATATGGTCCTAGCACAGGTGACACCATGCATTTCGCAATAGCAAAGAGATTGGGTCAACACTCTGTGTCACCGGCTCTCCGGCTACATAAAGCACAGAACAAATTGCTGCTCTGTATCAAAATTATGGAGGCATGCAACTATCTCTTCACTTATCATCTGTAAGAATCATTTCTTTACAAAATCTTTTAAGGTCGCCCACAGCCACAGGCACTCTGAATGCCTCCTATGTATGGACCTGTGGCTTACGGACTTCGTGACCATAGCATGCCTGAGACCTCTTCTATTTTAGGCCAGAACCTGGATTGCACGATATTTGAAGCTCTACATTGAAACTCTGAGTGATGTTCTGTGCTAGCAAGGTTGAAAAATCCAAAGAAGGTATAACCACACATGCTATGTACTAGGGGAATTCAATCCTGCAAATCTGTTGGTAGCACCAGAAGCAAACAAGCCAGAGAAGTCTTTATGAAATCTACTCATTAGTGCTTCATAAATTAGTGTGCCATTCCATTAATAGTATTTAGATTAGATAACCCACGGCAATGGCACTTTACATTAATGTTTGCCTGTGTATGCTCGTTAGAACTTCACATATTCAGTTATTGAAGCATTCTTGCAAAGACACTGGAAGTTGTATTTGTCACAATCACACCCCGTTTTTGTTCTGCCTTTTATGTAACAGTCCCAGGAAATACATTCATAATGTTTGCTTAATAGTTGAGATGTAATTTACGAAAACATGTAAATCCAGCACTTCTACCTTGATTACTTTATCCATTTCATAATTCGTACTTGCTACTTGAAAGATTTATTGCCATTTACTTAAATTTGCATTTTAAGCAATATAATGGTAATGAAGTTTTTGGATAGATGTTCATAAAGGATTTTTATATTTCTGTATTTTTGTTCAACTAAAGTGTTATTCTAGTCTCACTTTTATATGTTTTATTGCTGTAAGAAATAACCCCATTCTGACTTAGTGTTTAGTCAAATGATTGCAGAGTAAGACGATATAGTATTGGTAAAGCCCAAAGTTCAGCAAAGATTTCATATATTTTTGGAAAGTGCAATAAAGTTTGTGAACAAAAGTTACTATCATACTCTATCAAAATCGCTCTCACACCGCTCACAAACGATATAGTCACACAATACTGACAGGACTCACAACCCTTACAGGGTAGCAGATAACCCTACTGACAGCACTCTCACATCCCTCACACTGCCAGTTTAATTCTACCAACAGCACTCTCACACCCACACAGGTTAGTAGTTCTTCTCATACCCCTGACAGACGAGCAGTTTTACACTGTCAAACTAATAGCAACGACAGTAGGTCTGGCTTATAAGTGAAAGTGTCTCTTTATGGAATGGTGAAGTTTTGTGTCTGATATTTTGTATTGCGAGTGGGTGAATGCAAGAATAAGTCAATAGGGATGAGTAGATGGAAAACTGTGAGGATGAGTGACTTAATACATGGATGATAATTTACTGGAAGCACGGAGAGACTCATGAAAAATTATGTGTCTCAAAGCATTCATGCATTTCCAGTTATGACCCAGACTTAATACCTTTGCCCATTTTTAAACTTGATATTGAAGCCGAAGAGGACACCATCTTTAAAGATGTACCATGAGATGATATCTAAATAAGGTCAAGCGGAGCTATAGATCTGCGCAGATAAAGTAATCACAGGCTTGCTGTAGCACATGGAATGCTTTACTAGTTCTTATAAAGGAAATGCAAATTTCAGTTGTATGATGATAATAGGAGTTCAGCTGCAGAGTCTCATGGATGTTAATTTCCTGCACCTGCAACTGTAGTATTCATTATGAAAATTCTGTGAAAACTAATACAGCTTTTCTTTTCTGTAGACCGTTTTAGAATTAGACCGAATGGAAGTTTCCATGGATTCAGTAAGTATATATTTCCTTTGCTACTAAATATTTTGCTGCACTTATGCCATCAAATTCATTATTCTGTTTGATTTTTCAATTAGTTTCAGAAAAGATATTATGATAAAGATACGGTGGATCAACAAAAAGAAAGGGAAGAAGGACTTCTTTTGGAGATGGTATGTATATCAATGTAGAATGTAAAGGAAAGTAGATCTGATTCCAAATTTCAACCACTGTTGATTAGAATATTGCTATTTTTCGGTGTGTACATTCTTGTGAGAAATTGCGTTGTAGGTTGAGGCCGGTGTGAGCACTTCTCAAGCAACAACGACAATCCTTGTTATGGAAAACCACTCCAGAATAGTCCCTGAATTCAACTGTGTTTAACCCTCCAGTAGCTTGGCAGACAAGGAGTCAGGCTTAAATTAGAGAAAAATATGTCAAATAGTTATGCAGCTCACAACAAGTATTCAGCAGCACAATACAAAAATATCCCGTACTAATTTGGAAAAATAGAAAAAAATGTAATAAATAAAATGAGACCAAGGCATTAGATATCTTATCAGTAGAACCGGAGATATGCAGTTTCAAGAATTAAGGGCATCATTACGATGGCGGGAGGAATTTGTCCGCCCGCCACCGTAACGGTACACATCGACCACCAGAGGTGCGGCGTCCCCGGTATTGCAATAAGGATGCGGCCGCCACCCTGGCGGTCGCATCCAGCATATATTACATTGCGGCGGGCGGTGCTGTCAGCAGCACCTGCCACAATGCAATATATGCATGTTCTGCATTGGCATGCACAACGTGACAGGCACCTCGAGGTGCCTGCCACCTTGTGTACGCCAATTAGGGGGTACCATAAGTCCCCCCAGTGAAACCACCCCCCATACCCACCCTCAGGGGCCCACAATGGGCCCCCAATGCCCATCTCCGCACGCCTTTCCATGGCGGAGTCTCCGCCATGGAAAGGCAGGCATACTAATATGGATTGTGGTGCCTGCAAGGCACCACCACCATATTGATTCCCTTTTCCGCCCGGACGGCAATCCGACTGGCAGAAAAGCGGTGGACGGTCTTTCCATCCGCCGTGGTGCCCCTCGCCACACTAATATGGCAGGGTTGAACCGGGGTCATTTGGCAGGCGGATCATCACTGCCGAGCCGGCGGTGGCCACTGCCGGCCCGGCGGTAGTGATCCGCCCGCCATCCAAATAGACCCCTAAGTAAGTGTAGCACTTAAAAACACAATACCCTACTGGTGGTTATCTAGTCATGCTAGACCTAGGGAAAGTCACACATTCAGGCCGATGGCGAAGGCATGTGGATGGGATACAGCGGTCAGGTTAGTCCTGCAAAAAAAGTCTTGAGCGAACCCCTTCCACATCAAGATAGCGACTATCCATAAAAACCTTGATCCCCAGCCCTCTAACCCCCTCAGCCTCCGATCAACCTCCACCATTCCAGGAAACATCTCAGCACACCTAAAACAGCCACCCTCGTTAACTCTACCCACTCAGGGCAGCCACCAACACCCTGCCCCCTCCAACTCTTCAACCTCGAAAGAGGCGTGATCAGCTGCCAACTCACCATCATACTCAAGGCCTCATTAAACACTTCCACCTTTCCCAACGCCAGAACTCCAGAACTACCATCCCATCTCACTGCTCCCCTTCAACGTCAAAGTCCTGGAGAAGGCGATCAACCTCCAACTCACCAAACACCTGGAGAGAAACAACCTAATGGACCCTTCCCAATCAAGATTCCGAACCAACCACAGCACCAAGACAGCCCTGATTGCTGCAACAGATGACTTTGCCACCCTACTTGACAGAGAAGAATCAGCTGCTCTGATCCTGCTTTACCTCTCCACAGCCTTCAACACCGTCTCCCACCACACATACATCGATTGCCTACGCCTGATTGGTAACAGATGTCACGCTCAAATGGATGGCATCCTTCCTCACGTGACGCACCAAGACAATCTGACTCCCTCCCTTCACATCACATGTCAAGCACAACATCTGCGGCATCCTCCACGGCTCATCCCTCAGCCCTACCCTTTTCCATGTCTGCATGACATCACTTGAGACATCATTAGATCTCACGACATCAACATCATCTACTACACCGACAACACCCAACTTCTCCTCTCGCGCTCAGCAGACCCTACCGCGACGAAAACAAACTTCCACAATTCTATGAAGAACATCTCAGCCTGGATGAAGGACAACTGCCTCAAGCTCAACATAGACAAGATGGAAGTCCTCATCTTTAGCAAACACACCGTCCTCTGCAATGACTCCTGGTGGCCGGAGGACCTCGGACACACCCACACACCAAAAGACCACGCCAACAACCTCAGCATTATCTTCAACAGCTAACTCTCCATGAATCATCAGGTCAACACTGTCTCCTCAGTCTGCTTTGACACACTGCCCATGATCCGCAAAGTGGCTCCCCATCAACACCAGGAAGACTGTAATGCAGGTCCTCATCAGCCAGCAGACTGGATTACGGCAACGCACTGTATGCAGGGATCACCGCTGAACTCCTGCAAAGACTTCAGACACTCCAGAACACAGCCAACAGACTAATTGTCAACCCGCCCAAAAGAACCCACATCACCCAGCACCTAAAGGACTTACACTGGCTCCCAGTCCAGAAGAGAGGCCAGTTCAAGCTCCTGAGACATGCCTACAAAGCCCTCCGGAACCAAGGATCCCCCTACATGAATCTCTGTCGGCATGTCCACCGACCCCCCTGGGAATCTTTGCTTTGCACACCTCCCCCTCCCACCGATTCCGTACATACGCCGCTGCCGCACCGGAGGATGCTCCTTCTTCTATCCTGCCGCCAAAGTTTGAAACACGCTTCCGCTCCAACTCGCTGACCGACTGCATGAAGTGGTTCAAGACCTGGCTCTTCCACTGAGACCTACAACAAGCACCTGGATACTCCCACGGGTACCAAGCCTAGCTTTTAAAATCTCACTTGATTTATTGAATGAGAGTCAACTTCGTGGTGGAGGAAGTTGCAAGATGCGCATTGCGGATGCTCTTTGCTGGCATCTCAGGCAGTGGTTGATGGAGCTTGAACTTTGCAGTCACCGGGGGCTGTTGTTGCTGTAGACGAAGGGCATATCTCGCATTGACAATCATCATTGGTGGTTGCTGTTGCGTGAAGTGCCAGCTCCATCATAGCTGCTCATTGGTGGTCATTGCAGGTGGCAGAATCTCGACATGAAGGTGCCATTTGTGATCACAAAGAGTTCAAAACTTCAGGATTTCTGCATTTTTCTTCAGGGTAGTGCACTCTGATGTCAACCAAGGGGTCAAGACCTGGGGCAGGGCCTCGTGGCGATCAGGAACTCACTGTAATAGATGCTAGCGGGGCTCATGCAGGTTTAGTTGCAGGTCCTGTTGCAGCATTTTAGCTTGTCAGTTGCAGGGAGGCCTTTGGAGCTTGTTGTGCCCCTGTACCTCAGAACGGGAGGTTAGCCAGCGGACCCATGTCATCACTCTGCCTGGGATAAAAGGAGCAGGCCCAGTCTTCTTTCTCAGAAAGCAGGGCAGACCTCAATCAGCAGGGCAGTCCTGAATCAGTAGGGCAGTCCTCTGGCAACTGGGTAGTCCTTCTTTTGTAGTATTCACAGGTCCAGGAGCGTACTGAAGATTTGGTTTGAGGGTTCAATATGTGTTACTGGTGCCAGTGTTGAAGTGGGAGAAACTTATAAACTCTACCCCATCGACGCCTGTTTTTGGAATTTCCTTCCTATCCCTCCCTGGTCCCAGGATTTCTGGGGTGACAGAATGCTAGGTATTAATAACTGGAATATTTTAACCAAATGTTATACTATGGGAGAGGTATGTCGTTTTTCCCAACCAGGACATGTTAAACGTAAAAGTACATGCCCAACCTTTTAAATACAATGCACACTGCTCCACAGGCTGTTTGGGGTCTACCCTAGGGGTGATTTAAATGTATTAAAAAAAAGGAAGATTTAAGCCTAGCAAAAGTTTTTGTTGGCACCAGTTTAAACTGCACACAGACTGCAATGGCAGGCCCAAGACATGTTTTAAAAGGCTACTTAAGTGAGTGGCACAATACGTGCTTCAGGCTCACTAGTTGCATTTAATTTATAGGCCCTGGGTACATAAGTAAAGTTCATGTGCCAATATGGGTTTAAGCCAATTTGACTGTGTTTAAAGGAGTGAGGACAACCTCTGCAGCACTGGTCTGCAGTGGTAAAGTGCACAGAATCCTAAAACCAAAAAAAAGGAATTTCAGAAAAATGGGAAGGGAGAAGGCAAAACGTTGGGGGGAAGATCAGCATGAGGCTGTCAGGTCTGAAAATTCTGAAGGTGTTTCGAATATTAGAAACCAGTACTTGCACATATTCAAGTACACATATATTTATTTACTAAATACTGCGCATGTAAATGATCATTCAATTATCTCCTGTTCCCTGTTCCTTGCCAACATTGTTAAGTAACTTGTGACTATGATTATCTGCTTATCTGTGTCCATTAGATCATCAGTCCCTCTTGTGCCTTTAACCCTTTGGCCGCAGGGGTAATTCCCCCACTGTGCTGGGGTACGGGGGTGCGCACAGCGCCCCAGTGCTCGTGACGAGCTCAGCTCGTCATGAGCCACGGTGGCCGTGTGCTCATGACGGGCTGAGCTCGTCATGGCCACACCCGTTTCTTAAGAACGTTCAGCACATCGGGAGAATTAGCCCAGCGTGTGAGCGTTTGGACCGTTGTGACGAGCTCAGCTCGTCAAGAGCACACGTGCACCGTGGCTCATGACGAGCAGAGCTCATCATGAGCGTTCAACAGGTTAAAAATACTTTCAATGCCCCGCCTTAACACAGGTGTGATTATATCCTCTTCCTTACACTGGAGTGTCTACTTTTCTGTTTTGCAGAACTGCAGGTACTCTGATGCCTGGTGTGGCTGCTTGTTCCTTCTGAGTGTGTAGCCACACCCTCCTTGTTTAAATGAAGTGCATGGCTATCAATATCCTACTGTAGTTTGTTTAGAGGCCTGCTTTGCAATGATGAAGCTCATGCTGAGTTCACTCACCTACCTCTTTTCCTTCGATCGTCCATCTTTGAGCATCATTTCAAGCAACTTGTGAGTTTGGGATAGAGTTTGATCAGTGTGTAACCTGCGCATGGAGGTCCATTCACCAAAACATCAATAGAAGTGAAAGTGGTATCTGAAAGAGACCGTAGTTATAAACTCCTTAAATTAGAATAACCCCCAGATATCAGAATGGATCCGGAGACCTTTTTTCCTTAGCAGGACCCCTGCTTGTCGGTAGGTGATGTCGGTCGACTCTGCATCTGTCATTGGTGTTATGTTTGCCGGGATGACGTTGCAGTCTGTACTTAGACACCGCCCCTGCGCGCTGATGTCAGTTCTTTCTTTTTCAGCGACTGGAGAGAGGGTTCCCCTCAGTCACTTTTTGACTAAAACTTTTTTGACTTTTGCCGACATCTTTTTCGAGTCCTTCACCTCCTGGTGCACATAGGGATGTCCCATTGATGGACTGGCTTCAAGCCTTGTGACTCCTGTCACAAGCTGATATTTGTCAAGGATACGCACCTGGAGCGCAACCATGACCTGAAGTCGTTTTCTGACCGTTCTGCCTTCAGAGCCCGCTACTGAGGTGACTCCGCACTTCCCTCCCTTTCCGGGAGCTGGGGAATCCCCTGCCCAGCCTCAAGCTTTCTATGAAGCGCTCCATAGCATCTGAGGACAGCCATATTCTGCTGGCATCCCCTCGGCCACACCGACTCGGCTGGGGGCCTGGGCATTCGAGGCCAGTGGCTTCAGTGCAGGAGGGCCCCAAGTATCCAGGACTTGATCCGGATCGGTGACAGTCAACCTTATGGTACCTTCCCCTGTGCCGATTCCAGTGATGACACCCCCGACACCAGTTGCGCCCCAACCGGCGTCGACCCCAGCCTCCCCCATGACTTCGTCACGGAGCAGTATCAGCATCGACTGACGCCGGTGCCGGCGCTGACCTGGACTTTTGTACCTCTATTCTTTACTGGCGTTCCCTACCGTACTGACTGGCAGCCAGAGGAGGGTGAGGAGGACTAGGAGGGGTCTTGTGATCCTCTAGCAGACCAACTTTAAGAGCGGGGCTGGCGAGAGGAGTTGGGTGAGGCCATTGGTCGGGATACCTCACCAGACCTTGGTATGCTTTCTCTCCCTACCGTGGCTACCTCTTTCCACATAGGTCAGACCATCACATTGCCCATCTTCTTCCCACCTCCGCACCCTTCCAAAGAGGCCCATCTTCTTCCCACCTCCGCACCCTTCCAAAGAGGAGCAGAGACTCCACCTTCTGGATTCAAAACGTGCACTGTCGTTCTACCTTGACCACACAATCAACTCTTCATGGGTTATGTGGGTGCCAAGATGGGTCAGGTAGTGCACAAGCGTACCATCTCTCGATGGATTGTCCTATGAATTGAGATCTGTTACTTTTTGGCTAAAAAGGAACCTCCAGTACGACTGCGCGTCCACACTACCAGGGCAACAGCAGCTACTACTTCTTTGGGACATGGAATTCCGCTGGTTGACATCTGCCAGGCAGCCACGTGGGCATCCCTCCACACGTTCACAAAACATTACTGCCTGGTTAGACAAGTCCAGAGAGACAGCTTTTTCGGCTGTTCTGTTCTCCAGGACTTCTTGGTGTTAACTTGGTTCGCAGACCCACCTCCGGGGGTTGGTGTTGCTAGGGTATCTATTCTAAAGTAAGAAATCTACAACTCTTGCAGATGAAAAAGTTACTTACCTTCGGAAACAATGTTTCTGTAAGAGATATTAGTAGTTATAGATTCCTTACCGCCCCACCCATCCTCCCCATTCTGCAAACTGACTTCTAGGGAATGAGACTCCCTTGCAGGGCCCTAGTTTTGTGTACCCGTGGTCAGTGTCTTACAGCTCTGCGCTTCTGCCGTGAAAAGTTGTCAGCGCTTACGGGCGGAATCCAAGTAGACACCGTGACTTCATCCCGGTGAACACGACGCCAAAGATGGACGCGGAGTCGACCAACGCTACCTACCGATGCACAGGGGTACTGCTAAGGAAATATTTCTCCGGATCCAGTCTGATGCCTGGGGGTAATTCTAAAGTAAGGAATCTATAACTACTAATGTCTCTTGCAGATACATCGTTACCGAAGGTAAGTAACTTGTTCATTACACACTCTTTGACCACTAATGACTTTAATGCATTAACTCCTAGCCACACCTTCACACCCATCAAAGACTTCTGTTTATTGCCAAGGGGCGAAGGGAAGTCCAGTCAGTAGACCTACATATATATATACTTTTTTAACTGGCGTATAATGATGTTTGACTTTACAGCACTCTAGTCATTAATGTTTCGATTAAAGACAGCAGAGACTGGGGTGGGGTGGCTAACTGCTGGAGAAGATGGTTGCACACTAACGCGGCTCCTGCTCTAAACTCCTACATATCCAGCACTAATCATGTGGCCTGTGAGCTAAAACTCAACCCGGGCGGGGACTGTGGACGTCGCTGGCTGGTAATGCCCGGAAAAAATGAGCTCACAGACGGCTCCAGCCCCGCCGTGACTTGTGGCAGCGTGGCCTTTGGGATGGGAGGAAGCGGTGAAGACCATACTGGTGGCGGCAAGGAGGTGCCTGCTGATCTGCATGGACCAGCGGTCCCAGCAAAGTCCTTGCGGTGGAAACCTCAACTGGGATGAGAGTTGGCCCATGTCAGGCACCGTGCTACTGCATCACCGGCTCCAGACGCAACCTAAAGAGTGCAGTGGAGGAGCAGGTTGGAGTGTCGTCTAGCGGAGGGATGCCCCGCGAGACTGAACAGCAGTGATGCTGACTCACCTGACAGCCCAGCATTGATTTCTCTGGCCTAGGCCCGCATGGAGCTTTGCGGACAACATCCAAGAGGAATTCCCTAAACATTGCAGTGAGTTGAGCCTTTGTGTTTTGCAGTCAGCCAAAAAGTAACCAGCTATTGGCAGCTTGCAGCCACCAGAGATGGTAGCCCGACTACAACCTCTACTCTCTTAGGGCCAAAGCGACGTAAGTGGTTCTGGTACTGGAAGCGCCAGGTGGGGCAAACTGAAAGGCCGGTGGGGACGTTGCCCTGAGGAGGTGGCGGTGATGCCCGGGACCCATCCCCTCAAGCAGCGACGTAGTCCAACGAGGGGACAAGTGCCCACCCTGACATGGTGAAGGATACGCAGCAAGCACCGGCGGAACACAGTCCCCCCTCCTTACAAGACATATTAGAAGCGATCACAGCGGTGCGCACATCGCTCGAATCCCGAATCAACACAGTGTCCATTGAGATTTCTCTAATACGCTCTGATCTCAGAAAAATGGATGACCGTGTGTAAGAAGTGGAGGTGGTTACGCAGGGCCTCATCAACACCACAAAAGCCTGGGAGAAAGAATTTCACAAACCACAATCCACCAGCAAGGCCCTAGCGGAACAGCTTGATGATTATGAGGGCAGGGCCAGAGGGAATAATATTAGAATTTTGGGGGTTCCTTAGAGAGCCGAGGGCCCTGCCACTGATCTATTTGTCGAGGAGTTACAACCCAAACATCTCTTCAAATAAATCTTCATTGAAAGAGGGCACTGAGTACCGGGTGGCAGACCCAAGTCAATACTAGCACTTGTCTTTAACTTTCGCGGCAGGGCTGTGATTCTGCAGACGGCACGCTGTACCCCTCCCCTCATAGTTGATAATAATATCATCATGTTCGTCCCTGATTTCACTATGAAAGTACAAAGTCAACGATGGTGCTTCCTCGAAGTAAAAAAACCCTCAGTGTAAAAGCACTGAAATATGCAATGCTGTTTCCCACGAAACTTAAAGTTGAGGCAGAGGGTAAAATGTGGTTCTTCACAGAGCCGGAAGTGGCCTGGGAGTGGCTGGACGGATAGCAGAAAGTTGGTGACCCAGACAATCCTGACAGGCGTATAAGGCAAATAGTGAAAGCCCGGAGGCGGACCGTATCCGGCCAAGAAGAACTGAATTTCACCAATAAAGACCGACCTTCGGGCACATAGTCTACTCCACCACAAATTGTGTCCCCAAATTAAACTTCTAACAGACCCAAGATAAAGTGAATTCTAGTTCACGACTGCTACGATGATCAATCAAACGGTCTGACGGGTCAGAAACGTTCACCAGTTGAGGTTGCTGGAGGGTGTTGGGCGGGGTGGGCCTGGGATAAGAGATCTCTACAGCAACACCAGCTGCGTATGCAAATTACAAACTTGCTTATATTTACTCCAGGCTGCATGGATAATTATTAAGAATGGGGTTGGGAGGGTGGGACCTGGATCTATGTCTCCCCCGAAACATGGAAGGACGGGCACTCTGCAATGTTGGGGTGTCGGGTAGTTCAAAGTCTGTAATGCAGGGAGGTAGGGAAGGCAGTGTTTGTAAGTTATAGGGCTTTTCTTCAGTTTTGGCTACATGTGCATCCAGGGTACCGGCTAACAGTTTATGCTTTCCTTCGGATCGTTCCCCCGTAAGGTGTGGGGATAATCAGCTTACAAATGTAGTATCCACTATGAATGAAGCCATGTCAACAGCACCCAGAGGTACTGTCCTAGATAATGGCGCCCCAACACCTGTAGGAGAGCAAACACAAGAGTTGCTAGACACTTCTGAACTGAGCAAAACCGGGACAGCATTTAATCTGCTCTCCTGGAACATCAATGAGTTAGGCAACAAACTCAAAAGAGGGGTGCTTCTCCAGTATATTATTTACAACAGGGGGTGGTGATGGACAGAGTCTCTGAATTAAGCAGAGTACTCTCACCCAGTCAAGAGATCAGGGCTAGATCCAACACCGTTTTTTAGCTCATTGCACCATCCCAGTTTCAGAACCTGGCTGTATGCAAATTAGTCTGTCCCTGGCCCAGTGCATCATGGGAACAGGGCAGACCAGACTACAAAAGCCAATTCTTACACTGGGAAGGAAACAAGCTTCCGGGGACCGGTTTCTGCCATTTCAGGCGTCTTCGGCCCGGCTTGCTTGAATCCTGATGGTGCAATGAGCAAGGGACTCACATCTGAGTATACCCTTCCACGCTTAGGGTGGACAAAATTATTTACAACAGGGGGTGGTGATGGACAGAGTCTCTGAATTAAGCAGAGTACTCTCACCCAGTCAAGAGATCAGGGCTAGATCCAACACCGTTTTTTAGCTCATTGCACCATCCCAGTTTCAGAACCTGGCTGTATGCAAATTAGTCTGTCCCTGGCCCAGTGCATCATGGGAACAGGGCAGACCAGACTACAAAAGCCAATTCTTACACTGGGAAGGAAACAAGCTTCCGGGGACCGGTTTCTGCCATTTCAGGCGTCTTCGGCCCGGCTTGCTTGAATCCTGATGGTGCAATGAGCAAGGGACTCACATCTGAGTATACCCTTCCACGCTTAGGGTGGACAAAATTATTTACAACAGGGGGTGGTGATGGACAGAGTCTCTGAATTAAGCAGAGTACTCTCACCCAGTCAAGAGATCAGGGCTAGATCCAACACCGTTTTTTAGCTCATTGCACCATCCCAGTTTCAGAACCTGGCTGTATGCAAATTAGTCTGTCCCTGGCCCAGTGCATCATGGGAACAGGGCAGACCAGACTACAAAAGCCAATTCTTACACTGGGAAGGAAACAAGCTTCCGGGGACCGGTTTCTGCCATTTCAGGCGTCTTCGGCCCGGCTTGCTTGAATCCTGATGGTGCAATGAGCAAGGGACTCACATCTGAGTATACCCTTCCACGCTTAGGGTGGACAAAATTATTTACAACAGGGGGTGGTGATGGACAGAGTTTCTGAATTAAGCAGAGTACTCTCACCCAGTCAAGAGATCAGGGCTAGATCCAACACCGTTTTTTAGCTCATTGCACCATCCCAGTTTCAGAACCTGGCTGTATGCAAATTAGTCTGTCCCTGGCCCAGTGCATCATGGGAACAGGGCAGACCAGACTACAAAAGCCAATTCTTACACTGGGAAGGAAACAAGCTTCCGGGGACCGGTTTCTGCCATTTCAGGCGTCTTCGGCCCGGCTTGCTTGAATCCTGATGGTGCAATGAGCAAGGGACTCACATCTGAGTATACCCTTCCACGCTTAGGGTGGACAAAATTATTTACAACAGGGGGTGGTGATGGACAGAGTCTCTGAATTAAGCAGAGTACTCTCACCCAGTCAAGAGATCCGGGCTAGATCCAACACCGTTTTTTAGCTCATTGCACCATCCCAGTTTCATAACCTGGCTGTATGCAAATTAGTCTGTCCCTGGCCCAGTGCATCATGGGAACAGGGCAGACCAGACTACAAAAGCCAATTCTTACACTGGGAAGGAAACAAGCTTCCGGGGACCGGTTTCTGCCATTTCAGGCGTCTTCGGCCCGGCTTGCTTGAATCCTGATGGTGCAATGAGCAAGGGACTCACATCTGAGTATACCCTTCCACGCTTAGGGTGGACAAAATTATTTACAACAGGGGGTGGTGATGGACAGAGTCTCTGAATTAAGCAGAGTACTCTCACCCAGTCAAGAGATCAGGGCTAGATCCAACACCGTTTTTTAGCTCATTGCACCATCCCAGTTTCAGAACCTGGCTGTATGCAAATTAGTCTGTCCCTGGCCCAGTGCATCATGGGAACAGGGCAGACCAGACTACAAAAGCCAATTCTTACACTGGGAAGGAAACAAGCTTCCGGGGACCGGTTTCTGCCATTTCAGGCGTCTTCGGCCCGGCTTGCTTGAATCCTGATGGTGCAATGAGCAAGGGACTCACATCTGAGTATACCCTTCCACGCTTAGGGTGGACAAAATTATTTACAACAGGGGGTGGTGATGGACAGAGTCTCTGAATTAAGCAGAGTACTCTCACCCAGTCAAGAGATCAGGGCTAGATCCAACACCGTTTTTTAGCTCATTGCACCATCCCAGTTTCAGAACCTGGCTGTATGCAAATTAGTCTGTCCCTGGCCCAGTGCATCATGGGAACAGGGCAGACCAGACTACAAAAGCCAATTCTTACACTGGGAAGGAAACAAGCTTCCGGGGACCGGTTTCTGCCATTTCAGGCGTCTTCGGCCCGGCTTGCTTGAATCCTGATGGTGCAATGAGCAAGGGACTCACATCTGAGTATACCCTTCCACGCTTAGGGTGGACAAAATTATTTACAACAGGGGGTGGTGATGGACAGAGTCTCTGAATTAAGCAGAGTACTCTCACCCAATTCAGGATCCATCAGGATTCAAGCAAGCCGGGCCGAAGAGGCTGAAATGCCAGAAACCGGTCCCCGGTAGCTTGTCTCCTTTCTGGTGAAGAATTGGCTTGGTAGTTTGGTCTGCCCTGTTCCCATGATGCACTGGGCCAGGGACAGACTAATTTGCATATAGCCAGGTTCTGAGCTGGGATGGGGCAGTGAGATAAATAACGGTGATGGATCAAGCCCTGATCTTTGGACTGGGTAAGAGTGGTCTGCTTAATTCAGACACTCTGTTCATCACCACCCCCTTTTCTGTATCGTTTTTGGCCACTATAGGTGTGGCAGGGTATACTCAGACATGAGTCCCTTTCTCACTGCTCCATCAGGATTCAAGCAAGCCGGGCCGAAGAGGCTGAAATGCCAGAAACCGGTCCCCGGTAGCTTGTCTCCTTTCTGGTGAAGAATTGGCTTGGTAGTTTGGTCTGCCCTGTTCCCATGATGCACTGGGCCAGGGACAGACTAATTTGCATATAGCCAGGTTCTGAGCTGGGATGGGGCAGTGAGATAAATAACGGTGATGGATCAAGCCCTGATCTTTGGACTGGGTAAGAGTGGTCTGCTTAATTCAGACACTCTGTTCATCACCACCCCCTTTTCTGTATCGTTTTTGGCCACTATAGGTGTGGCAGGGTATACTCAGACATGAGTCCCTTTCTCACTGCTCCATCAGGATTCAAGCAAGCCGGGCCGAAGAGGCTGAAATGCCAGAAACCGGTCCCCGGTAGCTTGTCTCCTTTCTGGTGAAGAATTGGCTTGGTAGTTTGGTCTGCCCTGTTCCCATGATGCACTGGGCCAGGGACAGACTAATTTGCATATAGCCAGGTTCTGAGCTGGGATGGGGCAGTGAGATAAATAACGGTGATGGATCAAGCCCTGATCTTTGGACTGGGTAAGAGTGGTCTGCTTAATTCAGACACTCTGTTCATCACCACCCCCTTTTCTGTATCGTTTTTGGCCACTATAGGTGTGGCAGGGTATACTCAGACATGAGTCCCTTTCTCACTGCTCCATCAGGATTCAAGCAAGCCGGGCCGAAGAGGCTGAAATGCCAGAAACCGGTCCCCGGTAGCTTGTCTCCTTTCTGGTGAAGAATTGGCTTGGTAGTTTGGTCTGCCCTGTTCCCATGATGCACTGGGCCAGGGACAGACTAATTTGCATATAGCCAGGTTCTGAGCTGGGATGGGGCAGTGAGATAAATAACGGTGATGGATCAAGCCCTGATCTTTGGACTGGGTAAGAGTGGTCTGCTTAATTCAGACACTCTGTTCATCACCACCCCCTTTTCTGTATCGTTTTTGGCCACTATAGGTGTGGCAGGGTATACTCAGACATGAGTCCCTTTCTCACTGCTCCATCAGGATTCAAGCAAGCCGGGCCGAAGAGGCTGAAATGCCAGAAACCGGTCCCCGGTAGCTTGTCTCCTTTCTGGTGAAGAATTGGCTTGGTAGTTTGGTCTGCCCTGTTCCCATGATGCACTGGGCCAGGGACAGACTAATTTGCATATAGCCAGGTTCTGAGCTGGGATGGGGCAGTGAGATAAATAACGGTGATGGATCAAGCCCTGATCTTTGGACTGGGTAAGAGTGGTCTGCTTAATTCAGACACTCTGTTCATCACCACCCCCTTTTCTGTATCGTTTTTGGCCACTATAGGTGTGGCAGGGTATACTCAGACATGAGTCCCTTTCTCACTGCTCCATCAGGATTCAAGCAAGCCGGGCCGAAGAGGCTGAAATGCCAGAAACCGGTCCCCGGTAGCTTGTCTCCTATCTGGTGAAGAATTGGCTTGGTAGTTTGGTCTGCCCTGTTCCCATGATGCACTGGGCCAGGGACAGACTAATTTGCATATAGCCAGGTTCTGAGCTGGGATGGGGCAGTGAGATAAATAACGGTGATGGATCAAGCCCTGATCTTTGGACTGGGTAAGAGTGGTCTGCTTAATTCAGACACTCTGTTCATCACCACCCCCTTTTCTGTATCGTTTTTGGCCACTATAGGTGTGGCAGGGTATACTCAGACATGAGTCCCTTTCTCACTGCTCCATCAGGATTCAAGCAAGCCGGGCCGAAGAGGCTGAAATGCCAGAAACCGGTCCCCGGTAGCTTGTCTCCTTTCTGGTGAAGAATTGGCTTGGTAGTTTGGTCTGCCCTGTTCCCATGATGCACTGGGCCAGGGACAGACTAATTTGCATATAGCCAGGTTCTGAGCTGGGATGGGGCAGTGAGATAAATAACGGTGATGGATCAAGCCCTGATCTTTGGACTGGGTAAGAGTGGTCTGCTTAATTCAGACACTCTGTTCATCACCACCCCCTTTTCTGTATCGTTTTTGGCCACTACAGGTGTGGCAGGGTATACTCAGACATGAGTCCCTTTCTCACTGCTCCATCAGGATTCAAGCAAGCCGGGCCGAAGAGGCTGAAATGCCAGAAACCGGTCCCCGGTAGCTTGTCTCCTTTCTGGTGAAGAATTGGCTTGGTAGTTTGGTCTGCCCTGTTCCCATGATGCACTGGGCCAGGGACAGACTAATTTGCATATAGCCAGGTTCTGAGCTGGGATGGGGCAGTGAGATAAATAACGGTGATGGATCAAGCCCTGATCTTTGGACTGGGTAAGAGTGGTCTGCTTAATTCAGACACTCTGTTCATCACCACCCCCTTTTCTGTATCGTTTTTGGCCACTATAGGTGTGGCAGGGTATACTCAGACATGAGTCCCTTTCTCACTGCTCCATCAGGATTCAAGCAAGCCGGGCCGAAGAGGCTGAAATGCCAGAAACCGGTCCCCGGTAGCTTGTCTCCTTTCTGGTGAAGAATTGGCTTGGTAGTTTGGTCTGCCCTGTTCCCATGATGCACTGGGCCAGGGACAGACTAATTTGCATATAGCCAGGTTCTGAGCTGGGATGGGGCAGTGAGATAAATAACGGTGATGGATCAAGCCCTGATCTTTGGACTGGGTAAGAGTGGTCTGCTTAATTCAGACACTCTGTTCATCACCACCCCCTTTTCTGTATCGTTTTTGGCCACTATAGGTGTGGCAGGGTATACTCAGACATGAGTCCCTTTCTCACTGCTCCATCAGGATTCAAGCAAGCCGGGCCGAAGAGGCTGAAATGCCAGAAACCGGTCCCCGGTAGCTTGTCTCCTTTCTGGTGAAGAATTGGCTTGGTAGTTTGGTCTGCCCTGTTCCCATGATGCACTGGGCCAGGGACAGACTAATTTGCATATAGCCAGGTTCTGAGCTGGGATGGGGCAGTGAGATAAATAACGGTGATGGATCAAGCCCTGATCTTTGGACTGGGTAAGAGTGGTCTGCTTAATTCAGACACTCTGTTCATCACCACCCCCTTTTCTGTATCGTTTTTGGCCACTATAGGTGTGGCAGGGTATACTCAGACATGAGTCCCTTTCTCACTGCTCCATCAGGATTCAAGCAAGCCGGGCCGAAGAGGCTGAAATGCCAGAAACCGGTCCCCGGTAGCTTGTCTCCTTTCTGGTGAAGAATTGGCTTGGTAGTTTGGTCTGCCCTGTTCCCATGATGCACTGGGCCAGGGACAGACTAATTTGCATATAGCCAGGTTCTGAGCTGGGATGGGGCAGTGAGATAAATAACGGTGATGGATCAAGCCCTGATCTTTGGACTGGGTAAGAGTGGTCTGCTTAATTCAGACACTCTGTTCATCACCACCCCCTTTTCTGTATCTCCAGTATATTAAGCAGCATGTGCTGGACGTTGTTCTGTTGCAGGAGACCCATTTGGTTGAAAACACAGATGGGGATATAAATTAGTGGTGCACTCCGGTTTCACCACTGGGTCCAGTGGGGTGGGGATACTACTGTGGAAAGGTTTTGCTTTCATGATGACACACTCAGGCATGGAAGAGTATGGTCTCTTTGCTGCTCTCTTGGGCACCTGGGAGGGCAGGTGTGTAAACATCATGTCAGTACACATAACTCCGGCACTACACAGTGTGACATTACCAGAAATGATCAAAATTACATTAGATCTACCTGAAGGCGAATTAGTGATCGGCGGTGACTTCAACATGACTCTATGTGAGCAACTAGATAGATTCTCACCCAAAAACAATCCGCGTGGCAAAACCATCATGGTTGATTTCCTGGCTTCTCTGGGCCTGGTGGACGTGTGACACGAAGCACACCCACAAACGTGCCAATACACTTTTTACACTGAGGCGCACAGTAGCAGATCACTAATAGACTGAATTCTGATGCTGGCTGATAAAGTGCATTATTCAACGAAAATGTGCCATCTTGCCAGGGGTTTTTCGGACCATACACCCATATCAGCCTGATATGCGGCTGGTACCGCCTGCCCTCACAGAATACACTTGATTATCCCCTGGTGCCTCAAGATTCCGTACATCAAAACGAAGCTTATTAAAACCACAGCTAACTACTTTACCAAAAATGTGGGTTCGGTCCAATTGTCTTGAATCATCTGGGAGGCCTATAAATCAGTGATAAAGGGTCAGGCTCCCTCCCTTGCTGTGGGACATAAGAAAGAGAAGTGCAAAAAAATAGAAGAACTAGAGCGTGATATTCTAGAAAGGGAGCAAGCTGCTATAAATACACAAGACGATACAGCTAACCATGTCATAGAGCTCAAGCGGCAAGACTATAGGGCACCAACTACTGAGGCTGCTGAAGATAAACACTGTGTAGAGCAACACAAAGCATATGAGCTCACAGAAAGTGCAGGCAAGCTGTTTGCATGGCTAGAGATACGAGACAGGGTAGATCGCTGGATCGCGGCCATACACGGACAGGAGGGGGTATGAATGAGGGATCCGTAATAGCAAAGGGATTTGCAGACTATTTTAAACAACTATATTCCCAATGGCCTCGCTCACAACTGATAAATCACAGGAACTACTGAAAGATATTCAGATCCCGTCATTAACCACGGAAGAGCATCACTTACTCGATGCAGACCTCAAAATCAAGGAAATAACGGCAGCTATACACAGCATACAGGCAGGGAAAGCCATGGGACCAAATGGCCTTCCGATAGAACTCCTCAAACTAACTGCCACAAAAGTGACCCCCCCACCTGCTCAATATGTATCTCGAGAGAAAAAGTACAGGGATATTACCCAGAGACCAACGTATGGCCTCCATAGTCATGATCCATAAGAAGGGGAAGCCGGCTGCGGTCTGTGCCTCACACCGCCTCATATCTTTACTCAATATTGAGGTTAAAATCCTGGCCAAATAATTGGCAACTTGACTACTCCAAATAGTGACTAAAGTAGTGCACTCAGACCATTCTGGATTCATGCCAGGCCGGAATACAGCTTTAAAAATGCAGCGATTGAATGGGGTCCTCGCTAGGAAAGACACTCTTTAGGAAAGTGCTGCCATACTTTCCTTGGTCGCCTGTAAGGCCTTCGATACGGTAGAATGGCCCTTTATGTTCGCTGTCTTGGAACTTATAGATCTTGGAAAAAAGTATGTTAAGTGGATCCGGCTATTATAAGCAGGACCACTCGCACAAGTAGTGGTGAACAGCCATACATCAGGGACATTTTCTCTTCACAGTGGGACAAGACAAGGTTGCCCTTTGTCACCTATTATATTTGCACTGATTCTAGAGCCCTTGGTGAGCTGGATACGAGGGGATTCACTGATACGTGGATTAAAATGGACCGTCTGCTGGGAGGATAGAATCTCACTTTATGAGGATGACATTTTATAATATGTAGCGTCCCCTCGAGCCTCCATTGACAGAATGTACACACATATTCTGAGAGTAAGTTGTCTCTCGAAACTGGAGTGAACTGTAGAAGGTCTATGGTCTTAAGACCCGATCATGCAGCTTGGCAGTGCCAATCTTTTGCTGGCCCGCAGCTATCCAATGTTCAAAATGTGCTGCGTTGCTCCTCACAAACCTCTTCTTCAAGGCAGCCTTTGCTTTCTACAGCTATACCTCCATTGCTCATCCTCAGGAGCCATCACGTTCCTTCCTTCAAGGGGTCAAGGCAACTCCTTCAGGAATTTCAGTTTCTAGTTGCTGAATCTGGCCTGGGGAGGTGGCAAAGATTCCAACTCTGGAGCCAAGACGTCTCTCTCAGGCTTCACTAGTATGGTGGTCCTAGTACTAGTCATTGAAAAATCATAGCAGACTGACTAGTGTTTTTTCTTCAGGATTCATCCTGCTCTTCCAGAAGCTGATCTTTGTTTCCGCCACAATGCTTTTATCTGCAGCAGAGACTTTAAGGTGGTTCTGTTGGGTGTTGGCTGTCAAGTTGTAAAATAGTTGTTCAAGTAAACAGGGTTTTCCCCACCTAGCTACTATACAAAACTCTCCATGGCATACCTCTCAGAAGAATAAAATAGCGCAGCTTACCTCTAATTTTGAAATGTCAGGAACTCTGTTTTACCTTATCTGTTAGAGACTTCTAGATACAGATTCCTTACCTTTGAATTTCCCAGGCTTCAGACTGGATCCAGAAACTTTTTGCGTGAGCAGTACCCCTGCGTGCTGTAAGGTGGCTCTGCCTGGCTCCGCATGACATCACCGGTGTCATTGGCATTGGTTGTGACGTCACGGTCACCTATATAGGCTAAGGGTGGGCAGAATTTGCTTAATCGCGTTACGCAAATCTCCGTGAAACGGTAAACAATCTCCGTGAACACGCAGAAATTCCACGAACACGCGGAATTGCTTGCTCGCGATGCTTTTTTACTCTTCGCAATCGCTGTTTGCATGCTCGGGGAGAAATATCTCGCGAACACGCATTTGAGAACTTGAACAAGAAAAAAATTTCGCAAAGTCGCGGAACGCAGAATTTTGGCCAATTTTGCATTCGCCGCGGAACGCGAAATTACCCAAATTCCGCGAGCGGAACGGAATTTACTGCCCAGGCCTAATATAGGCGCCACACAGGTGTGCGGTGTCAGATCTTTTCTTTCCGTACCAGTTAGTGCTGATTGGAGAAGAGCTACCTCTCCGTCTCTTTGTAACAGGACTTTTTTAATATTTTGTCAAGAGATTTTTTTCTGGTGTGTCAAGTGATGACCTCTAGATGAGAAGGTTTCAAGCCATGCGGCGCCTGTCACCACACCATGTCAGTAACTGACCCCCATCTGGTCTGCTTATGGTGTCTAAATTACGATCACGACATGGCGTTGTGCCTGGAATGTTAGGTCATCGCTCCGAAGGCCTTGCAGGAGCGATCTATGATGTTCCTTGCAGCCCAGCAGGTTACATCTAGCACGACTCCTTGGAGGTCCCTGTCTAAATCGAAGAAGAGATGCTTGCAAGACTACTCCAGGAGCCCTAAGTCCTCTTCTTTGCATTTGAAGTCCTCTGGACACTTGGGGAAGAGGCATAAGAAGAAGTCCAAATGGCCTTCGACTTCACCTCATGTGTCATCTATCGATGTTACCAGTAAGGAGCACTAACGCTCTAGGCACGGTTCTGCAGAATTGTTGCCAGATTTTACTCTGTGCCTCCCCCATCTCCAGTAACAGGAGCGACTTCCGCCCAGGTTAAAGAATTCTGAGAGGCCGTGGGCCACGTATTTGATCGAGCCGACCCATCTGGTGAGCCTTTGGGCCCCGTGGGGCCAGCAGAGGTTCCACCAGGCTCCTCACAAACTGCTCTGTTCTCTGCGCCAGAAGGGTCTCATGGATCTGATTAAGGTTCGGGTGCCAGTTGTGCCAACGCAATCTTCCTAAGTGCCGGCCCTGAAGTTGCGCTGGTGCCCACCAGCAGCGCGACCACCATTCTGATACTAAGGTTGGGCAGAGTTGTCAGAGTGGCACTATGCGGAATTCCACAGGAGTTGCCTAAAAATTAAGTGGAATTCCACCCTACATGCAGACCTCAGCCAGCGGCCCGTCACCCATGGTGGTGATCCTGGTGTTTCCTCCTCTCCTTCCTGACTCCGGGCTGCCTCCTTGGTGCAGGATTCTTCTTCCAGTCCTGGGCTGTAAAACCTCTTTGATGCAGGACTCGCGAGGACTGCTTGTGCACGTGCATGGATAGTAGAGACCTTAACCCGGTCTCTACTTTGCCTGTGCAGTACTTGCGAGTCCTGCAACAAAGGTGTTTCACAGCCCAGGACTGGACGAGAGGAAGAATCCTGCACCAAGGAGGCAGCCCAGGCATGGAGAACGCCATGTCGAGATCCAGGTAAGGAGGACTCTGGCAGGGCTTGGTTAGGGGCGGGTGGCAGGGGCAAACTCTGCCACATGGAGGAATCAGAGTTTTTTGTTGCCAACTTCACGCTCCCAGCTGAGTTGGCAAAACTCTGCAAACTCCACTGTCGGAGCGGAGTTCCCCCTATCTGGAAGACCATTTGCATGCTACTAGTGGGTAATTGGATTGGTATGAGGAGCTTGGAGAGACCAGTGGACTAGATACATCTCCAGATACTGGTATCCTCTCTTCGTGTAGTGTGGCTACGGAGGAGGGGGCATTTTGTGCCATGGTGGTGAGTAGGGCAGCGCAGGTCCTGGAGTTGTCCTTGTTGAAGGCCAGACTAATCTCTTGACCAAAGTGCTTCAATATGGAGCTTCCTTGTCTGAACCCTTCTGCCCTTTAATGACGCACCTACAGATGTCCATCAAGGCACTTGATTCAAACCTATCACAGGGGCTCCTGTGAACCACACAATAGCACACCGCCGTCTCCCTGCACCGGGTGATCCAAGTGTTTTTGGCCAACATCCCAACCCTGAGACTTTGGTGCTTCAGGCTTCAACCTCCCATGGTACATTCCCTTTTTCTCTCCCCGGATACGGAATCCAAGAGGCTGGACTCACTTGGGAAGAAGATCCTTTCTTCCACCAGCCTTGCATTATGGTCGGTGAACACCGCATGCTTATTGGGCCATTTCCCACACATCTTATGGGAAGTGGGCAAGTGCCAGAAGAGGCCCTAGCCAAACTCTCCCAGGAAGTGAAAGATGGGAGAGATGCAGCAAAACTTACCATTAGGTGTGGCTTAGATACGACTGACTCACGTGGTAGGGAAGTTTTGTTGATGGTGGCCTTACAGCGCTATGCCTGGCTGAGAATATCAGGCTTCTCTGGTGATGTCTTGGCTAATATCATGGACATGCCCTTTGACAGGACTCGTCTATTTGGGTAAAAGGCGGGCTCGGCTTTGGAGCGTTGTAAGGAATCTCGTACTACAGCCAGATCCATGGGACTCTCATTTACACCTTGTGGCAAGTCTACTTTTTCCCCCTTTCGTTACAATGGCGGGGATTATCAACCACATCAGCCATACCCCAGCCACTGTCCTGCACAGACTCACCAAGTTTTGGGAGAGCGTTTATACGATACATTCCAACCTCATTGGAATGGTAGCCAGAATTCTTCTGCCACTCAGCCCCTGGCAGCTGCAGCCATGAATCATTCCTAGTTTGGTTCTGCAAGACCATGCCTCTCCAGCTGGAGGGAGAATTCAACATCATCTCCTCCGCCTGAGGTCCATAACATCGGACAAATGGGTCTTGCAGACAATTCAGGATGACTATTCTCTTACCTTTCCTAATTTTACTCCTCCTTTATCACCAGCTAAAAAGCGGCTGATAGAAGATCATCTATTATTACTCCTGGAGGAAGTTTCATCTCTCCTGGCCAAGGGAGCTGTAGAGAAGATTCAGATTTTAGAAATAGGGAGTGGTTGTTACTCCTACTACTTTCTGATTCTGAAAAAGAACATAGGTCCATGTCCTATCATGGACCTCTGGACTGTCAATCTTTTCCTCAAAAAGGAGAAAGTCAAGATTGTCATGTTAGCTCAAGTCTTGTCTAACCTAGACCAAGGAGACTGGATGGTAGTGTTGGACTTGCAGGATGCGTATTTTCACAACCCCATTATGTCAGCGTACAGGAGTGACCTGTGGTTCAAGTTCGGCCACAAGCACTTTCAGTTCAGTGTCCTCCTTTTTGGGCTTACCAGCGTCCTTTGGGTGTTCACAAAGGTGATGGCGGTGGTTACATCTCATCTGCACACATTAGGGGTATCAGTCGTCCCCAACCTCAACGACCGGCTGTTGTCTTCACTTCCAGGTTACGGCGGACCTCCTGCATTCACTGGGATTTTCTGTAAACATGCTGGAGTCACACCTGACTCATTCTCAGATGATGCCTTTCATCAGAGCTGTTCTGGATGAAGTGTAGTTTCAGGCTTATCCTCCCAAACAGTGAGTCCGGGATATTTAGGTTATGATACCGATTTTCAGGCTCTATTCAGGATTTCGGTGAGAATGACTGAGGCTGCGGTGACTCATGGCCTCCTGCATCCTGTTGGTAAATCATACTAAATGGTTTATGTGGGCTCTGCAGTGTGACCTGAAGTTCCAGTGGGCGCAGCATCAGGGAATCTCTCTGACATGGTTCAGATCTCAGGGGGAATGGCAAAAGACCTGCAGTGGTGGTTGACAAACCGCATTGGATCAGATGCATACCCCTCACCCTTACCCAACCAGATCTCACACTAGTGGCAGATGCGTGACTCCTGGGATGGAGCATCCATCTGGTAGAGGTGAAGATCAGGGGACACTGGTCTCTGGCTGAGTTGGGACTCCACATCAGCTTGTTGGAGCTTTGGGCTATACAGCTAGCATTGAAAGAATTCCTACCTCTGTCAAGGGGAAGTTGGCACAGGTATTCACGAACAACACAACTGCCATGTGGTACTAGAACAAGCAGGGTGGGGTGTGGTCTTGGACCCTTTGTCAAGAGGCTCTACGGCTCTGGATATGTCTGGAACAGCAGGGCGTGACCCTGGTGGTTCACACCTGGCAGGTTCCCTGAATGGCAGGGTGGTGAACTCAGCCGTCGATGCCTAGCAGATCACAAATGGTTTCTCCAGTCAGAGGCGGTGCAAGGTCTATTTCAGCAGTGTAGAGAGCCTCAATTAGATCTGTTCACATTCAAAGAGAACATGCAATGTTGGCTGTTTTGCATGCTGGAGTTTCTGAAGCGGCTATCGTTCGGCAACACTTTTCGTTGCTAGTGGAGCTCAGGCCTCCTGTATGCCTTTCCACCCATAGCATAGTATGCCTTTCCACCCATAGCAAAGCATAGGTTTGCAAAACACAGTTCTCTAAAAGATCCAGAGCGACTGGGCTTAATTCATTTTTATGGCTACGGAGTGGGCATGGAGAGATTGGTATCAAGACATTCTTCGAATGAGCATTGATCCTTCGATCAAGCTGCTCCTTCAGGAGGATATTCTGTTGCAGCAGCAGGGGAGGGCCCTCCACCCAAACCTTTCAACTCTCCGCCTCCTTGCATGGAGATTGAGCGGTAACAGCTTTTGACCTTCCTCCTGAAGTATATAATGCTATCTTGGAGGCCAGGCAGCCCGCCTCCCAAGACAGTACATGCCTGCCGTTGAGTAAAGTTTGTAAATTATTTTACAGAAAGGTCTTTTGATCCTCTTTCTGCTTCTCTATCTAATATTCTTCTTTTTATTTTATCCTTGCCCAGCAGGGCTCTGCTTTGGGTACTCTCAAGGGTTATCTTTCTGCTCTGTCTGCTTTTTTGCAGCTACCGGACCAACCCTCCTGGTTCAAATCTCCTATTGTAAATAGGATTCTAAAAGGACTGTTATATATGTTTCCACCTATACCCTTTATCATGCCATAGTGGGATATCAATCTTGTTCTCATATTGCTTATGTGTGCTCCCTTTGAACTGTTACATAATTGTCCCTTCTGGTGGCTTACTAACAAAACAGCCTTTCTGGTGGTGATAACATCTGAGTGAGTATCAGGTTTTGTCATCCAAGCCTCCCTACCATATGACATTCTTGAAACAGGTGGTGCTTCACACCCATGCATCGTTCCTTCCAAAAGTGTTGACCCCATTCCATCTGGGTCAATCCGTCACACTGCCCACTTTATTTGCTCCTCTGCATCCTGTTAAGAAAGAGGAGATTCTCCATCAACTGAACCCAAAAAGAGCGTTGTCGCTCTACCTTGACCTCACAAAAGAGTTCAGGGTGGATGGCCAACTCTTTGTGAGTCAAGTGAGAGCTAAAAAAGGACGGTCTGTGCAGAAGCGAACCAATTAGCTTTGGGTCATTATCTTTATTAAGATCTGCTATGCCCTGGCTAGGAAGCAGCCTACAGGAAGGCTTATGAGCCCTTTCTACCAGGGTAAAGGCTGTGACCACGGTGTTGGCTCGTGGAGTGCCAGTCATGGACATCTGTCAGACTGCAACGTGGGCTCCATTGCACAGGTTTGCAAAACACTAATGTCTGGACAGTCAGGTCCGTAGGGATGGGCATTTCGCCCGTTCGGTCCTGCAGGACCCTTTAGTCTAGAAAATGTGCCTGCAGCCCAACGCCAGAAAGTATGGCATGGATATCTATTTAAAGGTAAGGAATCTGCAGATAGAAGTCTCTCTGAGATGAACAAATTACTTTTCTTCGGTAACACATTATCTGCTTGAGAGAATATCTAACTGCAGATTCCTTACAGACCCACTCAGTCCTCCCCACTCTTCGGACTCATTTATAGGGTTAGGGTTGTTCCCCTTTACAAAGCCCTAGTTTTTACACACAATAGTCTGTTTACTTCGTGGCTTTGTGCTTCTGGTGTGGAAAAAGGTAAAGCGTACTGATGCTGCACGCATGGGTGGCACCTTTATAGTTATGTTATGTTAAAGGTGCTTGTATAGCACATGGCTGCCCCAACAACGGGGTGTCCCAGAGCCCGAGGACGGGTGACCGTGGTGAGTGTTGCTAGTCAGATGGAAAGACAGCCAGATATTATCTGTTTCTAAAAGCCCAGGGAACAAGAGCCCAGCATGCCCACTCAATGTGTGCTAGGTGGATGAAAACAGACAAGTTTTGATCTGTTTTCTGAATATCCAATGATCTTGTGTGTTGCGTGCCACGATTGGAATAGAGGTCCATAGGGCTGGGGCCAGGGAGCTAAACGAGCACCCCCCCAGCTCTGCTCCTGCCCACCCTAGGAGTGCATGCCAGATGCAGATCTGTGGAGGCCAGTACTCGCGTTGGGACATATGATGTGCAGAGCCCCTGCAGTATCTGGGGGCCCTGGCCATGAGAGATCTTGTGAGTGGTGCAAAGAGTTTTGAAGTGGATTCTCTGTTCGATAGGCAGCCAGTGTAGATGGTACAGGAGATGGAAGGTGTGACAATGCTTTGGGAGGGCAAAAAGATGCGGGCAGCCGCATTCGGTGCCCTTTGAAGTCTCTTCGCGACAGTTTTATTTAGGCCCAGTAGCAGTCTGTTACAGTAGTCAAGACATGACAGAACCACCGATTGAAAGATCACTTCTCGGGTAGAAGCATAAAAAAAAACAGGATTGGTCTCAGACCACGTAGGTGGCCAAAGCATGCACTTTTTTGGCATGGAGCTTGAACGAGAGGGAGTTGTCCATCAGGACCCCTAGATTCTTAACTGCACTTTTCGGTTGGGCTGGAATGGCCAGTTCAGCGGGCCAACACTGGTCGTCTCATTTATGGGGATCCCGGCCAACCAGTTTCAGTTGGTCTGGAGGTGGGTTATTGGTGAACGTGAATAACAGTTGCTTTTCATCCGCGTATAATATCATATTGATCTTCCAGGCTTTGGCCAGGAGGGCCACAGGGCGGACGTATACGTTAGACAATGTGGGGCTCAGAGCAGAGTCTTGGGGAACACCACTGCTGAGAGGATAAGTACTGCACATGTAGGGAGTGACGTGGTTCTGAAAGGAGCGAGATAGAATAGACGCAAACCAGGCCCAGTTCTTACCACTGACCCTGAATCTCCCTGAGTCGTTGGAGCAAAATCTCATGGGAGACCACGTTGAAGGCCACGGTCAGATCGAGTAAGATCAGTACTGAGGTGTTGCCCTCGTCCAGCGATGCCCTCAGCTGCTATTTGACTGCCAGAAAGGCGGATTCTGTACTATGCTTCGGCCGGAACCCATTTTGTGACCTGTCCAAAATCTCATTGGCTTCCAAATTAACAATGGGAATTTGCGGATTTTGGGCAATTTCGCGATCCGCGAATCTCGCGAAATTGACGAAACATCCGCAAATCCGCTTGCGGGCGGATTTCAGTTAAGGCAGGTGCTCGAGTTGAAGAAAGCTAACTTTGTAACCATTTTAGAATTGCGTCGGCAAGCTGCCAGAGTTGCAACTTGCAAGGAAGCAACTCTGGCAGCTTGCTGGCGCCATTCTAAAATGGTTACAAAGTTAGCTTCAACTCGGGCACCTGCCTTAACTCTGTAAGTGCTTCCTGTGGGCCAAAAATTAAACCTCAACAGGAAGCACTTACAGATATAAATAAAGCAGGTGCCCGAGTTGAAGCTCAAATTCAGTAACGTTTTAATCAGCCCAAAACATTAGTGAGCACGGGCGAGGCTGAGCAAGTGTGCTTTAACCCCATGTCTGCCGTCGAAAATTAGCTGTAATATTCGAGGGAGGTCTTTGAATCCATGAGTTTCTCGAGCGCAATCCCTGTGTAATTCCTGTGACCAGGAGGCTGCTTTCTCCTCACCTGCTGCCCTGCTCGCTCTCTGACCCTTTATACGCCATAGGTATGTTGACACGCATAGAAGCCCCACACTACACTAGCGGTATCAAACGTCTTCCCGCCCTTTCCCAACTATGATGGACAACTCACTAAAGGGACCTTGGCGCCTTTTGGCGCGGTGGCAAAGTTACAGGCACACATGGTCAGTGGAGACAAATCCTCTGGCCCTTTACGCAGCTGCAGTGTAGGAAAAGCACTATACATTTACTCAACGAGGTAGCACTTACTTATTAGCCAGTAGAAGTACTCCAGTTGAGTAGATGGAAATCGCAAAAAAATCCACAAGTTCGCAGGAAAATCCGCAAATTCGCAGACTTTTTTGCGATTTCGCACGAATTCGCGGACCGCAGATCCGCAAAATTCACCCATACTTATTCCAAATACTTGGTCAGGAAGATATTAACTTGGGATTCCATGACCTTTGCCAAGTGAGGAATTGGGGAAATTGGCCGGAAATTCTCTGGTAGAGAAGCATCCAGTGATGGCTTTTTCAGTAAAGGAACAACCTTGGCATGTTTCCAAGATTTGGGAATTACTGACGATGGGAGCGATCTATTGATCTGTTCTCCACCCTCCGACATGATACAGTCCTGGAATTTCCTGAAGGTGTCCGGTTTTACTGGATCATCAGGGGAGCCTGATTTCACCTTTGCTGCCAGAGATTCCAGGTCTTTGAAGGACATAGATGGTAAGAGTTGAAGAGAGTAGGGGAGATCCAGTGGGCGGTTGGATGGCCACGATATGTAGGCAGCCCTTCAAGAATTGAGTTTATTGTAGATGTACTCTACTTTATTGATAAAGTAGTGTGCCAGAGAATCGCAGTGCAGGTTGGTAGATATGATATTATTAGTTCCTACCGGGGGTTTTGTCATATCATTTATAAGAGAAAAAATGGTTTTGGAGGAATTAGAACTCAATGTGATCAAATTGGTTTAGAATACGGCTTTAGACTTAGTTTAGTTGACCGCAACACCACGTGGAACTGGATGGAGCCACCCAACAGCACTCAGTAGTACTGCTCATGCAAAAAGTGTCCGGATCCAATCTAATGCCTGGGAAAATTTAAAGGTAAGGAATTTGCAGCTAGATATTGTCTCTACCAGAAAATGCGTTACCGAAGGTAAGTAACTTGTTCAACAGTACCACTCATCATTCATATATGGTCAAAAGGACCGGTCCCTATTGGGTCAGTTGCATGTGAGAGCCAGCCTTTCGGTGTTAGACCTGTACTGAAAAAGTTTCATTTAATTCTGTTGCATAGGCAAAATATGCACATTTTATGAAGATGACTATGACGGAGAAATACAAGGAAGCAATTTTTCTTTTTTAATATACTTCTATCCTGTTTATTTATATTTGGAGCACGACACCAGCAACCAAATGCATTCAAGTGCAAAGAAGGAAAAAAATTTAACTGAGTGATTACAAAACCTCTTTAAAGCAGGCCTAACTTTAGAGTTTTCCCAAAGCCGTATAAATGGGCAGATCGACTGTTCAACTGGAAGCTTATTCCAGGACATATGAACAAAAACTATAAACCTGTGTTTGTCTCATTTAAATTCACTAACTGAAATAGTAATAAATATCTGATCAGCCAACCACAGTAACCTGTTAAGGAGGTGTAGATGAATGTATTATTCTAGATAATGTGATGCAAACCTTTTAAAACCAAAAAAGGTGATGAATGGCAAGCTTGTAAAAGTCTCAGACAAAGTCTGTGATCCCAGCCACATTGCAGTCCTTCTTTGTTTTCTTACTGCACCGCTTCCGATGGGGAGCAACCACTTTCAATCAGTCATAGTCCAGCTCAATAGGAAAAGTCTAGCCAAACTGCCAGGCCACTCCCCATCTGAATGGAAACACAAGTAACTCCTGATCAGTCTCAGCCTTTTTGGGTACTCATCAGTGAGGTGCATCTTGAATTCAATCGCACAGTAAGCACATTCCCCATGTCTGGGCATTCCAATTGAATCCAAAGCATCACAGTAAAACATAGTCTCCATGTACAGCAGGCATATATATATATATGCTTCACCTGATGCTGGACCTTCTTGTAGTCGATGTCATTACCGGTTTACTTAATGCCCCTTGCATTGATATGCCAAGCTTGCAGACCTACTCGCATGAAATCTTACTAGACCTCTCAGCTATAATGGAATGTGCCCTTCACCTGTCTACATTACTGCCAATAATTAGGCATTGCTAAAGATGTTTCATATACAGCTAGATGATATACGGCAATTTCCTTAGGAATGTCTAAGAGAAGGGTGACTGTAGGCACAATGCTCTGGGCATTTATGCGAGATCTAATTAATTCTAATGGATGTTTGTGTTGATATGTATACAGTGCAAATCTATCTATCTAGGAAGCAGCGGAGCACTGTACTATACACGAGAGGTAGGTAGACGATTGAAAAAATGTGTTCATCAAGTAGGGATTACACAAATACATTTCACATGTTCAAGTGATTTGCCCAGGATGACACAATGTAGAGCCAAAGGCGGAGGCTGATATTTGAACCTGTATGCCCGGGTTCTAAACTAGGAAGTGAAGTGTGCCACATCTCCTCCCCTATAATGATATGTAATATGCTCATGCTATGCTGCTACACACCATCATGAATCAAAGGAGCATGTATTAACTTCTCTGGGAACATCAGGTGAGGAATGACAGCCACACGACTGACTAACTTTTAAATGGATACTGATGCCTTTGATTTTGTTGTTGGGTTGAAATATTGGTGTGTACGGTCTGCTGTTGCCTTACTAGTTCTTGATTTGAGCGCTCCTTAATGAAGCGTGAAAATGTATGCGTTTCAAAAGGTGAGTGATATGCTTCTGTTCCAAGCACTCATTGTACGCTATAAAAAAATTATTTTGAGTGTAATGCTATTTCTGTGTTATATATCTGAAAATGCTAATAGATACAGTTTAAAGGGACCCTAACTTTTAAAGGGATTCTCTTTAAAATGTAATTCATAATGCTGTCAAAACAACTGGGCCTTTAAGGCATAGTGAGATAAGGAAGATGCTAACTCCTTAAAGCAGAATCCCATTTTCAGCTTGGCATATCTGTTGCCTTTCTGGTTGTCTTGTTCTTCTTTTATTGAATGTTTTAGTTCGAGCCTAGGCAGCGCGCATGCACTGTCTGCAAGACCTCGGGTAATAGGTATACAGAGAGTAGTCCCGCCTGCTGCTGCTATTGGTTCACTCTTATGCTGTTCTTGTTTCCTGGCTCCTTATTGGTTCTTGCTCCCCATACATCACTTCTGTTTTAATGGGAAGCAGCACTGACCAACTACAGTTTACTGACACTACTAGACGATTAGGGTTTTGTGTTAGGGACTACTTTTTTGGGTGTTGGGGATATTGTATCACTATGGCGCCTAGCAAGGCACCCGTGTTCATGTTTGTTTCATCATGGCTTCCGCTTCACGGCCTGCCGCTTCATGGGGTGCAGCTTTCATGATTGTATTGGTTTCATCATGACGGCCGCTTCACGGGCTGCCATGCGCAAAAATTTAACATGTTTTGCGCTTAATGTTCTGCCACAGCGCCTGCTCGATGTAATATGCAGGGGCACCGTACTTGATGTTCTACCCCAGTGCCCACTTTCAACATTATTATAATTTTTTTAACAGTGGCGCCTTGTTTGGGCACGGTGCCCACTTAATTTGATGTGCACAGTGCTTCATGTTGTAGCACGGCACCCGTGTCACTCAGTCCGGTTCGGGAACTGCAGCCAATGCCTGGAGAGCAGGGCGAAAGCAAAAAGCTTTTCTGCCAGGGTCGCCTGAAAAAATCACTTCTCAACAACACCGGCAGAGGTAACTGTGCAGCTCTGGGCATGGAAGTAGCACTGGCGGAGGAGCCGATTGATGAGGCTCATTCTATGGCCCCCACTGTTAGCAGGGCCCGGTATTGCACCCCCTCCCTCACTTACATTGCCAGGCATGCTGACTACTGTTTACAGCTACGAGAACACTACCTCAGGATGTTGGGGGATACCCTAAGGAACAACGCACAGGAAGCAGCTTCATACAGGTAAAGTTCCTCTGGCCACCGCTTTCATATCTATGTTTCTGTCGTCATGGCAGCCACTTCACATTCCACCACTTTCATATTTATATCATCATAGCGGCTACTTCACCGGCCGCAGCTTTCTTGTTTGTATTTCTATCTTCATGGCGCCAGCTTCATAAGGCCGCCATGGGAACTAGCATGCAATGCCCTTTAACATTTGTTGCTGTAGAAGTTTGCTTACTGCTGTGTCCATCTCATTACAATATGAAGGCTGTGCGTGTTCGGTAGGGTAGGCACTGTGCCCTGGTGGGGAGCTGGGGGGGCCAGGTTGGATGATTTGGGAAAATAATAGTGATGTAAGTGGGTGCCAGGCTATAGCATCAGGCCTAGAGGGCCTGCATATTAAATTAAGCAGGCGCTGCGCTTTATGTTCTCTGTGCTGAGAGGGACAGCTGTTCCCCAACACCAATAAAAGGAAGGAAGACCACTGCTTTGTCACTACCCAGATGCGTATTAGCCACCGACAGCTGCACCGTGTTGTAAGAGGAGTGCACGCTGCAGCCACCAACCCCTATTGTTAAGGATTCTGGACATGGGTTCAGACCTTGCAGGAGGCCCCTCTTTCACCTTTTGAAAGATTCTCTTTTAGCTACCCTACAACACCTGGCGGTGCCAGTGCCACACCCTAGGGCACTGCAGTGAAGAGTTTAACATGGGCACTGTGCCTCCTTTACTCAGCACTGTAGGCCCTGGAGCTAACCACTCTGCAAGGCAAAAATGTCTACTGTATGCACCTAGAAGGCATACAGACACCCTAGAGCCTGATAATCGTTTATGGCAATTTGTGTGCTGTTGAATCTGGGATGGCTTAATGGGTGCCACTGTGATTCATGTACCGGTTTGTTTCATAATCTGAGGCACTACATGACCTAAGCAATTGCTGCCCTCTTGGATTCATAGTGTGTTGGTTATTGCACTATAAGGACATTGGGTGCCTTGGCAGTAGTTGTTTTATAAGTGAGTACTAGTGATATATGTCGTTTTATGCCTGTCTTGCCCCTGATAACACATGCTATCTCAGCAATTGCCTCACAGGCATAGTGCCTCCAACTAGCCAAAGCTTTACTGTACAGTTGGTATAAAAACGTAATTATTGTAAAGTGTGCACTTTTTTATTTAAATAATCACTCCACTGCAAACAAAATAACATACATAGAACACATTCCCATGAGGGGCGTGGCTTGGTGCCGATGATGGTGGCCGCCTAGGCGAAGGGCTCGCCACTGAGCCCCCAAAGATCCTGAAAAAACGAGACTCGGAGCCCCTGACCTCCGCAGAAAGAAAGGTGAAATGATCGAGCCCAGGGAGGCGAGACTTGAGACCTGAACCGAGTCCGCACACCCTGAGAAGCTCGCTCGAACGCAGACCGGTGTGAAGCGCAGAACGAAACCTAAGATGGCGCCTGTGAAAGCGGACCGACACCCCAGGAGACCGAGCTTGTGAAACCAGACACAGGCGGTTGCGGGTTCGGAATTACAGCGGAGGGATCAGAAGACCAGTCCGGAATGCTCCTGGTCACTAACTAAATAGCGGGCACGTTGCGGGGTCGCACCGCACAACAACGACGATGCGGCTGGGACCTGCGTGGTGCTGCGCCGGGAACCATCGAGGCGTCCCTGCAGGGGAAACTAGTTGTGGAGGTGGCTACCCTGCTACTGGCGTGCATGGCAAGGAGCGGCCGAGAGCTACGTGCCACGCAGACCTCAAAACCAGGGGAACCCAACCATCGACCAGGTGAGCCGAGTGAGCAGGCCCGCAGCTGTTGGAGTGGGGAGGCCTGGAACCACGCGCAGGCAGTCCGGAGGGAGAAGGGGAGAGGACACCACCGGAAATGTGCACTCACGCTGGGAGACGCTGCGGGGGGCCCATTTTTGATAGACTATAGAGCGGATCCCCGCTGAACTATGCCAGTGATCTCCTGAGTAGCGCTGACCAAGGCCTTGTCCCCCCACTGATGTCATCCTGCCTTTAACTCGGACCCCAACAGCTTGCGGAGGGGCAGATGGGTAGATTGTAACTCAGGGCAGAACTCCCTGGCATAACACTTTAGAGGGCTACCTTCGATGACTGAGCAGAAGACGATCCCTACTGCCGAACCTCACAATGGGGAAATTGAAGGGAAACAAGAATGAAACCCAGTCGGTGTCGGGCAGCGAGCCGCCAGGCCAGGGGGAACACGAAGACCCTGAGCTACCACGGGACCCCCACCTACAGCAACAACTAGACAAAATCCAGATTGCAATAGCGGACTCCCGCACGGCGCTCCAGCAAGATATAGCGCAAGTGGCCTCCGGGCTGGGTCTGTTGCGGGCGGACCATAGTAAACTGGCAGACAGAGTCAAATCAATCGAGGGAGCACTTCAAACTATCGAGCGAACCCAAAAGGACCTCAAAGCTACAGTGACGAACGCTCTGGAACGTATCGATGCCTTGGAAAAGAGAGCAGAAGATGCCGAAGGACGCAATCGTAGGAACAATATACGCATAGTAGGGCTGCCGGAAAAAATAGACGGGTCGGACATGGTGCAATGTCTTGAAAATTGGCTTCAAACAACAGTAGCTCCGGAAGGCCTCTCTGCCTTTTACACGTTGGATCGGGCACACAAGGTGCCGGCTAGACCGCCTCAGCAGGGACGACCCCCACGCCCGGTGGTGGCCCGGCTACTGCATTTTCGGGATAGAGACCTACTGCTCCAGAAAGCACGAGTGGGTGGCCCATACCAAGTGGAGAACAGTAAAGTTAATATATTCCCAGACTACACGTACGAAACGCAACGCCGGAGAGCCTCTTTTCTGGCCGACAAGAGGGAACTGAGAAACGAAGGTCTGCAATACTCCCTCTTATTCCCGGCCAAGCTGAGGATTATTATGGATGGCAAGACGTGTTTTCTCGATACCCCGGATGATGCCTGTGCATGGCTAAAACTGCACAGAGCTGGGAAAGACGGTAAGGAACACGGTGCGGCAAGCACTTCAGACGGTCTGCCTCCACTGCATTCGCGAAGACTTCGGGGCAGGCACCGAGGCCTGAGGAAACCCTCAATATCGCAGATGGAGGCAGCACGGCGAGACATCTTGGACATGGTGTCAGCACTATCGGGTACACAAGAGTCGCTGTTTCTGGAAGGAACGGACTCCGAAAAAGACGACAATCGCTCTGACACGGAACACTCAGAAGCAGATAGTGTGCGCTTGCCGAAGGTCACGCCAGCAACAGCAGAGGGAATATTGGATGAAGGATAGACAAGCCTGATGAACTGGAAGGGCTAAGGAATCGGGCCTACAGCGGACTTCCTAACACAGGTTTTGCGGGGAGCTGGTTGATGTTTCGGGAAGGGTGGCTTCGGAAGTGTTCAATTATTTGGTGCTAAATTGAGATGGGGGGGTTACAGAAGTTGGGCGGCGGCCTGTCGGCACGAAGTCCCCCCTCCGGGCCCTTAAGGCATGCCCTCAGCGACTGCTGTTGAGCTTAGAAGTATGTTAGAGTTTGTAATGGTTTAGATGGGAACTATACTGTTGTTGCTAGGTCCTGTTCTTGGGGGGGTTGGGGGGGTGGGTTGTGGGGAGTGTTTGGTGGGAAGTTGGGGGAAGAAAGTCACTAATATGGCTGCAGAGACATGTTCACAAATGCAGGGGTTCTTAAGTGAGAATGGGTGATACCGCTGATTTAAGATGAATAACCTGGAATGTGAGGGGACTACACACTATGACACGACGACATCAGGTACATGCGTATTTAGTTAGAAGAGGGATACACATAGCGCTGCTCCAAGAGACTCACTTGACTAAGGCCGAGGGCGTAGCGCTACAGCGAAGGTGGAGGGGCCAAATATATAGCACCGCATACTCAGCGTTTGCCAGGGGCGCTCTGATCTGGATAAGAGCGGGGGTGCCTTTTCAGATAACGAGGCAGACGATAGATCCTGAAGGCAGATTTGTAGCAATAGCAGGCAGACTCAGAGGCAGGGATATAGCGTTTTGCAGCATCTATGCGCCTAATGTCGATCAGATGGGGTTCCTGGTGCAGATATCTGGTTCTCTGGCGCACTACCTGGCAGGTCCTTTGGTGATGGGTGGTGACTTCAATTCCGTAACAGATATATCACTAGATAGATCGCATCCCCCACTGGCCGACTACCCAGTACATAGGCTGACCAGGGGCAGGCTGGATTGGCAGACCAGATGGGGTCTGGTGGATGTGTGGCGGACCCATCATCCACTGGACCGAGACTACTCCTACTTCTCTGGGATGCACGAGTTGCATGTCAGATTAGATACGGTATTGTGTTCCCCTGCGGTGACATCTGCCGTGGTGCAGACTGAATACCTGACCAGAACGATCTCCGATCATAATCCGTTACTATTCACCATGCGTTGGATGACCGGGATCTCATGCATCCCCACTTGGCGATTACGGCCTGATACACTGGACGACCCGGTTTTCCAGGGAGCAGTGAGGGACGAGATCACCCACTTTTTTTAGGAAAATGCTGGTTCGACCGCCACCAGGGCGATAGAATGGGATGCCTTTAAGGTAGTAATCAGAGGGGTTTGCATAGGTAAACATGCAGGAGTGCGGAAAGTGCTATTGGGCGACTTGAGTCGAGCCGAAGATAGGTTACGCGCTGCAGAACTAACAGAGTTTCAAGAGGAGGTTGGAGCTGCAAAGGCGCAGTAGCAGCGGAAGTGGAAAGATTATGCTGCTTTGATTACAAGGCTTATACTACGAGGGTCCATGCAGAGGGAGACAAGTCAGGATCCCTGCTGGCTTGGTTGGCCAATCCAGCAAAGAAGGGATCCCCAACATTAGCCCTAGAAAGTTATGAGGGGGAGGTATTTCACACCCAGAATGAGATTCTACACTGCTTCTTGCGTTACTATGAAGGACTCTATACGAGCTCTCTGGTAACTGCGGACCCCAACATTGACGCCTTTCTGGAGGAAATACTACTACCTGAGTTGGAACATGAACAAGCGGAATACCTGGGCCGGGACATAGACATAGGGGAAATTCGAAGTGCTGTTAAAAGCTTGGCCCGAAATAGACCACGGGTATAGATGGACTGCCCATTGAGTTCTACAGGATGTATATAGCTCAACTAGCACCGAGACTCCAGGAGGTCTATAGAGCGGCAAAAGAACTAGGTTGGTTGCCTTACTCCATGCGGGAGGCTTTAGTGGTCCCACTGTTAAAATCGAGACGAATACGGCCTCCTACCGCCCACTGTCGATGCTAACCACAGATTACAAAATTCTGAGCAGTATACTAGCGACCCGCCTTTTGAATCATATGACCACGCTGATCCATGCAGATCAAGCTGGCTTTATACCGGCAAGAAATACGACCGCTAACATCAGGCGCTTAGTGCGCTTGCTAGAAGAGGATCACCCAGAAGCGAGTTAACCAATGGACTTATCAGTAGACATCGAGAAAGCTTTCGACAGCTTAGAATGGCGTTATCTATATAACACAATGAGGCGCTTCGGTCTGGGAACAAACTTTATTCAGTGGACGGAAGTATTATACACGTCTGCTGTGGCTAGGGTGCGTGTTGGGACGCTGATCTCGGCGCAATACCCAGTGGCCCGAGGAATGAGGCAGGGGTGCTCACTCTCCCCTTTGCTGTTTGCCTTGGCGGTAGAACCACTAGCGGCAAAGATCCGATTGGGGACCTACTATGGCGGTTTGAAGAGCAGAGGATGTCAACAACACATATCACTATATGCAGACGATCTATTGCTGTTCCTTGAGGATGCTGGCGCGGCGCTAGTGAGGGCTGGTAACTTTCTCTCGGTCTTTGGAGATATCTCAGGATTGAGAGTAAACTAGTCAAATACATGCCTGTTCCCGGTGAGGCAGGGTGAGACCCAGCCCACTACAGATAGGGATGTGAGGTGGGAACCGACCTGCTTGAAATACCTGGGAGTGCATGTATATCATACGGCTGCAGACATGCTCGAGGGGAATGTGGGACGTGGCATGAGGGCATTAAAAAGTAGCATGACCTTTTGGGCCACCCTCCCGCTGTCGGTGACAGGCCGCGTAGCGTTGCTCAAAATGATAGCGCTTCCTCGTTTTTTGTATTTTTTTTAGAACACTGCCAATATGGATTCCGTGTTCAATGTTCAAATTGTTGAAATCTCTCATACTGAGTTTCCTGTGAGGGACCGGAAGACGTAGGGTTGCGCAGACAACGCTTGTACGGCCCAAAGCTGAGGGGGGACTGGCGGTCCCAGACTTTGAGCTGTATTATTTAGCGGCCCAACTTCAGATTTTAACGCAAGAGATAGCGAAGGAATTTAGGGGCCCGGAACAACAGAGAGGCAGGGGCATACCGCGTCACATCTTATCTTTCATAGTGCTACAGCAGAGGTTGGACCTTAGGGACCTCCTGACGGAAGAGAAAACGCTACGACTCTGCTGGAACCACTCCCAGCGTAGAGCAGGGGTCTTACACCCTTATGCACCCGAAATCCCGTTGGGGATGGCAACAGGGTTGCCGCACGGTGGTGATTGGGCGCAGTTGCAGGACTGGCAAACTGCAGGGATTCAAATGCTGGGAGACCTATATGAGGATGGAGCAATGTTGCCCTATCAAGCGCTACAGGAGAGATATGGTCTTCCGAAGGGGGGGTTTCTATTACACGCGGCGCTGACGAGAGCACTCCAGGCACACTGGCGGGAGGGGCTGACGGAACCCAAGACGACAATGGCATGCCAATACTGTCATGATCCTGAGGCAGCATACAGCCCCCAACCTTCACCTTTCCAGGTTGCGCCTGAAACGTATGAAAGTTGCAGGGACTACATCTCCCATAAGGCCAAGGGACATGTAGCAGGCCGACAGGAAGGAGCACACTCCTATTTAAGTTCCGCCTCTGGAGAAAACGGCGCTTGACAATCTGCCGTCGGAGCTTTGATGCTGTTTGCCGTTGCCTGTCTAAGTTACTGGAAATCTTTCCATCGTGCGTTTTTGTGCCTGAAGTAAACGCAATTCTTAGAGCGCCACTGCGCTTTAATCTCTCCTGCCTTTGACCGCGGCAATTACCGCGGAACCGAGGGAGGAGCCGCGTCTCTGTTCTCTGGAGCCGAACAGGAGACGCCGACCCTTGCGCTGTATGGGAGAGTGGTTTAACCTCTCAACAGCTGTACTTTGTTTGTCTACCAGCAGTCTCGGTTCTGGAACCGAACCTTCGAGACCTTTGATCTTTTTGCCTTTATATTCTTTTGCACGGAACTCGAACATTGGGATTATCAGTGCCCCACAGAACTGGCAAGCCACCCTTTGTGTACCTCCGTTGCTCCGAAGATAGGAGTCACAGGAGATACAGAGACATCGCCTGACTGCGTGCGACTGCGCCTGCCAGAATTCTTTTCTCTCCTCACGCAAGACCAGCACTCCCAGGTACCCTCCTTCTCTGTCACCCCTCAGCACGAAGAACAGTCCTGTGGACATATTTCAGGACACATTCATGTAAGTGCGTACGGATGGTGTGTGTCTGAGCTGGAGTGAGAGTGATTGCAGTACTACTCATTCTGTTCTTGTTTTCTCCCTGCTGCAGGGGTCCTAGAGGGAGTATAGAACAGGTCTCCTATTCCTGTGAACGGAACAGGCATCTTTATTATTTTGTCCCCTTCCCCTTTTCCCTAGAATGCTTCACTACCCATAGTGCTCTGATACATTGTGGTGGGTGTAGCGTTTGGGGGACATTGGGAACTACTCTTCACGGCATCGTTCCTGCTGGCCGTTCTGAAGGTTAGTGGCTTAGTATTATTGGCTCTACTGACACCTGACAAATACACTGTGATTGCAGCCGGGACGTTTAAGGCGGTCACGTGTTTATACTCCAGAATGCGCCCCTAGGAACACTGAAAGAAAAATGGGAGGCGGACATAGGGAGGCCTATCCCAGATGCAGCTTGAACACAGATAGTGTGCAGATCCTGGAAGAGTACAAGGAACGCGAGGTTCCAACTGGTGCATTTCTACATACTTCATAGAGCATACTTAACGCCAGGGAGAATCCGGAAATACTTTAAAATAGAGGAAGCAGCATGCCCCAGATGTACACGAACGGGCGTAGAATTGGTACATATGATATGGTGTTGTCCTATGATAGGAGACTACTGGGAGGAGGTGGGAGACATCCTGAACACGATTACGGAGAAATAACTGACATTTGATGTAGCCACTAGCATCTTGCACTGGTTTCCGCACACAACGAAAAACAAAATAACGAGTAAATTTGTGGACATGGGACTCATTTTGGCAAAACGGGAAATAACATGACACTGGAAAGCGACAGTGGGGCCTAGCAGCAGGAGATGGAGGAGCGAGTTTGTAAAATGGGCGAGCAGCGAAAGTACGCTTAGATACCAACAGGCGAGAAGGTTGAACAATGATAGAGCGCTGGAGGGTGCCACAGCATGGGAGATGTTAGTGCAGGCATTACAGGATTACGACACGCGGAGCGAATGAGAGGAGATAATGCTGACAAGGGGAATGCCCAAGCCATGACAGGTACATCGAGAACCTAATGATGTAGTGACTCCTGCACACACAATCAACAGAGATTTCTAATAAGACACATGTCGGTGACCAGGGATGAGGAGGGGGGACTTTTCAACGGTTGGGGAAGTTGAGGGTGTATAATTTAGCGGGCGCTGATTGCCATGTTTGACTAATTGTAACATCTTAATTATATGATGTAGCAGGCAATGAGAAGCGTGATGATGACTTATTGTAAGAATTGAATTGTAGTAACGATTGCTGGTGAATTTGTATAATTATGACGAATGTACAAAACCCAATAAACTACGTTTTGAAAAAAAATATAGAAAACATTCCCATTTACGATGTCAGTGGCTCCAACTCCTAAAATGTGAGACCTATTGCATTGCAAATGCCTGTTATATATTAATTTTCCTATTTAGGCAACTTTTTCAAAAGAGAAACATCTGATATGTGTCAAATCTAGCCTTAGTAAGCTGCAATGCATAGCTATGGTTATAAAATATATTCGTTTTTTAAACATTTATTATGATGTATGAATGTTTGGTGAAAAAGTGATGCAGCTACCCATGTACAGGAGTTCCATAGCAAACAAGCATTTGCAACGCAATCGGTCTCACCTTTGGGACCTTATATGTATTTAGCTAAGCAGCACGTTAGCCTGGGTGCTGAAACATCTACTGTTCTTTAACATGGAGGGAAAGTAAGCACCAACCTGCATGACACGCCAGGGTGGGATCACATGTAGAGAAATATTGCCTTTCAGCGGGAAATGGTATAGTCCAAAGCTCTATTTTTAATGTAAAATCAGGGCCTTCGGTGGTCATATCACTGAAAATACAAGATTTGAAAAAAATATTATTGCCTACGGGTGCTCGTGGAAGACAATTTCTATGGACTGGAATCTAAAGAATGCTAAAGTGATTCCGGTATATTACTGACCTCTGCTGGTCGTTTTCTATGAAGAAAGTTAAATTGAGGCAGTTGCCAGACACATAAAACAAGAAAACTCCCTCAGCAGAAGGCAATTCTGGTATTTTACTGACCTCTGCTGGTCGTTTTCTATCAAGACAGTTAAATAGAGGCAGTTGAACAGAAAACAAAGTCCCTAAGCAGAAGCAGACAAGTCCTAGGGCTGATCTCCAGAGCCCTGTCCATCTACTTCAGCCCCTCGGACAGTCTACTACCTAAATTGGGCGGCCTACCTATCTCTTATCTTGCTTACGCTGAAGATCTGGTGATGTTTTCCTCAACACCTTTGGGCCTTCAAACCTGAATAATGAACCTGAACCAATTCAGTCGCACCAATGGCCTGATCTTCAATACCTCAAACACAAAATTCCTGACATTTGATAAAAAGGAGAAGCACATAGTTAGGCAAATTGGCAAACACACTATACATGTTGCTCGTAACTGCTAGTACCTAGGTGTCACATTTGACTCCAAACTAACCTGGTCGGACATTTTGACAAATTAAAAAACAAAGCTCCCGGAGATACCAAAGGAGTTAAATGTTTCTCTACCATCTATTGCGGATGAGCAATCATACCTTCGCTTTTGACCTTGAATGTCAAACTTCTCCCACTCAATCTCTACACCTCGGTGGCATTTCCAGGTAAACAAATCAAACATTCTTAATATTATTTACATGAAAATGTCAGGCTTCTACTCAACTTTAAAGTTTCCACTCCTTATGCAATTCTTCATTTGGAACGGAACTGAATTTCTACAAGCAGCTTACACCTGGCTCCCTCTTTAACTTCGCACGCGAATGCTGGTCCACACACAACAACACATTAAAAAAGTTGATCGTCCAAGAGTTATCTACTGGCAATCCTAAACACGCCACCATTAATCTGTTGAATTGGAAATGTTTTGGAAGAGCACAACTTGTTTTCTTTGACCAACCAATGCACCTCCAAAGAGGCAGCAGAAAACATCTAATACAAAACTCTTGTTCAGCTTGGTCATTAAAGTGAACCAAAATCAATTATTAAACACATGCACACCAACCTAGTTTTAAACACTTTCTGCACAATAAAACAACCTTATCTAGAATAGAATTGGAGGTTACCAGGAGAATCATATATCTGCGGTTGTGTCTCTTGTAAATCCCCAACACCGAATTGGAGGGCTCTTGGACAATGGGCTTGCGTCCACACAATGGCATCCACACAATGGCTGCATCCTCTGCAGCTACAGATCAAAACCTTCGGAAAATATACCATAAATCTGCCCGCAACCTACTGGATTTGAGGAGGAAGTCTTGCGTCAATTCATTGAGAATAAGATAAACACTGTAAAAGAAGCAACAAGGTGTTGCTTCTTGCTTCAGACAAATTGTTTAATCAGAAAATTGGTAAAATACTTCAACTTAACATATCTAAGGCTTGCCTCAGGGACAAAAACTTGCATCTGATCCAGGCGCCTCACTCACCCATTGAGTTGAGTTAAAGCACAACAACTCAGGGCCTCGGATTTTAATATGATATGTTTACAACAAATCGATTTCAATTCTGATTTGTATTTGAAATTGATTGATTTGAATCCAATGATTTGAATCCAATAAATATGTATTCATTCATCCATTCATTCAGTGCATGTGAGGTGGATCATGGGGTCAGTCCGAGTATCCATAAATGCACTCCTTTGAAAGTATCTCATGTATGTACATAGAGTCCAGTTGCTTTTCTACCAGTCAAGTGGTCGTATGTAAATAGAGAGGAAAAGCGCCATTTGTCATGACTGACAATTACCATCTCTGAATGGTGGGCGTATGACGGCTGATCAATTCCCTGAGGCGGCTGAACTTTTACCTGGTCTCCAGGGATAGGTGGTATAAGCGCTTTCCAGACATCTTAAGCTGGGACATAGCCCCACAGACAGCAGCACTTGCTTGTCGGTACGTAAATCATAATGTATTTGTGTCCTGGATGAGATAGTTTGGGGGATGTCTTCTTGGCAAGTCTTCGATGTCTAAATAAACACAACACACTATTTGGTCTTTGCATTGGATTTCATTTTGTATACATTTGCATATATATATAGAATACAGCCATGAATTCAATATTTTCACACTACAAATGTGTAATACGTCCACCACAGTATTTGTTTTTTTCTAATTGTTGGCCTTCATCAGTCATAGTGGTAAACCGGTGAATTAAGAATATTATGATAGGAAGTAAGCACTGACAGATGTAAATGGCATTTATTTTCATTTTTAGCACTGATATACTATAATAAACGAATAGTAAGTCAAAGTATGGTGTACTCTATGGTGTGATGGAAGACATCTTTATACTTTCACCTCTGTACTGCAGTGTAATTTGATAGAATGCCCAGTAGCCAATAAAGTTACTGACTTCGTAATAATAGATTTGTATGTGCAATCGAAAAAGGAACATTTGGCTGTGCAACTCTGCCGTGTTTCGATATGGTAATTAATTCGTACGTTTAATAATTAGTGCACTTATGCAGTGCACCTGTAAACCTTCAACTGGCCTCAGTCGCTAATAATAGGCGTTATTTATGGTGGATTAATTAACAAGGAAAATTCCCCAAATTTTGATATCTAGCATATTATTTTTACAGTTAAGCTAGGCCTATATTTTTGCCAAGTTTAGTTTAACGTTCTAAATACTGCGTATTTCGTTTTAGGAACAAATAGAAAATGAGAAGCAGCAAAATGATAGCAGATCCGCCTCTGAAAAACAGTTTGATAGAAAGCGTAAGTGCGTGTTTTTTTCCTCACATGGTGGACTTCTAGAAGCTGGATTTTTTTTTCCGAAATGTGACAGGCTGGTACAAAAGAAAATTTTCTCGTTATTGAATGCGCATTGCTTTTAAAAAAATATATTTTAACCACTTTAAAATTCAGTCTCAGTTTCTTAATATTTAAAGAATGATTTTGCACTTCAGCTATATAATAAGCTTTCAAATAAATGGTTCTGACCACCTGTGAAGACATGATGTATTACTGTCATTGATCTTTGTTTTAGGTAGAGAAAGTAAGGCGGTGTCAGCAGTAGTCAAAAATATTCCGACTGCCGTTGTTGCAACTACGTCTTCGTCTCCAACAGGTATGAGCAAATTACGTATTTTTACTATGTGGTGGGCAATTTCTCTGTGCTCTCTCAAATGCCACTTACCTGTCTGTCAATTTCCCCTTTTAATATGTTCCCTACGTGTTAGTTGGTGTAGTAAAGCTAATATTCAATGGAACGTAATGGTATGTTTTTATGAGACTTTGTAGGGTTCAGAATACATGTTACACTGACTAAAATTTGGGATTGTGCTGGTGGATCTGTGCAGACCATCTATTAATTGTTCATATCAGCTACAGGTCAGACCCGTCAGCAGAGAGCCAGCACAGTCAAGTAGGTTGCTATTTTAGCCAAATAATGTATTTTCAGCACCAAAAGCATTGCGAGCACCGTTTAGTTGGGGAGCATTTACTTGTTTTGTTACATCACTCATCTCTAAAGCAATGTTGAAGAGAACCAGACCGTAGAGTAGACTGTTCCTCCATGGGAATAGTGCAGCTCCACTAATCATGGCATTCATTTCTCAAAGGTTGTTTCCTTTGTTTTGTTTTAACATATCTTTGTTACACCTTTTACAATTTAATGACAGATTACCCCCAGTCCCCAAGTGGACCACCCATTTATATAAAGAATTCATATCACATAGAACACATAGATCCAGCATTTATATATGAACATTCACTCCAAAATAGCAGATACGTGCAGGACTATGGAAGAAAGAAAGGGAGAACAAAGAAAAGGAATGCAAACAGATTGCCCTGTTGTCCTCCAATCCTGCATCCTATGAAATGTATAGAGAGTACTCTTCTAGCCTTCTTCAAATGCGGCCACCCAGCTCATCAGAGGAGCCTAAACCCTAGCCCCTTTACACCTAGCCCCCTTTCCGTTTTTTGCATATACTGCTGCTTCCGTGTGGTAGATAGCCTTTAAATGAGCAAGCCATTGTTGGACTGATGGTGGAGAGTGACCTTGCCATGCCGTAGCCACGCATAGCCAAAAAGGCCCTATTGCAGTAAACACAAATGCCTGTGCCTGGTTGAGGAATGACTCGTTGCTAACCCCCAATAATATGAGTTGAAGCCCCAATGCTGTATTTTATCTCAGCCTTCCCTCCAGAAACTCAATGATGTCCCGGATCAGGCCCCTTAAGGCAGGGCAGATTGCAAACATGTGTATCAAATCCACTCCATATAAATGGCATTTGGGGCAGTGCACGTTATTATTACCACCCCATTTAGCAATTTTCCCTAGGGAATAGTATCCCTAGGGAATAGTTTAGCTTATAGTAGGTTTTAAAATGATGTACTTGAAGAGAGGCGGAGATTAAAATAGTCTGTGCAAAGTTTCTAGACTCCAAGAGGACGTCTGTTCCTGCCTGAACCTTCTCTTCTCACCACTTTTCCGGTTTTTCTAAATCATCTGGCATCAGCCCATTCAGCATCTGATAAAATTTCCCAATGAGGGGTTTCCTGCTCAGAACTCTCTCAACCAATTCAGTCCTAAAGAATCCTTCTGCCACTCCTACTTTTTCAGTGAAAAATCGCAAAACGTAGATATTTGAAAAACATTTGATGTTTTAACTTAAACTTCTTCCGTAGAGTCTCAAACGAGATGTGTTTCACCCCTTGAAAGAAGGCTCCCAATTTTAAAGGGTCTCCCACTTCCCAGCGATTAAGAGTCCCAGAAAATTACTGGATGACTGGGATTTTTATGTAGTGGAGTGTAAAAATTCAGCCGGCCCAGCCCTACCTTCTTTCGAACTGCTGCCCATACTTTGTATGAGCAAAGAAGAGTCTTGAATCTGACTCTTTTATAGTACCCATAATTTAGCTGTGTCCACAGTACTCCACATGCAGCATCTCCAACCAAAAGCTCATAAGGGGTGGGTCTTTACAGAACGTATTGTTTTATCCTCAACAAAATAGACATCTGTTGCAGAACAGTGTCCCAGTAGTAAATTCTTATATTATCCAGTATTGGGGTATCTTTCATAGATTCACATGCCTAAATCATTCCCCGTCGCCGAGTCACACGGTAAATAAAGAAGTAGTGCCAAAGGTAAATGATAATGGTAGGCCTTAAAGAAAAAGGCCTGATGCCTAGATCCTAGTAGCCTATCTACACCATTATGCTAAAAGGACCAAAGTTCTTGTCCCAACCAATCAGCTATCAGCACCCTCTAGAACACTCTCAGCAGAGCCAGTTCCCTTACACCGCACGTCGTGTGTAAGGGAGTCTCCCTGAGTGCCACTCAGTTTATTCTTCAATATGTCTGACAAGAAGACCTTGTTCAAGCCCTGCAGAACCTGCGACAAGAAGAGAGTTCATGTTGATGATCAACATAAGGACCACATTTACTGCCTCCCTCTACCCTAAGCATGAGGCAAAAGATTGTAACATTTGCTGTACCTTCCCTTCTAAGACTCTAAGGGATAGGGAGGCAAAAGTCCTGTTGTAGCTTAAATCTTCTTCGGCTGAAGATGATGAGAGAGCCTCTAATTCCATCAAGAGAGCTAGGTCACAGGACAGTTCTTCAAGTGAAGGGAGAAAGCATCTTAAATCCTCCCACTCTATTTCAGAGGTCTCCCTCTACTTCCTCTGGGCCTATGCAGTCTCCAAAGACTACAGCTCTCAAGGACTCTAAAAAGGAATCTTCCAAAACAGTGAGTAAAAGCTTCTCAAAATCTTTGGCTTTACCTATATCGTCGATGATTTCTGTCACGTCTTCCGCTCCTTCATCGACGGCAACGATATATACTTCTTCTATTACTTCTCCTATACTGTCGACGAGGATTTCTATTATGACTAAGAAGACCGTCTTCGAAGAATTGTCAACGAAGGCCTCATCGACGAAGTCGTCATCTAAACACTCATCGACGAAGGTATCGTTGATGAAGCTTCCACCGTCAGCGACTGTCCCATCGATGAAGATACCAAGCCCGTCGACGACGATCCCGTCAATGATGGTCCCGTCGACGTCGAGCCAGTCGACGATTGTCCAGTCTAGCCTGTCGATGTCGAGCCTGTCGACGATGATTCCCTCGACGACGATAGCAAAGAGTCCATCGACGACAATTCCATCTACGATGATTCTGTCGATGACCATACCATCGACAATGGTTGTACCTGCTCCAATTAAGGCTTTATTGAAGGTCCCAGCTTATTCAACGCCAATTTCATCAAAAAGTTTTCAACTTAAATCGTTTCAAAGGCATGAGTGTTCCAATAGTTCCCCTCTTACTCCATCTCACCTCCTGGAAACATATTCCCAAGAGGAGGATGATGATTATGACGATAATGACGATGAAGGACCTTTTGGAATAGCTCGTCATCCTTCTGAACTGCATATCAAATGTCAAGAGGAAGATGAAGATGACTACAATGAGCACTACTACCAAGAGGACATTGTCGTTCCTCATCACACAGTATACCAGAGGCACTCTCATCGCTCGGATACCAGCCATCTGCCTCCTAACCTTATCCAGGACTTGCAAGCCATACTAGCTGATTATAAGCAGCGGTTTCCCCCACAGCAAGTTATTTCACCACCTCAGCCTATGGAAGTTCCAGATCCTTTACCTCCTCCTGAAGCTCCGGTACCAATGTCTCCAATTACAGAGCCTCCATAGGAACACCAACCTTCTCTGCCTCCTCAAGATCAGGACACTTCCTCTGATGAGGAAGTTGTAGAAGGTGAATTGCTAGAAAATCCTCATTTGGATCCATGGGATTTGTATATTATCCCTATGCCTTTGCCTCCAACTCCTCTGCCATCTGACTCACCACCAGAAGATATAGGTGGATTTCATAACCTCATGCAGCGGGCTGCTACTAGGTTTCAACTTCCAGTACGGGGGAACAAACTGAATGTTTCCTTCATGATTTTAAGGAGGAGTCCAGAAAAGTTACCAGAGCCGTTCCTATAATAGATTATATATGGAACGAGGGTATCTAGATTATGAAAAACCCTGCGTCCGTGCCTGTGGTGCTTCCACAGATGGATAAAAAGTATTGTGCTCTGGCCAGGAGTCCATCCTGCCTCATCAAACACCCAAGGCCAGATTCCGTCATTTCCCAGGCTGCCCAGCAAAGGTCTAAGAACCCGTCAACGCCTATTACCACACCACTGGACAAAGAAGGACGTCATCTTGACCTGATTGGGAAAAGGTTTTCAACCATGAACTCCGCTTCCATCAGGGCAGCTAATTCATTAGCGATCATAGGTCGTTACGATCGCCACATGAGTCGGATACGGCTGACCTGATTGAACTCATTCCAGAGGAGAAAAGACAGGAAGCACGAAAGATCTTACTAGAAGGAGAGCGCGCAGCATCAGATTGCGCTTTAGACATTGTCAATACACATTTCAGACAGTTAGCTGGGGCTGCAGTTCTCAGGTGCCAGGGTTGGCTTAAAGCCACCACCTTCCGACCAGAAGTCCAAACAAAGATATTAGACATGGCCTTCGACGACGAATCGTTGTTTGGCAAATACATCGACAAAGCCCTCCAAGCAATCAAGACAGATACGGACACGGCAAGGTCTTTGGGTTCCTTACAATACAAGCGGGGAACATTCAGAGGCGCTGAGGGGCGTGGTTATTCCTCTAGAGGAGATTACCAAACGCAACAGAACAGGGAATATCAGCCCCAATATAGGCGAAGTTACCAATCATCGTGCCGCCAATCCAATACGGCTGGTTTCTCTCACCAGGGAGTTCGAAAACAATCCAACAACCAAGGGCGAAACTCTAGCAGAAAACAATGATCTCAGCAGGGCGCCAATCACATTTCCTCCCCTCCCCTTGGGCACAAAAATGTCATCATTTGTGGACAAGTGGCGAGAAATTACCTCCGACCAATGGGTTCTAGACCTGGTGGAAATTGGACACACCCTAGAGTTTGTCACCAAGCCACCTACCACTCCACCCAGGGGACCCCCACCCCCTCGTCTTCACTTATTATTCAAAGAAGCTTGTACAATGCTCCTCAAAAATTTGATTGTGAAGTCCCAGTACATCAGAAACGGACAGGTTTCTATTCTCGTTTTTTCCTTTTTAAAAAGAAATCGGGAATGGCAACCGATCCTGGACTTTCGCAACCTGAACAGATTCCTCAAAAAACAAGGGTTTCGCAAGGTCACCCTCTCAGGGATTCTAAGTTGCCTGAACGAGAGAGATTTTATGTCTTCTCTGGACATGGAAGACGCTTACTTCCACATCCCAATCCATCCCAAACATCGCAAGTATCTCTGCTTCACTGTGGCTGTCGCCCATTATCAGTTAAAAGTGCTCCAGTTTGGACTAAAATCGGCTCCAAGGATCTTGACAAAGTGCCTAGCCCATGTAGCAGCAACGTTATGATCCCGTGGAATCCAGGTATTCCCGTATCTGGACGATTGGTTAATCAAAGGTCCTTCGGAGCAAATGGTAAAGACTGCCATTTGAACGTGTGGCCATCTCTTCACCTCTCTGGGGCTAACTGTGAACAAAAGCAAATCCCAGTTACGTCCGATGCACGTCCTGCCTTTCGTTGGAGCTCATTTGGACACAGTCCAGTGCAAGGCATTCTTATCTCAAGAAAGACAACTTCGTCTTCAGAAGCTAGCACTTCCTGTCTCAAAAAGAAAGTCCGTTTCTGTTTGCATGTTCGCCTCACTCCTGGGAATGCGCTCTTCAGCCATAAATCTCATCCCCTTGGCACGACTCAGAATGAGACCTTTACAGGATGAACTGCACCTTTAGTGTCAGCAAGCTATAGGTTGCTTCAACGACATCATCAAAGTCACACCACGCATGGTGGACGCTCTCCATTGGTGGTCACAGATAGCCAATTTGGCAGAAGGGCTCACGTTCATACAGGATGCCCCAGATTTTGTTCTGACCACAGATGCGTCCATGGAAGGATGGAGAGGTCATTTCCAAGATTTACAAATACAAGGCAAGTGGTCTCAAAAGTACAGACAAAAACATATCAACAGCCTGGAATTACGAGCAATCTTCCTATCCTTACAAGCTTTCCTTCCAAGGATTGCGGGCTCATGGGTACTAGTTTGAACCAACAATACCACCGGCATGTTTTACGCGAACATGCAAGGAGTACAAGATCGGCAACTTTGTCAAGAGAGGCTCAAGAGTTGTGGGAATGGGTTACACTCCACAACATAACGCTCAAAGGAAAGCATGTCAGGGCCTCCACAATACCCTGGTGGACACGCTCAGCAGATACCTATTAGACTATCACGAGTGGGAGCTAGAGCCCACTCAGGTGAACAGAGTGTTCCAGGCTTAGGGCAAACCAACACTGGATTTGTTCGCAACAAAGCAGAACAAGTAATGCCAATATTACGCCAGCAGATATCCTCAACAGGGGTCAAGGGAGAATGCCCTGTCCATGCGATGGTCAGGGATTTGTGCGTACGCTTTTCCCCCAATCCCTCTAATACCGAGGGTGTTATGCAAGATGAAGTCAGAGGGCTGCCGTCTCATCCTGATTGCCCCCGGTGGCCATGTCAGTACTGGTTCCAAGAACTTCTGTTGCTATCCCAGGACGATACAGAAAAGGGGGGTGGTGATGAACAGAGTGTCTGAATTAAGCAGACCACTCTTACCCAGTCCAAAGATCAGGGCTTGATCCATCACCGTTATTTATCTCACTGCCCCATCCCAGCTCAGAACCTGGCTATATGCAAATTAGTCTGTCCCTGGCCCAGTGCATCATGGGAACAGGGCAGACCAAACTACCAAGCCAATTCTTCCCCAGAAAGGAGACAAGCTACCGGGGACCGGTTTCTGGCATTTCAGCCTCTTCGGCCCGGCTTGCTTGAATCCTGATGGAGCAGTGAGAAAGGGAATCATGTCTGAGTATACCCTGCCACACCTATAGTGGCCAAAAACGATACAGAAAAGGGGGTGGTGATGAACAGAGTGTCTGAATTAAGCAGACCACTCTTACCCAGTCCCTTGTTGTAAATAATTTTGTCCACCCTAAGCGTGGAAGGGTATGCTCAGATGTGAGTCCCTTGCTCATTGCACCATCAGGATTCAAGCAAGCCGGGCCGAAGACGGCTGAAATGCCAGAAACCGGTCCCCGGAAGCTTGTTTCCTTCCCAGTGTAAGAATTGGCTTTTGTAGTCTGGTCTGCCCTGTTCCCATGATGCACTGGGCCAGGGACAGACTAATTTGCATACAGCCAGGTTCTGAAACTGGGATGGTGCAATGAGCTAAAAAACGGTGTTGGATCTAGCCCTGATCTCTTGACTGGGTGAGAGTACTCTGCTTAATTCAGAGACTCTGTCCATCACCACCCCTTGTTGTAAATAATTTTGGCCACCCTAAGCGTGGAAGGGTATGCTCAGATGTGAGTCCCTTGCTCATTGCACCATCAGGATTCAAGCAAGCCGGGCCGAAGACGGCTGAAATGCCAGAAACTGGTCCCCGGAAGCTTGTTTCCTTCCCAGTGTAAGAATTGGCTTTTGTAGTCTGGTCTGCCCTGTTCCCATGATGCACTGGGCCAGGGACAGACTAATTTGCATACAGCCAGGTTCTGAAACTGGGATGGTGCAATGAGCTAAAAAACGGTGTTGGATCTAGCCCTGATCTCTTGACTGGGTGAGAGTACTCTGCTTATTTCAGAGACTCTGTCCATCACCACCCCTTGTTGTAAATAATTTTGTCCACCCTAAGCGTGGAAGGGTATGCTCAGATGTGAGTCCCTTGCTCATTGCACCATCAGGATTCAAGCAAGCCGGGCCGAAGACGGCTGAAATGCCAGAAACCGGTCCCCGGAAGCTTGTTTCCTTCCCAGTGTAAGAATTGGCTTTTGTAGTCTGGTCTGCCCTGTTCCCATGATGCACTGGGCCAGGGACAGACTAATTTGCATACAGCCAGGTTCTGAAACTGGGATGGTGCAATGAGCTAAAAAACGGTGTTGGATCTAGCCCTGATCTCTTGACTGGGTGAGAGTACTCTGCTTAATTCAGAGACTCTGTCCATCACCACCCCTTGTTGTAAATAATTTTGTCCACCCTAAGCGTGGAAGGGTATGCTCAGATGTGAGTCCCTTGCTCATTGCACCATCAGGATTCAAGCAAGCCGGGCCGAAGACGGCTGAAATGCCAGAAACCGGTCCCCGGAAGCTTGTTTCCTTCCCAGTGTAAGAATTGGCTTTTGTAGTCTGGTCTGCCCTGTTCCCATGATGCACTGGGCCAGGGACAGACTAATTTGCATACAGCCAGGTTCTGAAACTGGGATGGTGCAATGAGCTAAAAAACGGTGTTGGATCTAGCCCTGATCTCTTGACTGGGTGAGAGTACTCTGCTTAATTCAGAGACTCTGTCCATCACCACCCCTTGTTGTAAATAATTTTGTCCACCCTAAGCGTGGAAGGGTATGCTCAGATGTGAGTCCCTTGCTCATTGCACCATCAGGATTCAAGCAAGCCGGGCCGAAGACGGCTGAAATGCCAGAAACCGGTCCCCGGAAGCTTGTTTCCTTCCCAGTGTAAGAATTGGCTTTTGTAGTCTGGTCTGCCCTGTTCCCATGATGCACTGGGCCAGGGACAGACTAATTTGCATGCAGCCAGGTTCTGAAACTGGGATGGTGCAATGAGCTAAAAAACGGTGTTGGATCTAGCCCTGATCTCTTGACTGGGTGAGAGTACTCTGCTTAATTCAGAGACTCTGTCCATCACCACCCCTTGTTGTAAATAATTTTGTCCACCCTAAGCGTGGAAGGGTATGCTCAGATGTGAGTCCCTTGCTCATTGCACCATCAGGATTCAAGCAAGCCGGGCCGAAGACGGCTGAAATGCCAGAAACCGGTCCCCGGAAGCTTGTTTCCTTCCCAGTGTAAGAATTGGCTTTTGTAGTCTGGTCTGCCCTGTTCCCGATGCACTGGGCCAGGGACAGACTAATTTGCATACAGCCAGGTTCTGAAACTGGGATGGTGCAATGAGCTAAAAAACGGTGTTGGATCTAGCCCTGATCTCTTGACTGGGTGAGAGTACTCTGCTTAATTCAGAGACTCTGTCCATCACCACCCCTTGTTGTAAATAATTTTGTCCACCCTAAGCGTGGAAGGGTATGCTCAGATGTGAGTCCCTTGCTCATTGCACCATCAGGATTCAAGCAAGCCGGGCCGAAGACGGCTGAAATGCCAGAAACCGGTCCCCGGAAGCTTGTTTCCTTCCCAGTGTAAGAATTGGCTTTTGTAGTCTGGTCTGCCCTGTTCCCATGATGCACTGGGCCAGGGACAGACTAATTTGCATACAGCCAGGTTCTGAAACTGGGATGGTGCAATGAGCTAAAAAACGGTGTTGGATCTAGCCCTGATCTCTTGACTGGGTGAGAGTACTCTGCTTAATTCAGAGACTCTGTCCATCACCACCCCTTGTTGTAAATAATTTTGTCCACCCTAAGCGTGGAAGGGTATGCTCAGATGTGAGTCCCTTGCTCATTGCACCATCAGGATTCAAGCAAGCCGGGCCGAAGACGGCTGAAATGCCAGAAACCGGTCCCCAGAAGCTTGTTTCCTTCCCAGTGTAAGAATTGGCTTTTGTAGTCTGGTCTGCCCTGTTCCCATGATGCACTGGGCCAGGGACAGACTAATTTGCATACAGCCAGGTTCTGAAACTGGGATGGTGCAATGAGCTAAAAAACGGTGTTGGATCTAGCCCTGATCTCTTGACTGGGTGAGAGTACTCTGCTTAATTCAGAGACTCTGTCCATCACCACCCCTTGTTGTAAATAATTTTGTCCACCCTAAGCGTGGAAGGGTATGCTCAGATGTGAGTCCCTTGCTCATTGCACCATCAGGATTCAAGCAAGCCGGGCCGAAGACGGCTGAAATGCCAGAAACCGGTCCCCGGAAGCTTGTTTCCTTCCCAGTGTAAGAATTGGCTTTTGTAGTCTGGTCTGCCCTGTTCCCATGATGCACTGGGCCAGGGACAGACTAATTTGCATACAGCCAGGTTCTGAAACTGGGATGGTGCAATGAGCTAAAAAACGGTGTTGGATCTAGCCCTGATCTCTTGACTGGGTGAGAGTACTCTGCTTAATTCAGAGACTCTGTCCATCACCACCCCTTTTTGTAAATAATTTTGTCCACCCTAAGCGTGGAAGGGTATGCTCAGATGTGAGTCCCTTGCTCATTGCACCATCAGGATTCAAGCAAGCCGGGCCGAAGACGGCTGAAATGCCAGAAACCGGTCCCCGGAAGCTTGTTTCCTTCCCAGTGTAAGAATTGGCTTTTGTAGTCTGGTCTGCCCTGTTCCCATGATGCACTGGGCCAGGGACAGACTAATTTGCATACAGCCAGGTTCTGAAACTGGGATGGTGCAATGAGCTAAAAAACGGTGTTGGATCTAGCCCTGATCTCTTGACTGGGTGAGAGTACTCTGCTTAATTCAGAGACTCTGTCCATCACCACCCCTTGTTGTAAATAATTGTGTCCACCCTAAGCGTGGAAGGGTATGCTCAGATGTGAGTCCCTTGCTCATTGCACCATCAGGATTCAAGCAAGCCGGGCCGAAGACGGCTGAAATGCCAGAAACCGGTCCCCGGAAGCTTGTTTCCTTCCCAGTGTAAGAATTGGCTTTTGTAGTCTGGTCTGCCCTGTTCCCATGATGCACTGGGCCAGGGACAGACTAATTTGCATACAGCCAGGTTCTGAAACTGGGATGGTGCAATGAGCTAAAAAACGGTGTTGGATCTAGCCCTGATCTCTTGACTGGGTGAGAGTACTCTGCTTAATTCAGAGACTCTGTCCATCACCACCCCTTGTTGTAAATAATTTTGTCCACCCTAAGCGTGGAAGGGTATGCTCAGATGTGAGTCCCTTGCTCATTGCACCATCAGGATTCAAGCAAGCCGGGCCGAAGACGGCTGAAATGCCAGAAACCGGTCCCCGGAAGCTTGTTTCCTTCCCAGTGTAAGAATTGGCTTTTGTAGTCTGGTCTGCCCTGTTCCCATGATGCACTGGGCCAGGGACAGACTAATTTGCATACAGCCAGGTTCTGAAACTGGGATGGTGCAATGAGCTAAAAAACGGTGTTGGATCTAGCCCTGATCTCTTGACTGGGTGAGAGTACTCTGCTTAATTCAGAGACTCTGTCCATCACCACCCCTTGTTGTAAATAATTTTGTCCACCCTAAGCGTGGAAGGGTATGCTCAGATGTGAGTCCCTTGCTCATTGCACCATCAGGATTCAAGCAAGCCGGGCCGAAGACGGCTGAAATGCCAGAAACCGGTCCCCGGAAGCTTGTTTCCTTCCCAGTGTAAGAATTGGCTTTTGTAGTCTGGTCTGCCCTGTTCCCATGATGCACTGGGCCAGGGACAGACTAATTTGCATACAGCCAGGTTCTGAAACTGGGATGGTGCAATGAGCTAAAAAACGGTGTTTGGATCTAGCCCTGATCTCTTGACTGGGTGAGAGTACTCTGCTTAATTCAGAGACTCTGTCCATCACCACCCCTTGTTGTAAATAATGCTATCCCAGGACCAGCCGATCCGTCTTCTTCCAACACCCACAATGCTGTCGAGGAACAAGGGGCAGGTGCTTCACCCAGACCCTCAGTCTCTAAATTTACACGCATGGCTCCTGACTTCCTAGAATTCAAGGACCTGGACATCCCTCAGGATTGTCGTGACATCTTAACTAAATCACTAGCTCAGAGAACAATTAAGTATTATCGTCTTAAATGGAAGAAATTTTGCTGTTGGTGTGAAACTAACAAGATTCACCCAATAGAAGCTCTTGCAGAACAAATTCTTCCTTATCTGCTACATCTGACTAGGTCTGGACTCACCTTTTCATCAGTTAAAGTCCATTTAGCCGCTCTCTCCAGATTCAGGAAAGTTGCGAAGCTTCCTTTGCTATGTTCATCCTCATTAATCAGACAATTCATGAGAGGTCTTTTCTGAGCTTTCCCTCCGGTGAGGTCCCCTCCACCGGAGTGGGAACTTAACACGGTCCTTACACAGTTAATGAAATACCCATTCAAACCCATCCACAAGGCCGAACTCAAGTTTCTCACATGGAACGTTGCTTTGCTTCTAGCTCTAACATCTGCTAGAAGAGTAAGTGAAATTCAGGCGTTCACTATAAAGGAACCATTTTTGCATTTCTCTAAGGATTATGTCACCCTCCGGACTAACCCTACATTCATACCTAAAGTACTGTCACAGTTCCACCTCAATAAACCAGTGAAGTTACGAACTTTCTTTCCAAACCTGACTAGACCAGCGGAAAGAACCTTACATTCTCTTGACATCAAGAGCTGTGTAAAATTCTATCTACAAAGAACAAAAACCTTTAGACAATCTCATCAACTGTGGCTTACGGTCAAGCTGCACTGGGAACAGCAGTCACAAAAGCCACAATTGCTAGATGGATAGCTTCTATAATCCATTTCTGTCATGACAAGTTTAACAGGCCATTGCTGAGGAAGATCAAGGCCCACTCCACATGAACTGTGACAGTGTCTATAGCATTGTTCGCTAGAAAATATCTGCCATGCTGCGACATGGAAAAATATCCAAACTTTCACAAGACATTACTGTCTTCAAACTACATGTCAAGAGGATGCAGCGGTTGGACAGGCTGTCCTATGCCACCTTTTTCTTTGAGAACATTTTCAGGTAACGTTTGATCTTTTAATATTATTTATGATAACCATTATTGATTTATATATATATTTATATATATTTATATATACATAATATGTACATGACGCTTAGATATCCATGAGGGTATATAACTATGCGTGTTTCTTTACATATTTCTAGATCATGTTTTACATGTGAAAGATTGTGTTATTATGCATTTGTTCATTATTTATGGATGCAATTGGGAGTTTATCAGCACAAGTCTCCCACCATCCGCAACCGACTGTATACTTTGCATACTGCTTGCTACTCTGATTCAGGCATGTGAATTTATGAAAGATACCCCAATACTGAATAAGAAAACAAGTTACTTACCTGTAACTACAGTTATCCAGTATTGGTATCTTTCATAGATTCACATGCATCCCCCTCCTCCCCGGAGAGTCAGTTCTCTATTTTGGGATACGCATTTCCCACATGTGCTAACGAAAATCTGAGGAGAACTGGCTCTGCCGAGAGTGTTCTAGAGGGTGCTGATAGCTGATTGGTTGGGACAAGAACTTTGGTCCTTTTAGCATAATGATGTAGTTAGGCTACTAGGATCTAGGCCTCAGGCCTTTTTCTTTAGGGCCTACTACTATCATTTACCTTTGGCACTGCTTTTTTATTTACCATTGGACTTCCGCCTCGGTGACGGGGAATGATTCAGGCATGTGAATCTATGAAAGATACCAATACTGATTAACTGTATTTACAGGTAAGTAACTTCTTTTCTTAGGTACCATTAGGCCCCCCCACAGTCTCTCGGCAGGGTCAGATATTTCAACGCACTCCTGGTGTATGACCACAAAAATTTAGAGATCACCCTTTCAATAGCCTTAAAAATTGGTTCCCTATTTCAAGAGGGATGGCTCTAAAAAAGTACAGTATTTTGGGCAGAAAAACCATCTTGATCAAGTTAGTAGTTTCTATTAATGACTTTCGTAAATTATTATTCTGCACAATTCCACCTTTGTATTTTTTATTAATGGACCTAGGTTTGTCTGTATGATTTTGTCTACATCTGCTACGATTTTAACCCCTAAATAGCTAGCACCCTCTACTACTCGCCCATCCTCTCATTCAACTTCTATATTCTTAACAATGTGGGTCTGATCCTGATTTAATAGAAATACCGGAAATTTACCAAACTGCTTAGCCTCTTCATCTACTACTTGTAGTGCTTCCCCGGGTTCTGCAGTAACTATTGCCAAATCATCAGCATAAGCCAATATTTTTGTTTCCCAGTTATGTGCCATAATAGGCTGAATTAAATAGTTATTTATTATCCTCCTTATCAAATGATCAATATACAGGGCAAATAACAGGGGAAAGCAAGGACACCCCTGTCTAGTATCTCGCTGTATTTTTATAATATCTGAGTGGCTCACCCATCAAGGAAATCCTGTCCTTGGGCTGCTGGTTCAGTGATTTCACAGCCATATAAAACCTGGTGCCTATACCAACCTTTTCCATCAAAAGCCAGAGATAGCGCCAGGAGACTCCATTGAATGCTTTTTCGGCATCTAAAAGTGTTAAAGCCCTTCACCGCAGGTGCTTCAAAAAGTGTGATTACCCACCTGATATGGTCAGTTGTTCCTGATCTGGAACAAAGTTGTGCTGCCGTGGAGACACAATTTTGCTGATTATAACAGATAGCCTTGTTGCCAGAATGTTAGAATGGATTTTGGAGTCACTATTCATTAGGGTAATTGGTTTGTATAAGCCAAGGTCTAACAGAGATTTCCTTTTTTTGGAAATACTACAATATTTATTAAGGCGCAAGACTCAGGTGGCACTTCCCCACACTGCACTGCCAAAAAAAGTTCCAGCAGATATTTATTCAGACAGGAGAACAAGATCTTGTAAAATTTTCTGGGAATGAGATCCATACCAGCTGCTTTCTCAAATGCAAGGGAGGAGATTTCCTCTACAGTGATTAATATACCTATATATTCTTGGTGGTCTTCCTTCCCTATGTTTCCCATCAACACTGAGTTTAAGTATCTTATCAGATTTTCATCCTCCACTCTCAGATCCTTGGTGTATATTTTTTCTAAATCTGAGACTATTCCCGACACAGGATCCTGAACTTCAAGAATATGGGCCTAGGCTCTTTGCTGCCTAGTCTGCACAGCCAGGAGATGACCCACCCTCTCACTCTATTCGTAAGCTTTATATTTATGTGGCAGAAATGTTTCTGCAACTTTCCCTGTAGAAATGCTCACTATCGCTGCCTTTGCCACAGCAACTTTAAACTGTGCAGTCTGAGTCTCCGTGCCGAATGTCACTGTTTCCATTATCGTGGCCTCTACAGCTGACAACCTTTTATAAATATCACCAAAATGGAGTCTCTCTTTTTTTGTCAGGCCCAGCGATACCAGGCGGTCTCCCCTCGATCCCCAGCCTTAAAGGCATACCGTATTATCCCTGCAGGAGCACTTCCCATGATATCTGACATAAAAACTGGAATCCATTCCTGCATATGATTAAGGTATACATCATCTAGTTAGAGAGCCCGTTCAAAAGCCAATTCCACGCTTGGACCAGCTTATTCAAATGAAGACCTTCAATACAAACAGGTTGTGATTTGACATGGACATGGAAAATCTCTCTATCTGACTGTCCTGTAGAAAATCTTGGGATAGATCAAAATGATCGAACCTTGCAAAAACTTTATATGGCGGGAATGTGTTAAGCCAGAATCCAAGGGAAATGTCTCTCTCCAGATATCCCTCAAACCATGAGTGGATCCGAAATCCAACAAAGACTTAAAAAATTTTGGTTTACGGCTTTTATCAGTTCTGGCACCCATGCCAGGCAATTCGAATTTCAGATTGATATTAAAATCCCCACACATGATGAGAGGGAGTGGCCATAAGGATAGTTCAGAGTTTAATCATTCAAACACCGATGGGTTGTCTAAGACAGACCCATACACAATACAAAGTGTGAAAACTCCATTAGGGAGCTGACACTCATCAATGACCCAACGTCTGTATTTATCTCCCTGAACCCTGAGGAACGACCCCACCCCTTTCTGCGCCAATATTGCAACCCCTTGTGTACGCATTCCTTGTTGAGTACTAACCACCACTTGGTACCCCAAAGACTCTAACACTGTTTTCCTAGACCCCTCAATATGTCTCTTGTATACATATGATATCTGCCTTGAGATAAAGCATGCAAAAAGAACTATTGATGGACAGAATGGAGAACAATGTCATACATTCACCCCAGTACAGACATCTGGGCCTAAATCCATCGTTTTTTTGCTCACCATGCCATTCCAGTTTGGAACCAGCCATATGCAAATCAGTCTTGACCCTGCGCCCAATGGGAACAGTGCAGCCCGAATTGCAAGGCCAGGTCCTCCCTGGACTGGAAACAAGAATCCTAGGACCGGTTTAGGGGTTTCACCCCTCTTCAGCCAGGATAGCTTGATTCCAGTGGCATGGGGAGCACGGGACTCACATCTGAGCATACCCATCCCACTCAGATCTGTGACTGGGGGTGAATGTTTTGCCATTGTGCAACATTCCGTCCATCATCTTGTGAGTATGCCCAGACGTGGGTCCCGTGCTCACTTTGCCACTGGAGTCAAGCTATCCTGGCTGAAGACGGCTGATAGCCAGAAACCGCTCCTAGGATGCTTGATTCCGGTCCAGGGAAGAATTGGCTTGGCAGTTCGGGATGGGCTGTTCCCATGAGGCACAGGGTCAAGACTGATTTGCATATGGCCATGTCTGAACTGGGGTGGCTTGGTGAGCAAAATAACTATGGATTAAACCCAGATCTGTGACTGAGGGTGAATGTTTTGCCATTGTGCAACATTCCGTCCATCATCTTGTGTGTTTTGTTGAGATAAAGCATATCAAGAGCAACCCTACATCTTTTCATGGAGTCATTTAACCCACAGATGTTAATGGTTGCAATTCTTAATTATTCATTCGTAAATACAAATAAGCCCATTGCCCTATCTAACATACTTAGTCCTGCCCTCAAACCTCTCCTTGTGTATAGCTGTCCCTGTCCACAGGGGTAAAGTCAACTAACCATAACCCACCCAAACCCCAATCCAAACCATCCTACAACTCCCACCCACCAAGCCACATACACAGTAAACATGCAAATAGGTCATATCTGTCCCTAGTGATGCCACCCACTCCACCTGCCCCAAAGTGCCCCTGAACTCCAGCTCTCATATACAAGACCCAGGAAAAGGAAAAAAGAAAACAACAGAAAGACGGAAAATCCTGGTGATCAAATAATATACTCGGATAAACCAAAGAAGAAAGAAACCCCCTTCACAGAGTCTATAGACTGCTGCTACCGACACCTGTGAGAGTTAACTGTGTTGGAAACCTTTCATTCCAGTCTTGAAAGCAGCAAGCCTCCCTCGATCTCATTCAAATATTCTTGAGCCTTAATTACAGTTGTAAAAATCTGTACCGTCCCATTAGATACGACTTTGAATCGGGCCAGATTTAGTAGATATCCCTCACTTCCTAATCCCTGAAAAGGTGAGATCAGCTGGCGTAGCTGCCACTGCCTTTCCACAATAGTGTGGCAGTAGTCTGGTTGAACAAAGAATGTATGCCCCTTGTAGCTGCACTTGGCTTCTGGTCTTGCCTTGTCAAATATGGCTTGCCAAAGGAGAAAGTTACCGAAGAAGACTAGGCCTGCCGGAGGCCATTCAGTTTGTCCAGCCACATAATTTTTCTTCAACGTCATCAAAAAACGATGAATCTTCTGTACCTCTACATCCCAGTTCCACTGCGGTAGGTCGGGGAAGTCTCCCTTTAGAAGTCCAACCATAAAGATCCAATGTCATTCCCGGCGCTATTTTCTACTAGACCCAGAAACCTGAAATTATTTCAGCATTGTCGATTTTCAAATTCCTCAAGCTTCCACATCACATCCATCATTTGACAATTGGTGCCTCCTTATGTTTTTGAAGTTTCACAACTTCCCCTTCTATTGCTCCAGCCCTTTCCTCAACAAGTGTCACTCTCTTTCATTCCAGAGCAGATTTGACTAATCTTCCAAATTGACCCTTGCAATTTTTTTGTACTCTGATTGGCCCTATGTTTTTCTAATTTGGCCTTCCCCTGTACTTGTTTTAAAGTTGAATACACAAATTCAGTAGAGGGGTGGTCCGCAGAGCTTACAGAGTCGCTAGGGCCAGCTTGAGTTAAGCTTTTTCCTCCCCGGTCCTCGCCATAGACCTGACTGGTCACAGAGTAGTCCCATCTTAATTTGCGTAAGGTATTAGTATCCGTATTGTGGCCGGTTTGGTCTTCATTCTTAGTTTTTGAGTAGCGATTTTCTTATGCTTCCCCCCAGGGCTAAGCGATGAGCACTCGGTCCCCGAGTCCTCATCTGTAACCGCTGCACTAGAGACTGATCACCCAGAGTCATCTGTTAATGAAAATAATTTCTCCCCAACTCTGGTGACCCCAGCAAGTTCTTTAGACCAGTTCCCAGCAGAGCAGTCCCACATGGATCAATATTCAGGGGTAAAGGTAGAAGAGGATAGTCTGTGCTTACCGATAAATCCATAGAGCGCTCCCTCCTTTCCTTGAGCCGTAGGCCATGGGATTTTTCCCTGACCTGTTCGCCCTCCGAGATGGCCTGCCCAGGCATCAATATTCTGTCTCCAGGTAGCCCAGCTCCTTCCGCTGGTAGCATTGTATCCGTGAGCAGGGAGTTCATCAGAGCCCGCCCGTCACTCCTATCTGTGCAGGAGCAGAGTAGGCGTTCTCCACATTGGACTTGCTATGGGCAGGCTTCTATCCTGCGGTAGCTAACAAGAAAGCTTCCGCTATCAGAGGTTGCTTAGACCAGCAATGATCCGCGAAGGCTCTCGGCTGTTTCCTTTGGGTGTTTTGCTCAGCTTCCTTCCCTGCCTGAGCAACGGATTTCTCCTGCTTCTTGGCCGGGACACCTCAGTGGGGTTGGCTCAGAGCACGTCCAGCTGGTAGTCCCATAGCGTCCTTCCCAGCCTTGTGGATTTTCTGAGCCATTTCTGTTAGGAGAAGCTGCTCCTGCCTCCTCTGCAGCTGACTGCTGTCCTGACCACATATCAAGCCGCCACAATCACGCTACTTGTTCCTCGGAGTTGGTCGCCACTCTGCCTTCAGGAGCAAGAAAGGTCAGCAAGGTATGTGTCTTTCAGCATACTATTCCACTATTTCTGTATCCTAGGACCAAAGCACTGTAGCACCTCTCACAGCGGTCAAGCAGCCACCATCTTGCTCAGCTCCTCAAAGGTTGTTTCCAATTCATTCAAATGATCATTTGCTTCCATGTTCAAATGGTCAACAAGGCTGGGACTCATTGGCGCTTGAAGTAGTTGGGAGGGATGTATGACGGTACCACGCGTTCTTTTACAACGCGTACCGTTACAACGCTACTTTTACCACGCAAGTCGTTACCACGACTTGCGTGGAGGGGCGCTGGATAGTAAATTTTTTAATTTACTATTCCAACTCCAGTCCCCGTGGACTCTAGGGAAGGAGTTGGATAATAAATTAAACAATTTACTATCCTGGAGCGCCCCCCAGCGCAAGTCGTGGTAACGACTTGCGTGGTAAAAGTAGCGTGGTAACGGTACCGCGTTGTAAAAAATGCGTGGTAACCGTTGCATACCAGTTGGGAGCCCCCCTCTCGCTCCCAAGTAGCAATGCTGGAGTTCAGAAGCTGAATGATTAAGAAAGGTGTCTTTACATTTTGTTTATTTCTTGTCGCATTTGCTGTGCCTTCAAAAACAGAAGTCAAATGTCAGGGTATGTCTACCGCAAATTGCTGCTTATTCTTTTAACAGGGACATTGCTGCCAACTTACTTTTCTTTCTCTGACTGCAAAGTGAGAGAATTTTTGTAAATTGAACTATGACACTATCTTGCCGGTGTACAGGGAATGTGGCGTGCTATATGATGTCCCTTTTCTTCTAACAGAACAAAATGTAAATACTTATAAATCAACTGTACAAATATGTAAAAATGTATCAGCATTTAAGGCCTTAACCGCGGCGGCAATTCCGCCATGGTGCGGGCGTTCTAATGAGTGGGCAGGGCAGCATCGGTCGTTGGCCGTTCGCAGCACTGGGGAGGGAGTGCTCCCGTCGGCCAACGGACGACTTGAGCACGGAAGTAGTTAAGAAAGCACAAACTTTTTTGAAATTTCAAAAAGTTATGTAAACAAAGATTTTATTAGAATAAAACAATGAAGACACTTAACTTGGTGATGTAGAAATGATAAATATTTACTGAAGTCTGATTTCTACAAACATTATCGTATGTGCACTATGGTTATATATTTTTACCACTACAACTGATGTCTCTGCTACTTCAGTGGCATTTTGATGGAAAATGACAGTGCATTACCACACCATTCTTTAGTAAAACATTTGTGAATGTGTGCCCCAGAAAGCACCACTAGCTACATACCACCCCCTTACCACTCCCATGCAGGAGATGGATGTGGTTCATTTGCTACACTTGTTTTTTTGTGTGATGCTTCGATTTTTTAAAATCCGTAAGCCTTCAATGATGTAACATTGATGGCTACAATCCCATGCTGAAAAGTACCACTGCTGCGAGCTCCACTTTATGACTGGCACTGTCATCCCAAAGAAAATTGATAAGTTGGTAACATCCATAGCAATTGTGCAAAAGCAATCAATTTGTGGAACATTGATTGTACACCACCTCGTCTCATTATTTAGTCAGACGTTTACAATTTATCACGTTTATTTCGAAATTATCCAGTTTGGTTTAATTCATTCTATTTTGTATTTCCTAGAGAAAACATGAATTTGGTAATAAATCAGTAAACCGTGTGCCATGCATCCCCTGTAACACACTTTGCAATCCAATATCCACCAGTACAGCACCCTTGGTAGGACACTTTGCAACGCATTGAAAAATAATCATGAATACATCCTAATATAACGTTCCGTCGAGCCAAAAATATAGGTGATCAAATTGTCCATAGTCACTTCACAGGAGCACCAAACAAAACGTGGCTACAAAGGGAAGGTTTGTGGCCATGTAAACATTGCAAGGTTTGCAAGATTTCCGCTCCAATGAAAGAGAACAAGATTAAAAAGGGCACGAAATGAAAGATGCATCAGCATCTGACATGCAAGAGTTCACATGTAATCTACATGGTAAAATGCCCATGCCATAAAAGGTATATAGGGAGCACCATCTTCGAAGTGAAGAAAGGTATCCTTGAACATGTCCGTGCCACAACCCACCAGGATCGAACAAATGCAAACATATGGAGAAATACCACGAAATCAAGTGGGAGACTTAGAGATATTGTGCACTAGAACAAATACCAGCATCTGACAGTGGAGGCGTTGCAGAGAGGTGTAAAAAGGGGCAGGGCCTCATTACACCTCTGTGCAAAGCAGCCCCCTGGCTCATACTGGACGTTCCTGGTGAGCTAGTTGGCCCCCAAGGACCCCCAGTATGCAAGGGGAATTAGTTCCCCCTCTGCAAATGCACCAGGGGGCTGCATTGCAGAGAGGTGTAATGATGCCACGCCCCTTTTTACACCTCTTTGCAATTCAGCCTCTGGCGCATACTGGAGGTTCCTGACCCCCTAGGCCTGCTCAGGGTTTCCCACAAGGACCCCCAAGGCCCCCAAAAAAATTTTGGTGGAAAAAATCCCGGGATACATGCAGGGTACAAGTACCCTGCCGATCCCCAAAAAAAACATAAAGGCACCACTCTGCAAATGCGCCCCCTGTTGCGTTTGCAGAGGGGGAAATAATTCCCCTTGAATACTGGGGGTCCCTTGGGGCCAAGTAGCCCACCAGGAACCTCCAGTATGCGTTAAACGTGCCAGGGGGCTGTGTTGCAGAGAGGTGTAAAAAGGGGCGGGCCTCATTACACCTCTGTGCAACACAGCCCCCTGGCTCATACTAGAGGTTCCTGGTTGGCTAGTTGGCCCCCAGGGACCGCCAGTATGCAAGGGGAATTAGTTCTCCCTCTGCAAACACGTCAGGGGGCTGCGTTGCAGAGAGGTTTGATGAGGCCACGCCCCTTTTTACACTTCTCTGCAACGCAGCCCCCTGGCACATACAGGAGGTTCCCGGTGGGCTAGTTGGCCTCCAGGGACCCCCAGTATGCAAGGAGACTTAATCTCCCAACTTATAACACGCTACGGGGCGCATTTGCACAGTGGTGAAGGTAGGGGGCGGGGCTTGAGGTGATATGTGTGCAAACATGCCCTGTGGCGCGTTTTAAGTTTGGGAATTAATTCCTCTTCAATTCAGAGGTTCCCTAGGGGCCAACTAGTCCAACAGTTACCTCCATTAAGCGCCACGGAGCTGCGTTGCAGCGTGTTTTAAAAAGGGGGCGTGCCCTCGGAACACCTCTCTGAAACACAGCTCCCTTGCGCATACTGGAGGTACCTGGTGGGCTAGTTGGCTCACAGGGGACCTCAGGATTGAAGAGGAATTAATTCCCCAATCTAAAACGCACCACAGGGTGTGTTTGCACACATGTCACCTCAGGCCCCACCCCCTTCCTTCACTATTGAGCACAATATTCCTCTAAAACTAAGAATTCCGATGTACTCACCTGTTATCACAAGAGACGTCAGTGCTGCATCTTTGATCCCAGTACGGACCCTGAACAGCACATCAGAGGCGTACTTACCAGTAACTTGTATTTCCTTCCATAGGAATCTATTGTGTGGTTTTCACCAGAAAAGTTTCTAAGTGTCTATTTTTGAAACTTACAAATATTCTTCTAAAATCAGCCGAACTACGAATTCCGATTTACTCACCTGTTATCAGGAGAGACCTCAGTTGTGCATCTTTCAGCCCACTACTGATCCTGAAAAATAGTTCTAACCATACTTAGTTATTCCTGAAAAGTAAATGTAACTGTACTTACCAGTAACTTGAATTTCCTTCCGTAGGATATCATTTCCTGCTATATAAAATATAAATAAATTAAAAAAATATTAAATAAAATAAAAAATATTACAATTTCAATATTTTAACAAAATATGTTTTTCAATTGATATAAAAAATATGTAATGTACTTTAAAAAATACAATATGTAAAATAAACAATGTAGTAAATTAGTATAAAAAAATAACAATTAATACATTTAAAAATTATCATTTGCAAAACCTTTGAAATTCACTGAAAAAACCATAGGTCTCAGCCACGTTATAGTTAAAAATTAGCATTTAAAAAACCTTACAAATTCACTGAAAAAAAATAGGTTTCACACACGTTATAGTTAGGAATTAGCATTTAAAAAACCTTAGAAATTCACTGAAAAAACCATAGGTTTCACACACGTTATAGTTAAAAATTAGCATTTAAAAAAACCTTAGAAATTCACTGAAAAAACCATAGGTTTCACACAAGTTATAGTTAAAAATTAGCATTTAAAAAAGCTTGGAAATTCACTGAAAAAACTATAGGTTTCACACATGTTCTAGTTAGCTGGACATTTCACTCATACAAAACCATTGAAATTCCCCCGTTATAGTTAGTTTAGGTAACTATAACTCGCGCGCCCGCAATGCACTGCTGATGACGTCACATACTACATCACTTATGACATGGTCAGTGACATCATTCATGACATCACTGATGACATCTCAAATGACATCACTGATGACATCATCCTTGTGAAAGAGTGGCAGACCTCCTCTCACCCTAATATAACCTTTGATACACACATTCAAAAATAGAAAATAACATTTTTAAAAAAATGGAGATACTCATACCAGTTTCAACAACCTATTCAGTAATTCCAACATCTACATACACATCCACTCATTCACCAACATTTCTATACAGCCACTCATACATGTACACACTCATCATATGTACTCATACATCTATACATCCTGTTACACACCGACACTCATACATAGAGTTACTCACACACATACTCACACATGCAAATAAACTATCAAACATCCATTTACTTGCATATACAGCTATACACACACCACTACACTTACTTCTACAGAAACATACACATACTTACTCTCTTAAACAAGCACTTATAGAAACAAATACGTATTTATACAGGAACTCTTCCAATCTCTCACTCTCATATATACTCACTTATATACATCAATACTCACATATACTGGTTTAAAACATATGTACCAACTCATAAAGACACTATTGGGACAGTCATTCACTCACTAACACACCCATACACAAACTCATCCACCCATACAGTTTTGCACACATGCTGTCTTCAAAACACATACAAACTGTGAGTCAGTCATTCATGCATCTATACGCTAAGTAATATCCCCTACCGAACCATACAGACACTCATACTGATACTCAAAAAAATAACTAATAAGCCATATACACATTCATGTAGCTACTCACCAACCCATGCAGCCACTCATACACAAAGTAAGACACAGATACAGATATTTACATATTTAAACATTACTCGTTAATACATGTATTCACTAAGATACGCTTAATAAGTCAGTTATAGAATTAATTTTACAAAAAAAGTCGATTTAGACATTTATTTACCCATTTATTGTTCCATCGACCTTTAGATATACATATATAAAAAAAAATATATTTTTCAGAAAGACACACATTCACACATCCACGAATCCAATGTCGTCAAGACAAATAATAACACTAATTCCGGTCCCTGTAACACCGTCCTCAAAGGAGCAAGAAGCTTTTCCGTCGAGGCCACACAACACAGCGGAGCATCCATCCTGAGGAGTTGGAACGAAAGAGGATCGGAATCATCAATCGACTGGTCATGGATCTCAAAAACAATAAACTGTAGACCCGTGGCTCATTGACAGAGTGCAGAAAAAACAACAAGCTCTGTGAAACTAAAATTCTGCTCCTGGAATATAAATGGCTTTGGTGCAAAAACTTCTGAAAAAGGATTATTAATGTATTTCCAGCAATTTGACATAATCCTAATACAAGAAACATGGCTGGAAGAGCCTTTCCACTTACAAGGCTTTAAATCATACCATCTCCCAGGGACTAAAATTCAAAATTTGGGCACTTGAAAGCTGGGCTCACAAGCAACCTACGCCTCAATCAAATCCATAAGATCGGTGAAGGAGCTAACAAATATAAACACCACAAAAAACGTAATACAAATAATACAGTTTGAAATACTAAACCGTAGAAATAAAGAACCCTTAACTATTGTCAACACCTCTATCCACCCCCACAATAAAAAAATCAGTGCGAACATTTTGGTAGCCGAATTGACAAAACTCACAACGGAGGAACCATCTTCAAATTATATCATCTCAGGTGACTTTAATATGTCCCTCACAGGGGGGACCGACCTGGATAGTCCTGCAGCTGAACGCTTAGCAGCATGGAGTATCCCACCCCAGGACAACTGCAGATGGGGCAAGCCATCCAAAATCTTGAGGGACCTTCTGACCGAGCTTATGAATCTGTCTTTAATTGCATTAAATGGCCGTTTCGCAGGAGACCGCCCACAGGCCGCCACTTTCCACACTGCCCTATCTAACACCGCAATTGATTACACTTTCACATCTCTACCGATCTTCAATCTAATAACAGGGTTTAGAATTGGAAAGCAGGATTACAGCGACCATCAACCCCAAGAGTTTATACTCGACGCTCACGGAACAGCAACCACCTTTCCAAGGGAGAACCCAAACTTAACTATAACAGCAAACCACCGGCGAATCAAATGCAACACTCGCGACCCAGACCAACTCCTGGCGCTTGCAAAAAAAAAGATGGGAGGAAAGCAAGCAGCAGAGCACTACCCATTTAACGGCATGGGAGAACTTCATGGATAGCTTCGACCCAATGAAGTCAAAAAACAAGGCAACAGAAGGAATAGTAAGACCAATGAATGACTGGGCCACCTTATGCAAGCTGGCAAGAAGCGAAAGAATCTACCTCTCACGACATCAGGACGCCGAACTAAGGGAGTTCAAAACCAACATCAATAGGGTACTGCGTAGTCTTCGCATACACGGGCCAGTTGATACCATCCAGTCCGAATTAAGGTGGCTCAAGGCATGCAGGAAAAAAATAATTTGGCTTGCCAAAAAAGAAAGTGACCAATCAACTTGGGCTAAACTGACATACGACGCAAAAAACAACAATAGCGCCAGGTTTTGGCAGACCGTCAGAACCCTAGAGAATCCATCTGCTCCAGGAATCAACTCAAATATAACAGAGGATACCTAGGCAAAGCTTCTATTGAGTCACTTCAACACAGAAGCCGAAGAAATCGCGGGAGTCTCATTGGTGCTCCACAGCGCGCAACAGCACTCCAGATTTGAAGGACCGGACCTTCCCATCATTTTTACAACCAAGCAGCTCAGTGGCAGAATCATGAAAGGCCGGAAAGATGGAGCTCCGGGGCCCAACGGCCTTCTGCCCATCATATTTAAACAGGACTCAAACTACTGGATTGAAGCACTATTACCCCTTTATAACAACATCCTGGAAACTGAGAGAATCCTCGACTCCTGGAAAGGATCAATCATTTCACCAATCCACAAAAAGGGCGCCATGACTGATCCATCAGTCAGTCAAATACACTTTATTCGATTGTTAAAATCATAAAAGGTATAAGAATTTTATATACATACATTTACATGACTGATCCGAAAAACTACTGGCTCATCACTTTAATTGACATTGAAGCCAAATTCTATGCAGGGCTTTTACTAAACGAACTCACAGTCTGGGGTCAGGAAAAAGCCCTAATTCCCATCAATCAAACTGGCTTTCAGGAAGGTCTGGGGACTACAACAAACATTCTCGTCCTTTCTCTCTTGATAGACGCCTCCAAAAAAATCAACAAACCGCTATTTGTCTGCTTTATTGACTACAAAGCAGCTTTTGACAGCGTCGATAGGGGGATACTCTGGGCCAAACTTGCAAGGTGGGGAATTCCCACAAACCTTCTAAACCAGCTAATTCTGCTTCACTCCGACCGTGGGTCCAGATTAAAGTCGGAGCGGGCGACTCCTTGTCTTGGAGAATACCAACTACTAAAAGGCTGAGGCAGGGCTGTGTCCTGGCCCCAGCCCTGTTCAACCTCTTTGTCTCAGACCTCTCCACCGAGCTGGACAAATGTAACCATCATACCCCAAACCTGGGGGGCTTAACCCTATCGAACCTCCTGTACGCAGACGATCTGCTGCTAATCAGCCGTACTCCAATTGGCCTCCAGCATTTGATAAACACCACAAGTATTTTCGCCGATAAGAATGGGCTGACCATAAACCTGGAAAAATCTAAAGTAATGATACTAAACCAAAGAATCAACAGACACCACCTATGATGGTAACAATGGGGGACTGTCTGCTGGTGCCCACAGAGGAGTATAAGTATTTGGGAGTCATATTTGAGAGAAACGGCTCATTCACCAAACAGAAAGCAACCATCAAAGGCAGAGGGACCGCACTGGCAGTTGCATTAAAAAACATCAAGCAAAAAATAACTGGCCCCAGTCTTCTCCCACTATTAGAAGTGCTTCGAGCGCGACTGCTACCCTCAATCACGTATGGAAGCGAATCAATGAGAGGAAGAGACAAGCTTACTTTGGACACAGTGGTCGCTAAGACCATAAGAATAATATTCAATCTTCCGCAATTCACCTCACCTGCCCAAATAAGACTAGAGTTCGGACTCCAAAAGCAGCAAATCTCACGGTAAGGGGCCTACGCCAAGTGCTGGTTTAAAATAAAGGGAGCCGAGCAGGGCACTTTGAACTCACACCTGTGGACGGAAATCACAAGGAAAAATGAGAGTCCAGCTATGAGTTACCTTCAATCAACAATCAGGCTGCTAGCTCTACAGGACCAATGGGACTCCTGCTCATCCCACAAAAGTTTTAAGGACCTGGTAAACAAATCAGTAAAGATAGTATCTCTCGCAGAAGATAAAGCTGGCCTCAGCAGGAGGGCCCACGGCTGGTTTGTAATCCAGAGCTACACGTCAACCAAACCCCAATCATACTTAGGAACAGGTTTTTCAAGAATCATAAAAGAGTGGTACCTACATCCAAGGCTGGGAATTTTGCCTGCAAAGCGACACATCCTCCCGTGGAAACAAACAGACACCTCAACCTGCTGCAGATTTTGTGGAGATCAAAATGAAGATGTAATACACCTACTATGCATCTGCAATGACCTGGGAGTGGAAAGGAGACAGCTTCTAAAGCAGCTCCTGATTGCAAGTCAGGTTCGATCATGCAGGGAGGCGGTAAAGGCCTCTTTTGAAGGCAGTAACATCCGCCTCGCTTGCAGCCTCGTCCGGTTTATTAGTGAAGCAAACACAAAGTTAAGCCTCGAAGGTCCACAAGTCACTGGCCTTCAAGCCATGTCATCTGGTCTATAAGACAAGCACAACAACGCCGACCATCAGGACTTTGACCAGATCCACGCCTATTGCCATGGCCCCCAATCTGTCAGCTGTCAGCATGGGCCGGCTCCGAGTTCATCGACCTTAAAATTTTTCCATAAACACTTCCTCACGGGGCGTAACTAACTACAAGACCAATTGTTTTGATGAACTGCCCCCCCTATCAGTTTTTATTTCTCCCAATTTTATACAACCACTGTACATTCCCAATTTCTTTTAGCATTATTTAATGTTGAAGCTGCTTTCTGTGAATACATGTTTATTTGTTTGCAAAGGTTTTAATTAATCATGCAATAAAGCGATTATTATTATTATTACATTCACTGGATGATGTCATCAGTGATGTCATCAGTGATGTCATTTGAGATGTCATCAGTGATGTCATGAGTGATGTCACTGACCATGTCATGAGTGATGTAGTATGTGACGTCATCAGCACTGCATTGCGGGCGCGCGAGTTATAGTCAACTAAACTAACTATAACGGGGGAATTTCAATGGTTTTGTATGAGTGAAATGTCCCGCTAACTATAACATGTGTGAAACCTATAGTTTGTTCAGTGAATTTCCAAGGTTTTTTAAATGCTAATGTTTAACTATAACGTGTGTGAAACCTATGGTTTTTTCAGAGAATATATATATATATATATATATATATATATATATATATCACAGAACTTCGTGGGAGCGGAGGCTGTCAATGGGGCGGTCCGTCCCTGGGTTACCGGTAACCCCAAAATCCTTTTCACACACTCCTCCAACGTCAGAAGAAAAGGACGGACACTCTGGAAAGTTAGCGGAAATGTAATTTATTGCTGCAGAAAGCCACGCGTTTCAGCATAAGCCTTGGTCACGCTGGCCGACGCGTTTCGAAGCTTCTGTGCTTCTTCTTCAAAGGCTTGACTTCCTCGTGCTTGTCAAGACACACCACCTTTTATGGCAACATCACGCCCTCTGATGGGCAAAGCATTCTGGTTGTTGTAGTGTGCCTCTTAGTTCTGACCCCTTATAGGTGCACTATTTTACCATTGTGGCCTGCAAATATCGAATCCCTCAAAGGGTGCTATCCTTCCCTATTGGCACTTTGGAGCTGAATATATATATATATATGTATACATATATATATACATATATGCGGCTGAATTTTCACTAAATAAACCATCAGCACTAAACCTGGTCTGTGTCCGTGGTATCCCTTCCTGTGCGAGGTTTTGGCGCGCTGGGTGGAGACGTGGTAATTTGGATATATATATATATATATATATATATTTGGATATATATATATATACATCCGACCACACACGGAAGCGGGAACAAGCGGTTCTGCCCCAGGCGATTGGAGAACACGTCGGCTGCGACTTGGGCGACTGACGGTTACCGAGAACCAAAAGCGGAACCGGTGAGTGAACGCCGAATGTAAAACTTTACAAAAACGCTTAGCCTCATCCCCGAAGGTTCCGTAACTCAAGCACCTGACCCCTAACCTTAGTGACTACGTCACCACCCTTGCTAATAAATTGATGTACACAGCTAAAAGAACAGTTCAGACACGGTAATGGCCAACCCAGATGGTATCACGGGAGAGAGAGAGTCGGCGGCTAATTTTATGTTTAAGAGCTCCGCAACGAGAGCAACGCAACCTACCAAATCAGCAATTCGCAATGCCCCTGCAAGCACTTTGAAGGTACTATTTACCAAACTTGAAAAGGCACAAGAACGCGAAGTACGGAAATGGTGGGAGGCCACCTCATTAGAAAGATACATTGAGTGTGGCAGAATACCAAGAGGTTTACGTATTTACACAGTACCTTCATATGAGAACCCAGATCCGGAATTACTGAAAGACTGGGCTGAATATACGGCAGAGTCAGCGAAAGGAATGGTGCGTATGCTAATAAAGTATGCATGGAGCGATAGGGATAAGAGTCTGAAAGAAATAACGGACCTGGAAGAACAAATAGCTAAAGAAAAAGACTCCAAAGACAAGGATGACCTAAGAGATACCATGAACAGAAGAATTAAGATTATGAACTGACAATCAGGAAGAGAAAACAATCAAAATTCCTCAGAGACGAGCAAGATTACCTCACAGGGAGAATATTAACATTCGCCAGAAAATTTGAGGCCACAAGAAAACGTATGGCACAAACAAATGTAACATCTGTGGAACAGGACACCGAGGAATCTGAAGTTTCTGAAGGTGAGCAAGCCGAAGGCACAAAAGAAAAAACAAAGGCAGCTGAGGTCCCTTTTTTCGACGAGTTCGAGGTTATCAAGGAGACTCGTCTACGCCCCCAACAGAGGAATCATCCTCCGGCGCCACAGCAAAATCAAAGAGGAGGACGCGGAGGGGTAAGAGGAGCAAGAGGTGCGGGACAACAAGCAATGAGCTCCCCGAGAGTCAACAGGAGCGGATTGAACCACAAGAGTCAATAGACAAACAAGAAAATAACATCATTAATCTTTCTAAGAGAATACTAACTGAGGAAGAAATGTCTATTTTGAAAAAAGGCCTAAGCTTTTGTCCAGCCAGTGACTTTGACCCTGTGAAAGTGCGAATCGACTTATTTAAGTACATTAGGAAACTCAAGTTCAAGAAAATTTTCCTTCAATCTGGGAAAAATAATATCATTTCAGTGAACTCTGGTGTTTCTAGCGCAAGTCAAAATGATACTCAAACATGCGAAGTACTGGCAGAATTACTTTTAACACCTACTCAAGAACCATTTGGTAATATGCCTAATGCCGAGACACCATCACAGACCATCGTCACACAGAAACGTGACCCCAGCTCCATGAAAAACAAATCAAAAAAGCTGCCTATTACGAACTACGATGCTATTGATCTCTTCAATGAAGCAGTTCTGGAAGATCTTGACAAGATTTCATCGGAGACAAGAAATAAAATAAGTCAAAGCACATTGAACATTTCAAAAAAAGAATGGCAAGCCATTAGGTCCTTGAAGGAAGATACAACAATCGAAATTAAACCTTCGGACAAAGGAGGCAATGTGGTTATTTTTGATCGTGAGCATTACCTAATGGAAGCACATAGACAATTGAAAGACAGGGATTGCTATACCCCCATACAGAGAACGGAGTATAATAAAAGCATCTTGTCTTTCCACACTATGTTAGAAAACTGGCAGAAAGAAGGTATGCTCACAATGGATGAGTACTTATTCTTGAGATGTGAAGCGCCAATTGTACCAACATTCTATCATTCTATCTGCCAAAGGTACACAAACATGCTAAAAGACCTCCTGGACGCCCAATAGTGTCCAGCATTGGTAGCCTTCTTGAAAACACCTCTAGATTTATAGACTCATACCTGGCACCCTTTGTTAAAGATCTTTCATCTTACCTCAAAGATACTCAAGATTTTTTGAGTGTCATGGACAGTATCACCTGGGACCCTGGAATGTTGTTGATCACACTTGATGTGGTCAACCTTTACACATGTATCGACCATGAACAGGGTCTGGTTGCCATCAAATGGTTCTTGGATCTCAAACCTGAACAATTTATGAACCATAGTTCCATGATATTGTCTATGATTAGATTCTGTCTGTTCAACAATAATTTTTTATTTGATGGGACAATGTACAATCAGAAGAGAGGTACCTCCATGGGTTCGTGTTTCTCCCCCAGCTACGCGAATTTATTCGTAGGCTGGTGGGAGAAGCACGAGGCTTGGAGGGACTCTAATCAAAAATGGACCGAAAATTTTTTGATGTGGACTAGGTACATAGACGACCTGTTCATAATTTGGCAGGGTGATCGTCAGTCAGCAGAAGAGTACATCACAATCTTGAATACGAACACCCTCAATTTAAGGTTTACCAGTACCATTAGTGCCACCAGTATTAACTATCTGGACTTGGAGGTGTTTGTACATAACAACATCTTGCAGACCCGCCTGTATAGAAAACCCACGGCGGGGAATGCTGTCCTACACGCCAACTCTTATCACCCTAAAAGTCTAGTGAAAAATGTACCTTATGGCGAGTTCCTACGTCTAAAGAGAAATTGTTCTCTAGACCGTGATTACAGCCTCGCCTTAAGGGAAGCACAAGAGAGGTTTGAGGATAGAGGGTACAACAAGGAACTCCTCAAACAAGCAAAAACTAAAGCCTCTGGGGTTAATAGGAGGGATCTCCTAACTCCTAAGGTGAAAGAGAAGGCACCCGACGAGGTGCGAATGATTACAGAATTCAGCACCAAATAGTCAGATGTAGTTAACATCTTCCAAAAACACTGGCACATACTAACTGCTGACAAAACGCTGAAAAACAGTCTGCCAAAGAGACCCCTGATAACTCACAGGAGGTGTCCCTCGTTGGCAGACCACCTGGTCCACAGTCATTTCAAACCATCGGTCCAACCCATCAAGGTGACAAACATAGTTGGCTTCTTTCCGTGTCTTAAATGTAAGGCTTGCAAATTCAGTGGCAAAGTACAGGAGTATCCCAATAGAACAGGGGAAAAAAGACCCAACATCAAAATCAAACAGTTGCTCAACTGTAACTCTGAGTATACTGTATATTGCCTGACCTGTCCCTGCAAGCTGCGATACATCGGCAGCACAATAAAACCAGCAAAACTAAGAATTCTTGAGCACATGCGGGCTATTACAAATAAAGATAAATCTTATCCCGTTGCCCGCCACTTCGCTGAGTACCATCAAAGTAAATGGGAAAAACTTAGTTTTTATTGCATGGACCAGGTACCCAAATTAGAACGAGGAGGGGACAGGGAAAAATCCCTTCGAGTACTAGAGTCAAAGTATATTATCAGTCTTAAAACCATGACTCCCTGGGGGCTAAATAACAATGAAGAACTTTGGGTCCACTTATAAGTCCGGTACTCCAGGCATCAGTGAAAAACATATATTTGCCCTGCCAATCTGTATATAAAGAAAAAGTGTTTTCAAACAGAAGTGAATTTGTCCTTACTAGAACTGTCTGTACTGTTTATTGAATTGCCCATTCAGGGCGTGATAAAGACACTTTTGCACTTTAATGAATGAGGAAAAAATCGAAATTGAAAGAAATATATTCCCTCAGTGCTACTAAATTCAATACTGCCAAAAGTGATTCTCGCTGTGTATATTAACAAAATGAATTCTTGTACATAGAATGGTTAATCCATGTGTTTTTAATCATGCACTATGCACTTTTCACTACACTCGCCACTTTCGAGCCGATAATGTGAATGCAATTTGCACGTTATAAGATGGCCACTGTAATTTTGCAGAGTTGTTGTCCTTCTTTTATGTTTATCAATGTGAATAGGACAATTGGCTTTATAAATGGCGATTTCAACCATGCACTGTGTTACACTGACGAAGCCTGCGAAGGCGAAACGCGTCTGTAAGGGGTGAGGGGGGTTGGTGCTATTAAATTTTGAAACCGGATACCAGTGTGCCTGCCTTCTTATTTCTGCAACCCTTAAGATTGGACACAGAAACGTGCGTTTATATTTGGATATTTATATATATATATGGCAATCACCAGTAACATTTATGGCGTCTGAGGAAGGCAGTGGTCTGCCGAAATGCATTATGCCAGCAAAATTGATTAAAATGCTCCCAAACCACTCCCCGCTGTGGCCCTTGGCCACATTAAATAAAAAATATGAATTTTGAATAATATTTACCCGTGTGTGCATGTTTATATAGTTATTCAGTCCAAGTTTTAATTGTGTTTCCTATTTTCAAATATGTTATGCCTACCCTGATATAGGAAACAAGATTAGGGGTACCCCTTTTGTTACAAATTGTTGTCCCTGTAAGATGCACCGTTTTACTGGTTTCATTTCTCGGAGATGTCACAGGATTGTAATCCTTTTTACATTCTGTGTTCTGATACTCTTGAAGTAGTTTTTCCCCAAACCTCTTGCTCCTTCCTCATGGGTTTTGCAAATTCTCTTAATGTGGCCTTAGGACTCTGGGCACTTTCCCACTGTAATACAGTGTGAAAGTGCACATACCCTTCCTACACATGTTAGATATGTTAAGAAATTATGCTTACCTGATGTTTTTAAACATGCCTTATGGCTTGTGTATGTGCACTTTCACTTATGCTCAGGTTGGCCTTTGTAAGCCATTGGTCAAATCTGAGTGTACATCTTCTCTACCACTAGAGCATCCCTAGAGTAAGCCCTGATGGGTGAAGCAAGTGGTAGGTGATAGGCAGGGCAGTTAGTGAAGATTACCCATGGGTGTTTTCACTACCTATGAGTTTTGCTCTCCTCATAGAGTAACATGGGGGAATGGCTGAGCAGTGGAGCAGCCTCATTTTGTTTACTATCATTGGATTCACAATGACAAATCCTCCCTTGTGATAAAGGTGGATTTACCATTATTAGCTTAGAAATGCCATTTCTAGAATGTGGACATTTCTCTGTGCTAAACTCTTTTGTGTGCTTTTTAGGTTGACTCCTGTCCACTCTGGAGGTTGGGGGAGCACATCTGTTCATTCCCCAAAGACACCCATAAACATTGGTCATGCAACTGGAACAGATCTCTGCCATTTGAGGACTTGGCTGGATCGATTTGGGGGAAGAGGTTTTGACACTTGCCTCTGGGAAGCCAGATCATTGCCCCACTAAAGACTAAGATGTGCATTGCAAGGCCTCATGGCAGACAGGATTGAAATTTAGGAGAGACATCGGTGGTTCAAAGGGGAACTACCCCATACTTCAAAGGCACACTGCAATATAACTACTGGTGCCATACTCCAGCTGGGCTGAGATACACTTTTGGGGATGGGGGACCAGACATCGTGGACTATGTGCTGCAAACTGCCAGAGGAATCTTTTGCGCACAAGGAGGAGTCTTTAATTAGATGGGACCTTGCACCCTGCCTGAATAGTGGCTTGCCTGGCTGACTACCTGCTGCTGTGTGCCTCCTGTTCTTTGTGGAGGTCTCAGGGACTTCAGAGACCTCCCATGAGGGATATACACCATCTACGTGTTTCACCTGGAGAGCGGCGCCCTTTCATGTCCCTTCTTCATTTGCTGAATCCTAACCTTTCATACTGCAAGCAACTACATTTCTATTAGTAGGGGATTTTAACCACCATCTTGAGGTGCATACAAATAGTGATTCGGCAAGTCTGCTTGCAACTATGGAATCTTTTGAGCTTTCCTCCAGAGTAACTAGCCCAACTCATCGGGCTGGCCATGTACTGAACACAATTTTTTCCCAATACGCCAGACCTAAGAGTAGACCCTCCATTAGAAGTGGACTGAACAGATCACTCAGCACTACGTTTCTATTGGACCCCGCTGAGGTCATCTGAACATCTGAATCCTCACACAGAATCTCGTAGAGCTTGGAAAGTAGTAACAGCTCCAGCTTTCAGCAGGCTCTATACCCCCCCTGTATCACTTAGCGAGAACGACTGTGACTTGGCCTTAGAGTTATTTGAGGCCTCTATTGTAGAGATACTTGATGTGATCGCACCTGTGAAGAGGGTTAGAATTCAGGCTAGATTAGCCCCTGCACCATGGTATACCGCCACACTAAAACAGGTGAAGGCTGCTTGTAAATCATTAGAAAGAAGGTGGAGAAAGTCCTAATCAGCATCAGATGAAAGCTGTTATCACGAGGCTCATAGAAGGTATCTAAACAGTTGCAATACAGCCAGGAGATTTCATCTCTGCACCGGGATTATGGAGGTTAAAGACTCATCACAGGAGCTTTTAAGTATTCTAAGAGAATTTACTAGCCTGCGGGCCAATAACCCGCTCCCGCCAGCAACACAGGAGTTCTGTAATCATTTAGTGTCCCATTTCACCAATAAGATTGACACCATATACCGCTCCTTTGGGAAAAAACAGAGGATATGTATGACAGGCAGGCTCCTAAGGCAATCCCTGGCTCAACGAGCCTAAATAATTTTCCCATTATCACTGGAGAACAGGTGGGTGCTTTATTGGCTAAGGCCAAGTCAGGGTGGATTTTAGACCCACTGACACCTAGGGCTGTGAAGGTGCTTGCCCCTATCCTGGCATATACTTTGGCAGACATATGTAATATTTCCTTAGCTACGGCTATCTTTCCTCATAATTGGAAGGTATCGCGTGTAAAACCTCTGCTGAAAAAGGCACTAGCAGACCCTACAGACGCGCTAAACTATAGACCTATTTCTCTTCTTCCATGTTGGTCCAAAATCATGGAAACAATAATAAATCGACACCTCTCTAATTATTTAGAAGAGAATAAGATACTGGAACCCTCTCTGTCAAGTTTTCGTGCATCTGATAGCATGGAAGCCGTCTTGCTCGAAGTCACGATTACCATAAGTACGTCGCTCGACGGGGACTCTCCAGCTATGTTGGGGCTGCTGGACCTGTCGGCTGCTTTCGACACCATCTCACACAGTATTCTGCTAAACAGGCTGCAAGAGATTGGTGTCGGAGGCTTAGCCCTTAAATGGTTTCAGAGTTATCTCTCTGATAGAACTCAATCTGTCCAATTAGGGTGCCATGTGTCATCTCCAGCTGCAGTGGACAAGGGGGTACTGCAGGGCTCTATATTGAGTTCCACATTATTTAATCTATATGTTGCCCCACTGGCCTCAATCATCAGGAACTGTGGGTTTGAAACTATATCTTACGCTGATGACACGCAGCTGATTGTACACATAGAGAGAGATCTGGCCGAAACGAAAGCAAAGTTTTTCAGGTGTATAATTAATATAGCAGATTGGATAAAGAGAAACTTTCTACAACTGAATTCCGCTAAAACCGAGATACTCTTGTTTGGCAAGGCTGTGGACCTGTGGTCCCCAGACTGGTGGCCATCACAACTAGGAGAGGCCCCCTGCCTGAGAAGCTGGGCGAAGAACCTGGGGATAAAGATAGATAATCAGCTCTCAATAGAGTAACAGGTGAAGACTCTTGCAGCCTCCTGCTTTGGGACTATGCGGATGTTGAGAAAGATTTTCTCATGGATCCCGCTCAGCGCTAGAAAGACTCTCATCATTGCGCTGTTAATCAGTCACCTTGATTATGGAAATTCTTTATTGCTAGGAATCAGGGAGAACCTTGTATCCAAACTACAGGTTGTGCAAAATACAGCTGCCCGCCTCGCCCTCGCTAAGCCAGCCCGAACCCCCTCTTTGCCTCTTTTACGCCAACTACATTGGCTTCCAGTTAAGAAACAGACGACCTTTATGATGTTATGTTTGGTCTTTAGGGCCCTGCATGGTCTGGGTCTGGCTTATCTGACCAACAAACTAAAATGGTATCAACCTACACGTCCGATTAGATCTAGTAATCGGAAGCTGCTGTGCTGCCTCAGATTCAGCAAGACAAAGATGGGGGGTCGTTACTTTTCCCATCTGGCCCCAAACTATGAAATGGCCTCCCTGAACAAATCCGGGAATGTCCGAACCTGTCCCAATTCAAAAGACTGCTTAAAACATGGCTTTTTTAAGCTGCTCCTCACAGACCACCCCAGTCGTTTTCTCCAGCGCCGAGAGATTCTCTTGGGGATGATTCGTGTGTGATAAAAATGACCTAAATAAAGGGCAGTGCGGTGTGAGCGTTGAATTAAGTATTTTGCCTGGCAAAAGGAGTGCCTTGTGCGGAGCCCCCAAATTATGCCCGCATCTAAGGGGTGTGGCCCCTGCATCATGGGCTTCAGCATGGACAAGTGTCTTGTTGATAGTAAGCGATTTCACCGGTTGCAGGACTTAGCGTTGCCCGCTTCCTTGTCCGTACCGCATCTCACCTGTGTAACATGCTGACTGCATGCTCATTGCGTGCGGTGTCTGATACACACTTTGCGACCCTCAGAGGTAGAGCGCATCTGTAGTAGTGCTTCATTCTACCTCGTGTTGTACTACTGAACTTGCGGCTGTGTGTGAGGGACCAGATTGACTGGTGCAACTCTTATGATCGCGTGCCAAATGTTGTGTCTCATTCCACAGAGGTATGGGGAACCTGAATGTGGGTTGATTGTAACTGGATTGTCTGGTGCGACTCATTTCATTAGACATTAGCCGTTGTGCCTCATTTCCAGGGAGGTAGGGCATACCCAACTTTTAGTTAATTTTGAGCAAATTGTTTGGTGCAAACTCGTATCATCATGCACCAAACGTGCATTCTTCACAGGGAGGAACGGAGAACCCGACGGGTGGCTCATTGGGATCGGATTTGGATCAATGTGTACCAGACATTGTGTAGGACTTCCTGTGTAGTATGGGTACAGCAGCAACCCATGCTCTGAGTGTTCCATCTTGCCCTCAGTGTGGCAAATCAGTTGCCCTCTTTTCACCCAGCTTGGCTACTTCGTGTTGCCAGGTACTATCACCCGGATTGGGCCTGGGTGGTGAGAGTAAGTGACTGGGCTGAGGAAGACTTCTGACAGTAATCTTTGCAGAACTGGGCTGGTGCCGGAAGGCGTAATGAGTGGCCTCTTGATTTAACTTGGACAGCCTCTAGCCCATTTCTGCTCTGCTAAAAGTGGGTGACCTTCCTGAGTGGTGGCCAACCATCCCTCATTTGTCAACTGTTGCCTGGTTAACCTGATAGTTACTCCAGCCTTCTCCCCTGGGCCCTTGACAAAGTATGACTCCGGCCTTAAACTGGCCTGGTAAGGGGTGATTTTCTTTTACTCTAAGCTGTGGGCAGGGCAGTGGGGGGTAACTGAGAGGTGTTGGATGGGTTGTGCCATGAGGTCCACATTAACTTATCAACTGACCTTCCAAATATAATATTCACTGTGTTACTGTGCTGAGTGCGTATGTGCGAGTGTGCTTTATATGGATTTGCCGATATCCTTTGCACTGCATTACAGTCCTGTGTGAGTGTGGGAGAATGTGCTGCATGAGAACAGCCTGCTAATAGTTACACCGCATGGCAATGTTGATTTGCTGGTTTGTTTAATTAACTACTGAATCCTCCATTTTGATATTTGTTTTACCCATGCAACCTTGGCCCACAGTGCTGCTGAAAAGTTTTATTTATTCTTGTGTGTATACATTTATGAAATCGTAGTGAACTGGGGCGCACCCTAAAAAGGTGTGGATTTAAATTTTTATTTGCCAGGATGGGACCAGTTCTGACAACATATCGCACCACATAAGGGTTTGTTGTGATATAGGATTTTTCCATGGTGTGCATATTAATGATGCACAAACATCTAGGAGTACAACAGCACAAAGAATCTACGAGGACTATTCAGAAAATTAAACATTGCTACAGTGATCTTATGTTAACCTTGTAAACTAGTAAGTGTTTCCCCTACTGCAGTATCACTCCTGCCTTTCATTGAGTCACTTATGTAGTTTTTTCCACCCAGTGAGGAAGATACCAAATATATTTCCTTTTCTCAAAACTAGGATTTGGGTTGAAACACCACTCTTGTTGGGACCTTTTGTCTTCATAAAACATATCTGAATGTCATTAAGGTTTTCCTACCTTTTTTCTGTGGAAAAATGTAAATGTTCCCTTCTTCCAGACTTGTGTCTTTACCGTCTGTTTAAAGTCTATCAGCATGTATGCACTTTTCTACGTGTCCAAACTGTGGCGATAACATATTAAGAAAAGAAGATCAAGTTTATGTGCTCTTCCGGACTTTCACACCTTTATGCACCCTGGCATTTTCTTGTAAATTTCAAACAGGAGACTGAATGGGAAAGAAGGTATGCACCTAAGGGCTACGAGAGAGGAAATAGACAAAACAAAGTAATCTACCACTATTATTACTGGACCTTCGTAGTGAGTGACAATAGCATCTTCTCTCTGATTCTTGAGGATGCCAGAACTGTCAATCAGGGTTAACATTAATTAGATCTAGTTCTCATCATTCAACCTCATCATATTCAACATCAAGACATTCTTGTATTTTGATGTTCAGAGGGTCAACATCGAATTATCCTCCAAAGATGAAAGTGTATTCATCATAGACATTCTCCTCTTCTTTGACCAGTAAATACTCTCATTCGGCTGGAAAACCCAAGAATAAAAAAAAACACCTTTGACATCAGCATAGTATCCTATGACTTGAGATTATACCATTGTCTTACCATCTTCAGAAGATGACTCCACTTTCCAGGTTCCGTTGATCACAGCGGTGTCTCTTCTCAGATGATACAGATTCTTGCCAATTCAATTGAGGTGCTCAGTCACTGGTCTGATGATTCTCTCCAAGGACACCAGTTGCTCCAGGAGCAAGCTTCTGTCAGAAAAGGGAATAAATCCTTACACCACTCTCAAGGAGTGCAACAAGACGATCAGCTTAAAGGAGAGATTAAAAGTAAATGGCCATATATGTGGATCTACAGAGAAAATCTGCGAGTCCAAGAAGGGCAGAGCACTGTAGAGTTTTTATACCACATTCGGACACTTTGAGTCTTCTATCACTAGCACACCCTAGTCCCTTACTTTTCCAGAATGTATCCCAATAACGATGTTTATGAATTGACAATCTTACTTAATTCCATGAGGTGTCTAAAAGAGCAGCAAGTAAGCTCAGTATTTTGGGCCAGATGTATGACCAATTGCTTTTGCAACTCGCGAAAAATTGTGAGTCCCAATTTGCGAGTGGCAGAAGCAAATGTACAACAGTGTCAGAGACTTTGTTAATGATTCCCAATGGGGTCGCAAAAAGCGACGCTCATGAATATTAATGAGCCACTCGCAATTTGTGACCTCATTGGGAATGGCTGGCCCTCCCAGGGATGGTGGCCTGCATTTTTTTTAAAAAATGCAGCCCGTTTTCCTTCCCGTATGCGAATGCTTTACCACCTACTTGAAGTAAGTGTTAAATTGAGACTGTTTTGCGACTGCAATCGCAGTCACAAAACAATCATACATAGGGCTCAGGCTCACTAGGGATCCCCTTGAAACGCCCCTTCCTAAAAGAGAGTCGCAAATCCTAATTAGCAAGGCGCGAATAGATTGTGACTCGTTAATTAGGGTTTGTACATGAACATTAGGTATTTTTGTATGCGCAAACGGGTCGCAAACTTATTTGCACATGCAAAAATACTTTGTACATTTGGCCCTTAGATTAAAATACCTGAAGTTCACAGTCTTAGACTCATGGCCTAATCACGACTTTGGTGGTGTGGGAGCGAGCCGCCACACCACCGCCCCACTCCCACACCACATAAGCCGACCGTCCACCAGTTTAGGAGTTTTATCCTGGACTGGCAGGCGGACCTTTGGCAGTTCCAAGCAGTGAGCCTTAGAAAGGCACTGCAATGGTAACGCCAAAGCATGTTCCTGCAGGGACTAGGGGTACATGCAGACAAGGGGCACACATGTGCACCCCCTCCCCCCTTCATTCATCCCCTGATCCTGGGGCAACCCTTAGTTTCCTCACTGCCACACTTTTCATGGTGGGCTCACCGCCATGAAAACTGTGGCGGTGAGTAAACTTCTAATATGCTTGTGTTATTGTCTGAAGTGGGTGCAGTTTGGCTGCTTGTGCACTTATCCAATAGGAGCAATGCCTTTTCCGAATTGCATATTGCAGGTCTCATTCAAGATAGGCATAGTGGGCAAAAGAGATGGACTTGAATGTGGCCCCAGCTCTTCCCAGTTGCTTAGATTGATTTATGAATGCAACTTATCACTTTTTTGTTTTTTTAGTAGATTTATAGAATGAACACTGTGTGTCCCAGACTATAGAAGGCAACATTATTTTCTGTGATTCAAAGCAGGGCAATAATAATTTCCAGTGCAGAATACTTATTTTTGAAAAGAGGTCCACTTCCAGAGATTTTCTGAAATGCATTGCGATTGTAGCAGATTTTCTGTAATGCAAGGAGGAGACAATGAACTCATCAAGGGTTAGTCTCCTCTAAGGTTCTTTTTGCAAAAGTATCTCCTTCAGAGGAAAAGTGTATTCATATATAGCTGAAATTTCAACAACTTCAGCTGATTGAGTTTACTTGAGTAAAAGCACACTGCACAAGACCTTTTTAAGAATATCTAGAGGGTCAGTACAATGGGATCTTGAAATCACAAGACCCTGATGTCCCCAAAGCAATACAGTTGCTTTAGTGGTACTTGGCGCAGTTCCTCTGCAACATTTCCAGACTTCATTTGTGATAAAGACAGGTGCATAACTACACGGCCGGCGAGCCTGCATGGGACATTAACTGCTCCAAGTATAAATGGTCCCTCACAGCATGTGGCTATCCCATACATATGCCAGAGGTCAATTCTTCTGAAATCATTTTCAATCCTGTTACTCTGTTATCAGAGAGCACCAACACTATAACTCATATAAACAAGCATTTACAATGCAATAGGTCTCGCAGCATTAAAGTTTGAGTTACTGGCATTGTAAATGACAATTTTTTTTTAATGTGCAATTGGTATATAAACATTGTTTGTGAATGGTTAGCTGTTGCTTATGCTAAGCAAAGTTGGCAGTAATATAGAGTGCTAGTCTTGCTTGTTATAAGCATGCTGATTTAAAGCGCTCTGATACCTGCGGGTAAAGTTTGCGCTATATAAAAGTGAAAACTAATAAATACATTTAAAAAAAGTCTACCTGTACCAGGTCCGTTCTTATTCTGCGATGCCACATATCTTTGGGTCCCTGTAATTATTAACTGCACCCGGCTGTGGGAAACCTCCATGGCAGGAACAACGTGTTGGGGCCGACACGGGCAATGTAGCCACTGTCCTGTGGCTGCACCGCGGGGTAACAGTGTAGGGGCAGGAAGGCAGGCAGTTGGTAGTGCTGTGCCATAGCAGTGTAGTTCTCTGTGTATGCTGGGCATGGGGTTGCTATTGGCTGACAAGAAGTGGTGAGGATGTGCTGGTTCGGTGTGCCTGCTACCTGATCTTGGGCGGGCGACAGGTAAAAAAAATACATGTTTTGGGTTGAAAGTGACAGAGCAGCACGGCACTATTCGCACTTTCCACCACTATCCCTCTAGTTGCGTTTTACTAATCAAAAAGTTGTTAATCTACAAAGTTTCACTCCAAATGTCTGCTATTGCAACAGTCAGCAGATCGAAGCCAAGTGCGGAACAGACGAAATTAAAATTAACCTGGTTTCTGCAGTGATATGCCATGACTCCCGGGTTTGCCCAAAGCTAGTCTTTCTAATGTTAAGAAAAGCACGATTCAAATATGAAACTGAAGCGCACACACATGCTGGAACAGTTTTGCTAGCTTACGATATGCTAATACGTTTAGTGGTGTAACTACTGCAAATGTTACAGCCAAACTCAGTTTGCTCATACTTAAAATGAACTGGACTAAACTAGCAGATTATAAAAGTATCTAAAAGAATGCTCATGAACTGGCGCTTTGTGTTCTTATCTGGTAACCATATCCATACGTCATTGGAAGTCCTAAAGCAGTAGGTTTTGTTATTGTGTTACTGTGACAATAATCGCAGGCAAATTGCAGCCCTACGCCTTTGTCTATGCTCTGTCCCGGCTTCAAAAATTTGGTCATACTGAGCGTTTCGAGGCAAACCTTTAGCATCACAAGTGCTACACAAGTGGCATAAGAGTTCCTTTATTTAATCTTGCGCTAGTTCTCTATGCAGCACCGCCTTTCGCCACTCAAGGTCTGCTCTCCTCAGCCGCCCCGGTGCCTCTCACCTCTCAGGCCGAGAGGCATCTCCCATTTTCTCTGTCTATCCACAATCATATTTCCTGGAGTACCCCTCCATTATACTCTATTATAGCCATTGTTACCTCCTGCCCCACACCGCTCTTTTTCTACCAGTATCAAGGTTTGCCCTCTGCCACACCGGCAGGCGGTTCGGGCCCCGGTCGGCCTCTCACTCTGGTCGCAGCTTCTGACGCCGCCTGTCTCGCTCCACTCGATGCAATACCATGTCTCTGTATGTCTGAGCTTGTGTGTGTGTGTGTGTGTGTGTGTGTGTGTGTGTGTGTGCATGTATGTGCGCTCGTGTGTGTGCATGCAGGTGTCTGTGTGTGCGCTTGTGTGTGTGTGCCTGCGTGTGTCTCTCTGTATGTGCGCTCGTGTGTGTGTGTGCGTGTGTGTGCGAAGCGAAAGCAGGGGGGTGTGGCTGTGTGTGTATGCGAGAAGTGCATGAGGCTTTCAAGGGAGACAGGAGATGGTGAACGTGCTCGTGACCTGATCCGATTCAGGCATGCTGCACGTGCCCATCTCTTGTCTCCTTGTAAGCAGAGCTGCCGACTATAGGTCTCGCTGAGAGACAGGGCTTCGCCCTGTGTTGCAGGTGCGAGACCTAAACACATGGATGGACATGATAAAGGCTACTCCTCCAAGACACTTAGACAAAATGACATTCAGTTCTGGTGGGGGACATTTGAATCCTGCTTAATCGTCTTGCAGTTGTACAGAACACAGGCAGGCACAATAATCCACCCTCTGGCAGGACAGCATAGATGGGCCTTAAACAGAAAAGTGCTATGAGAAATCTGTGCATTTTAGGGACAATAAGACATTGATCTTGTTTTTTTTTAAAAGCACATAAAAGGCCACTACTCCTGCTCCAGCTACCTTGGACCAACGTTCCTTAGGTAATACTGCTGATTCCCAAAGTGATTGTCACATTCAGACAAAGCAATTCCGAGGTCACTCTAGTCGTGGTACCCTGAACTTCCTGTTTTCCCTTGACTAAAGAGGGGCTTCTTTCCAGGCCAAATCTGCTGTCCTGGTTTTTGTGCAGGATATTTCATCCCAGTTCGCTTTCTCTGAACTTTACTGCTTGATGTCTGACAATTGCATTATTGTGCAGGAAGCAAAATCCCCTCCACCGGAGCATCAAATGTATTCAAGGTAGATTCTGTATATGGCATTTCTGTAAACAGCCATCTTTTCTCGTACTTCCAGTAATTAAAGATTTCTTGGTAGGTTTACTGAACGTGTTCTCTCCTGTAACAAAACTAATTCCGTCATGGGAATAGAATAATTTCCTTCAGAAATTAATGGGTGCCCCTTTTTTTGCCACTGCGCAATGCTGATTCGCAAAAGCCTACTTTTTTTGATTGATACTACATGTAATAAAGGTAAGTGAAGTTCAGGGCCATGCAAAAAAACTGTTCATGGTTTCGCATTGTAATAAAGGGTTCCTAAGGCGTTAACTTTCCTTTCTTTCTACTTTAATTTCAGATTTACACAGTAATTAAACTATTTCAATCATTCCACTCTGGCGAAAAGGGTTTTATCTAAACGTAATGTTAAATGGACTTTGCACTGTGCGCTAGAGAAGACTGAAAATATCATCTTCTAAATAAGACGTAGCAAGATGGATCATTTCATATGTTTGTAGTTTATAAAAAAGCTAATAAGTCGTTGCCTTGGAACATGATGGCTGACTATACAGAATGGATGATGGCTGCAGCGTATATGATGAGGAAAGTTACTATCCTAGAGATTTATCAATTAGCCATAGCGAGATTGGCCTATACCTTTGCTAAGCAGCATTGTATTGACGCAGACTCCAAGATAGAGATATTTGTGGATTATGCATCTGATAGAGACATCTAGCTGCAGATTCCTTAACATTGGAATTTTACCCAGGTGTCAGGCTGGATCCGGTAATTTTTCAGCAGTCCCTCTGCGCGGCGGGGGACGGCGCCTTACGACTCCATGATGGCGTCAACACCGGTTGTGACATCAGTGGACTCATATAAGTTCCCTTTGGCAGGCGGATTTCTGTTTCTTCTTTTCCGCACTGTAACATGGATCTGGAGAAGCGGTTTCTCAGGCCGTTTTTCTGGCGTACTTTTTGTCTGTTGGGCACAGTGTGCCTTTTTCCCATGTCATCAGGCTTTAAGCCATGTGGGTACTGTACTCTAGAAAAGTCGGCTACAGACCCACATTCCATTGGTATGTGGTATTTGGGAGAACAGCACAAACCAGAGGATTGCGCTCCTGCCAGAAGCTAAAACCAAAGGTGCTCAAGGAACCCCATATGAAACTACTGATGGAATGTCTGTCATGGTCCTTGGAGACTTCACGGCCCGGTCTTCTTCTTACCATGCATTAGCCCATTCACTGGGCCATTCCAGGTGCCAAAGCCGATCTTGGGGATGTCGCTCTCCAGCGACGTCCCAAGTCAAGTGCAGGCATTTAAAGTTGTGGTACTGCCTGACTTAGCTGCTTGGAGACTCTTTCTCCCATGGCTCCTCCCGATCACCAGTTGAGGAAGCCGTACACAACTCGGCCCCAAGTCGCCCCTTATTTCCAGGCACCAATGGCCCAGATGAGGGAGTACTATAACTCTTTCCATCTCATATTTGGGCCCCCACCTTACTCTGGAGCTCCCCTGGGCCCCAAGGAGGTGAGTGGAGTCAATCTGGTGGGTTCGCCTTTGGTGTCTGTTTGGCCATCTGAGTCAATGTGTCGACACCGTCCGACTTCTCTTTAGCACCAGTTCACAGCCCTTCGGGGTCTTCACCTTCGGCGTCTATTCTTGATCAGCTGACTCAGGTATTGACATTGGTGCTGCAGATCGAAGCCACTTCTCTTCCTCCTATCGACGTCAAAGCAACGCTTTCTCATTGCCGATCAGCATTGGGTGCATAGTTGACAGAACAAACTGAGGGGAATGTGGCATTTCCACTTTCTTCTCATTGAGGGACTTCTGGAACTCACCTTGTAGCGGGTGATAGAAGAGATTCTGGGCTGTTTCAGCCCATTTCTGAGGATATTCCATCTCAAGTGAAGGAGATTTGGATATCTGCACTTGTGCAAGTGGGCTGGAGTCTTCCGGAGCCTCAGGGCTACTTTCCCCTCCTAGTCTCCCTATTGAGGGGAATCCCTCTTTTTCAGATAAGTTGAGGAGAGTGGCTGCAGTTTTGGATTTGTCACTGCCTACAGTGTGGAAGTCCAATTACCCTTTGATTGATGTCCTTTACCAAGGTCAGACGGGGTAGGAGCCTGTGCCTCCGTACAATGAGGCCATGTACAACATATTGATGGGAACTTGGGTCAAGCCTGATACAAGGATCTTGGTAGGCCGTGCTATATCTTGCAGGCATCTGCTTGCTACTTGAGACCCAGCTTGTCTCCTAAGACATGCTACCTACCTCAGTCTGGTGGTTCATGCTGCTGCAGCTTCACAGGGTATAGACCCTTCACCTAAGATGACTCCATTGAATAGAGGGTCTGGGAGTTAAGATCCTTGTGGCAAACACATCTTTTCTCTGCTGATAGTTCTGCTTTAAGGTCTGCCAACACAACTTGTGTCCTTGAATGATTTTCTGATGCTTTGTGGGATTCTTTGCAGCCTATGTTGCCCTCCCTTCTGTGTGACCTCCGTTCAGATATTGAGCAGTTGATTAGAGATGGTCAGCAGGCAGCTTAGCTGATAATTAGATTTGGCATGGATACTACTGATTCAGTAGGTAGGGCCACGGCATCCTTGGTGATACTATGGCGTCATGCATGTTTAAGAATGTTAGGTTTCTCAGAGGCTGTTCAGGCTACTTTGGTCAATATGCCCTTTGATGGCACTCATCTTTTTGACACTCAGGCCGACTCTGCATTAAGGCGCTTCCTTGTTAGGCAAAGTGAAACCGAGTCTTAATTAATTTCTCTTTTTATATGTTCTTTACTTTTTTCCCTATATTTGGGTTGAATAGGTGATAAAGGATTTTTAATTTTTTTATTGGACTAGCCTTGTTAGGGCATTGACATGTCTGACTTTTGGTTAAACCGGATTGGTGTTCCTGCAAGGAGTAGATGTTATTGTTTCCATACGGTCTTTAACGGTTTATGTGAAACAAGGACACCTGAGGTATTGTTTAGCTTTTTCTTTTTTCCTCTGAAAATAGGCTTTTAGCTTAGCGGTCATTTGCAGGTGATGTGTCTTCCGGGTAGGAAATTTACCTTTTCACATACTTCATTCAAAGCAGTTCAGTATGATGGTATGCATTACTTTTTACTTGCAGTATTTCTTATAGAGACATTTTACTTGTGCCAATTACAAGACCTTGTATACAGAGTGTATACTTCTTTTTTGCGAAAACTCTGGATTTCCACTTCAGGGTAATTTTGGTCTCCAGCTTTTCCAACGCAGTCCTTTTCAATACTTTAGCCGAGTACACATTTAATTGAATTTAGGTGGTGCACGGATAGCTTCTGCGTTGTATAATTTTTAGGTTATGCTTCCGGATGAGGAGGTCATGCCAGTTTTATTATGTGATGTGTTCCTTGCCTGCATATAAGAATTTTTTCAATGGAAGTGGGATCCCTCTTGCTGGAGGCATCTCAAGGTGTCTGATTTGCATTCTTCCAAATACTTATAGTCTTCGGTTTCTCCATTTTTCAAGGTGATATTTATTTCTATGTACAATTTTGGAACATGTTTGTTCCCGAGCTCTGCTTCTAAGATTATCTGAGATGCAGTGTCTGAATATTTACCTTAGGGCTGTTTACGGCCATGTCTTACATGGTTGGGCAAATTTCTGTTTTATCATAAGAGAAGGTTTGCTTTTTCATCCTTCTTCTCTTTGAGAACATCCTTGATTTTTCCTTATTCTTCAGCATTGATATTATTTATAGTAATTTATTTGCAGGTTGGATGTTCGCTGTCTCTTTGGGGGCATTTCTCTTTCTTCTATTAAGCATTTGTTATTTTCTGTACCTTACAGGCCTTTAAGGGATCATAGTGTGAGCATATTATCTGGTTCTTCGGGTGTCCCTAAAGAGATATATATATATATATATATATATATATATATATATATATATATATATATATATATATATATATACATATATATACATATATATATACATACCCTTGTCTGCCTAACAGTCTGTTAGAAATTGGATATTTGGTTGGTTAGGGCACTAGGGCAAGCGCTTAAGCCAGGCAGAAACCACACCACTCTAATCAGGGCAAGGAACTTACACACTGAAGATAACCCCTGCTCACCCCCTTGGTAGCTTGGCACGAGCAGTCAAGCCTATCCCAGAGGTAGCGTGTAAACCGTTTGCGCAACACACACACACACAGCAGTGACACACTAGGCACACCACAAAAGAAACTCCACACAAGGTTATATAAAAAAATAGTCATTGTATTACTCATAAACACATTATAACTTAATCACATATGTACACTGTGCCACCTGACACAAGGTATTACTTTACAGGGGATTATATACATTCCAGGGCCAATCGGGCCCCTGTCATCACCATTAGAATCACACAAGTAGTGAAAGATAAACACAACCAGTAACTACTAGTAAAGGCACTTAGCATAAACACATTATGCATAAATCACATTAGGAATACATCCTAAATTAGCAGTTCACCACAGGAACACTAGTAAGGTGCACACATCACCTTAGGGCCTTACGCCCCACCAGAACACCAGATGATCCCCAGACCAACTCTCTTTCCTCTGGGCCCCTCTTGTAATGCCCTTGTCCAACTATCAAGGCTCTCCTATCACGAGGCCTCCACTGGCCCGTACTCTAATGGGGGTAAGGGTGCAACTCACCCTGGTCACTCTTAGGTAAAATAAATGTCCCCGTTGTTGAAGCTGCCCGCAATCTGGCAGCGCAGCTGTAAGAAACCGACACCAACAGTGTGCCTGGCCAGCCCCACTCACTGTGGCTTCTCTTTTGTTGTTGCAGCTACCCGCGATCTGGCGGTGTACCTGTAAGCACAGACAGGCACCAACAATGTGCCTTCAATGCTCCACTCAACGGGACTTCACTTTTCCACTGGGCCAATCCGGGGGACGTCATTGCAGAGACGCCGCAAGACTCTGGTCCCTCCTCAGCGTCGGGTGAGCCTGCGAGGCTCTGTCTCCCTCTGGCCAATGCGCGGGGCTCTCCTTGGCCCACCGAAGCCCCGTCCACACTCAGGCACAAGCTTGCCTGACTTCCTGCTCTGGCACTGTTCCTCACGCTCGGCCACGCCTCAGGTCAGTCTCTCCTTGCCTGCCTTATGGTTTTGTACGCTTGGAGTGAGTGGAGCGGGAGCCCTCTTCTCGGGCTCAGGGAAATGTGGCACAAAGTGCCCGTCCCGCCTTCCTCACGGCCAAAGTTGGAGCCCTCTGTCTGGAGCTCTGGAAATTCCACTGGGCTCTCATCATCACCACATGGAGCCCCCCTCATCCAGGCAACAGCCACCTGGCTTTCCGGTCTGTGGCTCTACTGCCACAGTACGACCGAGCCTACCAGCTGCAAATTCGGAGCCCCCCTCCTCGGGCTCCAGGGGACAATGAGAATGGGTGTTAAGTCCCAAGTCTAGAGGGGCCAAGCTGGGCACTGGCAGGCCAACACGTAGGGACCCACGGGTCCCAAGACGGTTCCTCCTCGCCCAGCAGTCCTTCGGCTCCAGGCCGGCACCCAAAGTTCCTCTCCTTTCTGGGGTCACAGCCCCAATATTTATGGTACATGTCTTCTTTGTTCTCCCCCTGACACAGGGCTCTGGGCCCGGTCCAAACCAGTTCTGAGGGGCACTCAAACATTTCTTCACAGTGCACAAGCACCCTCATTGTTAGTGTAGGCTCTGGCCCCAGACACACCACAGGGGGGCTGAGCCTGCATTGTAAAAGGCAGGCACAGACCTATTCTGGGTCAGGGGCTACTCCTCTCAACACTCCAAATGCAGATCAGGTCCATTCAGCCTACTTCTGACTCACCCTGCCCCTCTAGAGACACTGCACCTCCCCAGTCTCTGTCACTTAGAGCCAGACATTCAATACAGAACAGGCAGGCACAAATACACATAGCACACAGAAATGCCAATGTCTAAAAGTGGCATTTCTAAAATAGTGATAATAAATCTGCCAACACCATCACACAGCATTTATTACCACTGTTCCAAACATACCAAAGTTGATCACGCTGCTCCTCATCAGGAATTACCACTGAAACACTTATCAGGGAATCCCCAATGCATTCCTGTGAGAGGGCAGCCTCACAATAGTGAGAACCCAAAATGGCTGTTTGTCACTACCAGGACATACCACACAGTTAAGGCACTTGTCCTACCTTTTACCTACAGTGCACCCTGCCCATAAGGCTAGCTAGGGCCTACCTTTGGGGTAACGGATATGTAGTAAAAGTGGAGTCACAGATGTGGCAGCCACTGTATGTGCCAAGTCACAGCGGCAGTAAACTGAGACAGGTTTGAAAAACTACTGGATATATGAGATACCACTTTACAAGGGACTGATAGGTAAGTTAAATCTGCTAAACAGGAGTAGACCAATCTTACCATGTTTACCTTAGAGAGCACATGCACTATACACTGGACAGCAGTGATAAAGTGCCCAAAGTCCTAAATCCACCAACACCAGGTCAGAAAGAATACCAGGAGGAAGGCAAAAAGTTCAGGGATGACCCTGCAAAAATGGCCAAGTCCAACACAGTCAGATCAGATTAGATGTTGGCTCAAATGGCTTGTGGAAAATTATTCCAACTGGGTTCCCATTTTGGGTAATTTCCTGGGGCTTGGTTCATTTTATTTATTTTGACCTTCAAGGTCAAGTGTGGTCGTAAGTGCTTGCTGCTGGCAAGGGTTCATTTTCATGTAGGTTTTCTTTAGATAGTACCAGCCTCTCTCATTCTCTCTCACTGAATGACTGACTCTCTCCCTGACTGAGTCTCTGACTGACTCACTCTCTCTCACTGACTGACTAACTAACTGACTCTATCACTGACTGACTAACTGACGGACTCTCTCACTGACTGGTATACAGGTACTATTTCCCAACCTTCACCCTCCTGTTATTTATGCCCCTCCATAACGAAAAAAACATAACAAGCAACAATTGGGACAGGCAGATAGAAGTTGCCGGCATTGAATGGACAAAAAAAAACTCAGGACATTATTTAGTGTTAATACTTTTTTAATATGGTTGTTCAGTTGTACATAATGCTTTCTTTGTCATATATAAGGTAACAAAAATGCTTCTGACAATTCTTTATTATAACTTTTCAGGATGCTACAGACTTCTGTACAGCACAGCTTAAAGAAATAGGCAAAGTCAATATCTCTTGCTAAACACTTATAAGGTCTCATAGGCGAGACCTATTGGCTATGCCAATGCTTGTTTTAAGTTAAGAATAGCTAACAAGATGTGGTGGGCTTGTCTGAGATAGCTTTTTGGGATGGAGCTTCGAACTTTGGAAGACAGAAAAATGGCCTTTCCCCATTAAGTCATTTAAAAATAATACAACCGGTTTTGCAGAGGGACTGCTGGGCAACTGGGAGCCAGGGCAGCTTTCTCATTAAGGGCTTAGTATGCATTATCTTGGCTGACGGAAGACCAGCCTAGCTGGCTGGTATTGTACTGTCTGCAGCCTCTGATCCAATCCTTTTGGCAATCCTAAATAGAGGGAATTCGCATAGTCAATGTGAGACATCACTAATGCCATTATTAGCTAGATAATGGCTTCACAGATAAAATATTTCCTCATTTTCGTGATCTTATAAAGTTGAAAGGTACATGAGGGAATCACTGCTCCTGTCTTTAGAGGAAGAACAATTGATGGACAGAATGCAGAACAATGTCATACATTCACCCTAGTATAAACATCTGGGCCTAAATCCATCGTTCCTTTGCTCACATGCCATTCCAGTTAGGACCCAGCCATATGCAAATCAGTCTTGACCCTGCGCCCAATGGGAACAGTCCAGCCTGAACTGCCAGGTCAAGTCCTCCCTGAACTGGAGACAAGCATCCTAGGACCGATTTCAGGCTTTCAGCCCTCATCAGCCAGGATGACTTGACTACAGTGGCATGGAGAGCACGGGACCCACGTCTGGGCATACCCGGCGCACTTACTGCGAGAAAGCAAAAGACACACAATTGATGGACGGAATGCTGAGCCTGTGGTCCCAGGGCACCAGAACTGAGGTCAGTGGGCAATGCTCTTTGATCAGCTGGTCATCAAAATGTGTCTAAGCCTTTCCGCCGAACACACGTTTATCAATGGTAATAGTGAAACTACAGAAGTCAGAAACAAAGATGATTCTAGTAGCACCAGATTGACCTAGACAATGGTGGTACCTGGACCGTCTTCAACTGTCTCTGATGCACTATAAATGATTGACATGCAGACCGGATATTTTGACCAGACTTCTTGGTCAAATCCAACACTAGAGCTTTCATTCATTGAATGTGGCTGCTGGACTCCAGAGATGAGACAATACAGGTATTTTAATATATCGATTAACCATATTGATATAATAAAATTTTCAAAATGTTCTTCCAAAAGATGCTCTCTTGCATTGAAAAATATTCTGTTTCTGTGGTCGAAAACAATGGTCGGCATCCCATTACTTGTCAGGAAGAAGTGATACTTCCATACTTCTAGAATCCGGAATATTTTTTCAGAAATGTGACACGCTGGCACAAAAGAAACTATTCTCCTTATGGTGTGCGCAATGTTTTTTTTTTTAATATTCTCGTTTTTTTTAATATTTACAGAATGATTTTGCACTTTAGCTATTCATGCTTTCAAAGAATTGATCCGGACCACCTGTGAAGACATGATTCATTACTGTCATTGATCTTTGTTTTAGGTAGAGACAGTAAGACAGTATTGGTCAAAAATATTTCAACTGCCGTTGCTGCAACTACTTCTTCGTCTCCAACAGGTACGAGCTAATTATGTATTTTTACTATGTGGTGGGAATTTTCTCTGTGCTCTCTCACATGCCACATACCAGGTTGTCAATGTTTCCTTTTTAATATGCACCCTACGTGTAAGTTGGTGTAGTTATGCTAATATTTTATGGAAAGTAATGGTATATTTTTATCGGACGCTGTAGGGTCCAGAATAGATGCTACACTGACTCAATGTGGGTAATGTGCTGGTGGATTTGTCAAGACCACCCATCAATTTTTCATGTCAGCTACAGGTTGGAAGGGTCAACAACGGGCCCGCACAGTCAAGTAGTTTGCTATTTCAACCAAATATTTTAATTGCAGCACCAAAAGCTCTGTGAGCAATGTTTAGTTGGGGAGCATTGACTTGTTTTGTTACATCACTCCTCTCCAAAGCAATGTTGAAGAGAACCAGACAGTGGAGTAGACTGTTTTTCCATGGGAAGGGTGCAGCTTCACTAATCATGACATTAATTTCGCAAATGTTGTATCCAATTCATTTGAATGGTCATTTGCTTCCATGTTTAGTTGGTCAACAAGGCTGGGACTCATTGGCGCTTGATGTAGCTGTGAGCGGGTGCGGCAGCACTCCACCCCTACCTCCCAAATAGCCATGCTCTAGTTCAAAAGGTGAATGTCCAATAAAGGTGTCTTTAAATTTTTTTTATCTGGTCATTTTTGCTGTGCCTTCAAAGACAGAGGTCAAATGTCTGGGTATTTCAATGGCAAAGTGCTCATATTCTTTTAGCTTGGACATTGCTGTTTACTTGCTTTTCTTTCTCGTACTGCAAAGTGAGAGAACAGTTGTAAATTGAACTATGTGACAATCTTGCTGGGATCAGGGAGTGTGAAGAGCTATAGGATGTCACTTTTCTTCTAACAGAACAATATGTAAATACCTATAAATTAACTGTACAAATATTAAAAAATATACAAGCAGTTAGGAAAGCACAAACGAGGCACATTGTTTGTAATTTTGGATAGTTATGGAAACAAATAGTTTATGAGAATAGAAAAAAGAAGACAATTTACTTGGTCATGTAGAAATGATTAATATTTATGGATGTCTGATTTCTTCAAACATTATCGTTTGTGCACTATGTATATATATTTTAACCAATACACCTGATGTCTCTGCTAATTTAATGGCATTTTGATGGAAAATGACAGTGCATTACGTACACCCTTACCGCTCTCCTGCTGGAGATGGAGGTGGCTAATTTGCTACAATTGTTCTTTGGTGTGATGTTTCGATTTTTCAAAATCCCTATGCCTTCAGTGGTGTAACATTGATGGCTACAGCCCTATGCTGAAAATTGTTCCAGCACCACTGCTGCGAGCTCCGCTTCAGGACTGGCACTGTTATTCCATAGATAATTGATAAGTTGGTAGCATCCATAGCAACTGGGCAGAACACCTGTCAGTTTGTGGAACGTTGATTATACACCATCCCACCTCCTTATTTAGACAGACTTACCATTTATCACCATGTACATGAAAACATTAACGGAGTAATAAATCCGAAACCATGTGCCACACATCCCCTGTAACCCACTTTGCATTCCATTACCCACTAGAACTGCACCCAAGGAAGTGGCAGCTCGGCGGAGGAGCGTCGCCCCACAGCTTATAGCAGTGGAAACAAAGGAAAAATAAAATGATAACTGGATGTTATTATCATTTTATTTGTTCCTGCATCTTTGTGGGCGGTCCTACACTGCTCTCAGCGCAGGGGAAGGAGTGGTGGCACTCTGTAAAGTGCACGGCCCTCTTGGGCCGGCCAAATAGTTGTGCACACTTTGCACGTTCTTCATACAGGCTGCATTACATTCTGCATGGAGAACATGCCAAGGCCCCCATTCCCCATCTGAGTGCCGCCCTTTCGGCGCTCAGACTAATCACAATGCTGCATTGCAGCATTTTGATTGGTCAGGGGAGCCTAACTGATTCCTCTTCCGTCTGGAGCAGAGCGACGACGAGGCACGACACGGAGAGAAGTGAGGAGGGAAGTTTTCTTTTCTTTATCTTCCCCCGCCACCCCAAATCCCTACCAGCCGCTATTGACCCTAGGTAGGACGTTTTCCTACACATTGCTGAATAATCATGAGTTGAAAGTGTATTCACTACCTGACCCGCCCACCCAATGCCATAAATCAAGCCAACTCATACCTCACCTCACTCTGATTTCTCTTAAAAGTCTCTTTCTCTCCTCTGCACAGACCAACCATAGGGTTAAGGGGTTGTCACCACTTCCAAGCTACAGTAGCACTGTTACAAGAGCTACTAGGCTTAATTCACCAGTATCCCAAGGGCTGGATGACTTGTACTTCGTCCTTTATGCATTCCAGAGAGGAGTAGTCTCTGTAAGATGCACTGTCTTACTGACTTCCTTTCTTGGATGTGTCACAGGAATTTAATCCTTTTTACCTTCTATTTGACATTTTCTTCACACTTGTTGGACCTTATACTTTTGAGGTAGTGTTTCCCTAAACTTCTGTTTTTTTTCCTCATGAGGTTTGCTAATTCTCCTTATGTGGCCTTAGGACTCTGGACACATTCCCACTGTGGGTGGTGAGAGTAAGTGACTGGGCTGAGGAACACTTCCGAGAGCAATCAGATGTGGGTCGAGAGACTGCCAGACCCCCTTGTGCTTTGCAGAACTATGTTGGTGTCGAAAGGCGAATTGAGGGACCTCTTGATTGAACTCGGACAGCCTCTAGCCCGTTTCTGTTCTACCAAAAGTAGGTTAACTTCCCGAGTAGTGACCAACACCCCACATTGGTCGACTGTTACCTGGTTAACCAGATAGTTACTCCAGCGTATTCCCCTGGGTTCCTTACTAAGTTTGACTACAGCTTTAAACCAGTCTAGTATGTGGTGTTTTTTTTACTCTAACCTGAGGGTGGAGTAGTGAAGGGTAACTGGGTGGTGTGGGATGGATTGTGACATGGGTCTGCATTCATTTATCAAATGACCAGCTAGATATAATATGCACCGCGTTACTGTGCTGAGTACGTGTGTGTGTGAGTGTGCTCATATGGGCTTCGCGATATCCTTTGTACTGCATTACAATGCAGGGAGAGCGTGCTTCATGAGACCAGCCAGCTAATAGTTGCAATGTGCAGCAGTGTTTTTGTACTTGTTTGTTTCATTACCTAATGAATACTCCATTTTGACATTAGTTTTACGTGTGCAACCTTGGCCTACGGTGCTGCTGAAAGGTGTTATAAATTCCTATGTGTACACATTCTGGATATCGTTGTGACCTGGGGTGCACACCAGAAGTATGTGGATTTGAATTGTTTTTTTTGCCAGGGTGAGCCCAGTTCTGACAACATATCACACCACATACGGGTGCTGGGGTAAAATAGGATTTTCCCAAGGATGCACTGACTTCATTTTTACACTGTTGGGCCTAGTACTGCTAGTAATATTTCCAAGTGTGATTTATGCTCATTAATACATGATGTTCATGTTATATTAATGTTTGTTGAATACAATCTTTATTTACATACACGTGTAAAGTCTCTTTTGTGACGCTCAGTGTATTGTGTGAGAGTGCTGTGCCAATGCTTCACACATAGCCTCTGTGATAAGCCTGACTGCTCAGTGCCAAGCTTTTCAAGGGTGAGCGCAGGTTATACTTGTGCTGGGGTAAAATAGGATTTTCCCAAGGGTGCACTGACTTCATTTTTACACTGTTGGGCCTAGTACTGCTAGTAATATTTCCAAGTGTGATTTATGCTCATAAATACATGATGTTCATGTTATATTAATGTTTGTTGAATACAATCTTTATTTACATACACGTCTAAAGTCTCTTTTGTGACGCTCAGTGTATTGTGTGAGAGTGCTGTGCCAATGCTTCATACATTGCCTCTGTGATGAGCCTGACTGCTCAGTGCCAAGCTTTTCAAGGGTGAGCGCAGGTTATGCAGTGGGTGCAGAGCAGTAATATTGACGTAGAAATATCGAGGGACCTAAATATCACTGCAAAAGTATTGTGGAGAAGAAATATTGACAACAGAAATATCGTGGCTAAGAATATCAACTAACGACTAATTAATATTGATTTAAAAAATATTGATTTATTAAATATCGTTTACAAAAATATAGTTGACAAAAAATCGATTAATAATGTTATGTATTTTTGTGGTTTTAATGAGAATTGTTTGTCATTTTATTATATGGTTTAAAATTGTAGTCGTTATTAATTTATTTTAAGGTTAATTTTGTGTTTTTAGTTCCGTAGCGGGTTGTGGGTTTATAGGGGAATAGGGTGAGAAGTAATTTAATTATATAGATTTAAATTATAATTTATAGTAGTTAATATATATATATTTTTCCGTTTTTAGTTCCGTAGCCAGTTGTGGGTTTATAGGGGGGAATAGGGTGGGAAGTAATTTAATTATATAAAATGTATAGAATAATCAATGTGATAATTGATTAATTAATAATAGTTAATAATTAGTAGTTAATTAATTTAAATTAATCAATTAATACTTAATTATGTTAATTGTTTAATTACTTTTAGGTGTGTGTTGTGGTGTTTATATGTGTACATGGTGTGAAGGTTGGTAAGTAATTAATTTTTAATTGATTTATTATTAAATATTAATACATTCATTTCCATTAATTCATTATTAATTTATAATTGTAATTGTGTAATTAATTTTAGATGTGTGTTGTGGTGTTTATATGTGTAAATGGTGTGAAGGGTGGTAAGTAAATAATTTTTTATTGATTAATTACCAAACGTGTATAAATTGATTTTAGGTGTGTGTTGTGGATAGTATAGTGTTCATCAATGTGTAAGTAATATTTTTTATTATCTTTGTTAATAATATATTTCATTATATATATTAATTATGTTAATATTGGAAATTACATTTATTTAAAAAGTTGATGTTTTTGATTTTTATTGTTGTGGGATCCAGCACTTTCCCTACTGTTGCACTCATTGGAGTGGGAATAGTAATTTTTAACACTATGCTATCCAGCGCTTTCTCTACAGTTGCACTCACAAGTGGGAATAGTCATTTTTACCCCTACACTAACTAACGCTTTCCCTACTGATGCACTCACTAGAGTGAGAATAGTAGTTTTTACCCCTACGCTATCCAACCCTTTCCCTACTGTTGCACTCACTGAGTGGGAAAAGTCATTTTTACCCTTAGACTATCCAACACTTTTCCTACTGCTGCACTCACTGGAGTGGGAATAGTAATTTTTACCCCTCTGCTATCCAGTCCTTTCCCTACTGTTGCACTTACTGGAGTGGGAATAGTAATTTTTAAGACTACGCTATCTAGAGTTTTCCCTACTGTTGCACTCACTGGAGTGAGAATAGTAATTTTTACCCCTACGCTACCCAGCGCTTTCTCTACTGTTGCACTCAGTCGATTTGGAATAGTAATTTTATACCTACGCTATCCAGCGCTTTACCTACTGTTGCACCCACTGGAGTGAGAATAGTAATTTTTACCTCCTCGCTATCCAACGTTTCCACTACTATTGTGTTTATTTTGTTATTAAATGTATGTTGTTTTTTTATTAGTTAAATGTGTTAATTAAATATAGAATATTTTGTTTAATTTTAAATAATTTATATATGTGTATATTTTATTTTTATATAATTTAAAAAGTTTATAAATTAAAATAAAGATAATAGGTAATAAAATGCATGTAAGTAAATATATGCATTTTTTTGTGTTTATATTTATTAAATTAGGTTTATTAGTTATAATTAGTTAAAATATAAATTAAATTAAATTTATTTTGTTAATAATATTAATATTATTTAAATATTTTTTTTAAGTTATGTAATTTTTTTAAGTCAATATTTTTTACTTCTATATTTTTTACATCGATATTTTTGTGTCGATATTATTGTACTTCTCTGTTTATGTATAGGAAGTTGATATTTTTGTTATCGATATTTTCACATCGATTTTTTTTTATCTCTATTTTTCACATCGATATTTTAACATGGATCCCTTCAGCGAGTGTAATCACCTAATTCTGACTGGATTGGTAGGTTCTGCCTGCCTTGGGCACCACCTCAGCCAACCGAAAAGTACCAATTCCAACAGCTCCTCATCATTTTACCTTGTATAGGATGGTTGGCCCGGAGGGCCTATTGATCGAGATTCCCAGGACTGTCTATATCATGGGAACTCACAAACATTTCCTCAGGGGCTGAGTACTTACTGGGGGCTGCACATATGACCATGGGAGGAGAGGCGTGTGGATGGGGAGACTCGAGTGGGGAGATTTGGCGTGGGGCTAACTTGGGCAGGACATGGCATGGTGGAGACTTTGGTGGACAAATTGTACCATGAGAAGAGACACAATGCATGGAATTTACAAAATAATTTATTTAAATAAACTGTAACAAAGATTGAGAGAATGATGCATTGTGAAACAATCATGTGGATAGGTTTGAGGTATAACATTTCCAAAGGATAGTCAAGTAACTCATACCACGCTCTGAGCCCACCCATGGGATCCCCTGATCTCCTTCAAAGGGAGATTGGGGGTGTATCGGGAAAGATGCTGACATTGTACGTAGAGATACCCCAGATTCTTAACGGAGGGCTACATCCTGCTTGATAAGTGCAATATAATGATTGCTAAAAAAATAGCTCCAAATCTGGGCTCTGAATAAACGTAAATAAATAATGTAGGGGACAGTAAGGACGCTGAAAAGAAGCAAAATGTGAACTATGCCATTAGTAAAAATAAAAATCCTTATACACTTCTGAAAAAAGCATCACTTCTACTACTTATTAAATAGCAGCATTTCCCTACTATAAACAGACACGCAACAGTACCTAAAATAGATTTTTAGATCAAACTATGGTGATATATATAAATACCTGACATGGATAGCTTGTTTAGAGGGCTTTAAGTAGGATGGAAAAACTGGTGCTCTCTCAAAGGGCCATAGCCAATGAAATTAAGTGCATGGCTTAAAAACATGTAAGCTAAAAATCTGTGCTTAGCAAAGTGTGCCACCCTACTGGTATTTTGCTTTTGTCATTGCATCCAGATATATCAGATACAACAAGTAAAATTATACCTGCAACAAGTCAGGACTATTGGCTTTACCAATGGTTGTTAGTTTCATAAGATAAATAAGCAACAACTATGGCTTTGTTGAATACAATATATACAATTGAAAATGGTTCCGGGGGAGGAGCTTGGCGGGCATCCGAGATGGCCGCTTGAGCACAGCGCTCTCCGGACCCTCGCCGCTCCCGGCATTTTATCCTGGCTGAATCCTGATTTCTTGCAAGAATTCGTGTGGGGGACGTTTGGCTGATTACCCTGGCACTTCTCGGAAATTGATTTGGATCTCGTATTCCTGAGATATGGTGCTCTGAACTTTTGGGCTCCGCCCTTGAGGTGCGCCCGGGACGGGGTGCGGTTCTGTAGCCGTCCTGCAATTGAACAACAACGGCAGGAGATCTGGCCTTGTGGGTCCCCCCTTCCTAAGTTTCGGTTTCGATTCTGTTCCGACTTGGGCCACGGGTGTGGATATCGTATTGCGGCTGAGACTTGGAGGCAGATCGGCTGTTGGACTTTCATGTGACCTATTTGCTGGCTTGGCGACCTCTACCCGAGTTGTGCCCCCTTTTTAGTGTACTTTTGATCCTGTACTTTGGGTGTCGGGCCCGTCGAACCTGGTGGCTTGTCCTGTGACGCATCTTCAAAATGGCGGGCAGAGGGGACAGAGAGACGCGCAAGACGAAAACACCTCTGCGCGGAGCTCCAGTTCAATCGAATGTCATGGACCGTTATACCCATTCTAAGGGGTCCCCCGGAGCTGCCCAGCCTGGTTCCAGTATAGCGTCCGAACGAGTTTTGGAAGAGTCGGCGGAGCCCTCCCTACAGGATATCATGGGCGCCATCTCGGGTGTGAGGGAATCCATCGGCCTACAGTACGAGGCCTTGGCCCATAAACTTGACACCGTGGCTATTGAGGTGAATCTGATTCGTGCTGATCTCGGCAAGACGAATGAGAGGGTACAATCATTGGATATTAAATCGTCTAGCCTTACGAAGGACGTCTCGGAGCTCCAGACAGAGATCGGAAATCTCCGTCGGGGGAACGACTTCATGACCCGTCGCCTGGAGGATTTTGAAAATAGGGCGCGTCGCTGCAATGTTCGCCTGGTTGGTGTACCGGAGAACCCTGAACCCCACTCGGTGGATCTCCTGGTTGAGGATCTGGTCTTGAACCATCTGGCCCCTTCTGGTCTTACAAAATTTTTCACGGTGGAACGCGCACATCGTGTTCCAGGGGGCAAAGTCAAGGCGGGAGCCCCGCCGAGACCCATTGTAGCGAAGCTTTTTCATTATAGAGACCGGGACGCTATCCTGCAGGCCTCGCGGGTGAAGGGCCCGGTGGCCTTTGAGAATGCTACGGTGAACTTTTACCCGGACTGTTCCCAACAGGTTCAGAGACAACGTATGGAGTTTCGTGGTGCCAAGAAACGTCTTCGGGATCGGGGCCTACGTTACGCCATGCTCTTTCCCACCAGACTTCGGGTCGAATACAATGAGCGTACCCTTTTCTTTGATCGGCCAGATGCTGTTAATGACTGGCTGGACTCATTGCCTGATCGTCCTCCTGAGACTGACTCCGCCGCTCACCCGGGTGGTGCCGAAGGTGGTGTGGAGATCTAACTGTTCGGCTCTTATGTCTTATTTTGTATACACTATCAGGAGTGTTGGCCGGCGTCCCTCTACATTGTGATTATTCTGTCTTTCGTTTGTTATTTTTGTTCTTGCTGAGGTCGGGGGGAGGGTGGAACGGAGACCTTTCCTCCTCCGGGGTCTTTGTGTAGAATAGGGGTTCTTGGGCGACAGGCACACTGCAGGTTGGGGTGGCTCTTTAGCTTTTTGCAGGGGTGCAGGGTGGGGGGTGTTTCTCTTCAGTTTGGGGGAGGGGGGTTGGGAAGTTTTTTCTTTTCTGTGTGTTGTTTTCAAGGCGAGTTGCTCCTGTATTTGCTGCTGTTTCTGATGTCTAGCTCATGGACGAGGGGTCTTGGCTCGGGCGGCTGGGATGGGGGGTAGAGGTTTGAAATTTCTTTCCTGGAACGTTAATGGCCTGGGAGATCGTATTAAGCGCAGTGTGGTCTTAAAATGTATACGACGTTTGTCACCGGACATTGTTTTCATGCAAGAAACCCATTTGATTGGTAATGTTTGTTATGCAATGAATAGATGGGGCTACCGCCTTGTGGCGCACTCGGGGTTTACCTCCGGATCTAGGGGTGTGGGTATTCTTGTTCGAACCTCCCTCCCCCTGGCGATCGATGAGGTGATTCAAGATGATCGTGGGAGATATACTGTCTTGGTGGGTAGATATGAAGGCCGCACCCTATCTCTCTTCAATGTTTATGTTCCCCCGGGTTTGCAGGCTTCTACTTTTACTGATTTGGGCCGTGTTTTGTTAGATCTCCCTGATAGTACTCTCTTTCTGGCCGGTGATTTTAATTCGGTGCTTTCCGGCCTTCACGATCGCCATCCCCCTAGAGATACCCCGCAGGCTCAGCAGTGGTTGGGTGGGTTTTTAGATACCTTTGGCCTTGTGGACTGCTGGCGACTGTTGCATCCTACTCAGCTCCAATACACCTTCCATTCTGGGGCTCATGGCAGTCTGTCTCGGCTGGATTATTTCCTGATGCCCGCGGCCCAATCATCGGCGGTTCGTGAGATTTTACATTTGCCAAGGGGTATTTCTGATCACTCGCCGCTCTGGCTTCGTTTCGAGGTTGGGGTAGAGGCGGCGGGCCGAGTGGCTCCCATTAACCCTTGGTATCTTTCCTCCCCTGAGACTCGTACCCTCTTGCTCAAGTCCATGGATGCATATTTCCTGGAAAACGAGGGGTCGGTCGCTTCGGCTGTGTCCCTGTGGGAAGCCTTTAAAACTGTGATTCGTGGACAGGCCCTTTCCTTGATTGTTGAAGCTAAGAAGGCTGGGAGGAGGGAGGTGGTGGACCTTGAGGGGGAGATCTCTGCTTTGGAGGACGAGTTGGAGTCTGGTGTCACGCCTGAGAAACTCCATGCCCTGGGTCTAAAACAGTTTGCATATAAATCTCTGGTCACTGACGCTGCGAAGGTGATGTTTCGTGAGCAACAGGGCAGATTGTACGATGTGGGTGACAAGGCGGGCAAACTCCTAGCGTGGTTGGACAAGAAAGAAAGAGTTAATCGTGTGGTGCCCGTGATTCAGTCTGCGAGTGGTGAGAATGTGATTGATCCGACTGCCATTGTTGATCGTTTTGCGGAATATTTCCGTGTGGTATATGCTCCCGTGTCTGTGAGGGATGTTGCCGTCTCCCGCCTTCTTCTGCGTGATATCACTTTGCCCTGTGTCACCGACTTGGACCGTATTGCTTTGGACTCCCCTTTTACGAATGATGAGATGGCCACTGCAGTTCGTTCGCTCCGTTCGGGCAAAGCATTGGGCCCGAACGGTTTGCCTATTGAGTTGTACAAGTTGCGCCCCGATAAGGTGGCGCCGTATCTTCGCGCCATGTTTCTAGAATCTCGTGAGCGGAACATACTTCCTTATGATCAGCGTCTGGCGACAATCGTCGTCATCCCCAAAGAGGGTAAACCGCGTGACCTCTGTTCCTCGTATAGGCCCATATCCCTATTAAATGTTGAACCTAAGGTATTGGCTAAACTTTTGGCGACCCGTCTCCTTTCGGTTCTCGGGGATTTGGTCCATCCGGATCAGTCTGGCTTTATCCCGCATCGAAACACTGCTCTGAATTTACGTCGCCTCCACGGCATGCTGGCGAGGGCGGGGCTTTTGACTGAACCGGCCATTTTGGCGTCCCTGGATGCCTCCATGGCCTTTGACACTGTGGAGTGGCCCTATTTATGGGCGACTCTTGAGAAATTCGGATTCGGGTGCGAGTTTATTAGCTGGGTTAGACTGTTGTACGCGGAACCTCTGGCGCAAGTTGTAGTGAACGGTAGAGTGTCGGCTCCCTTCTCCTTGGGCAGGGGTACCCGTCAGGGTTGCCCCTTGTCCCCTCTGTTGTTTGCGCTCGCTCTTGAACCGTTGGCGGCCTGGCTCCGTTGGGAACCATCCCTTAAAGGGATTCGTTGGGCCCCGGACTTCGAAGACCGCGTCTCGCTTTATGCGGACGACATCCTCTTGTATCTTACTTCCCCTCGCAAGTCTTTATCTGTTTTATTTGACGTTCTTGCGTCCTTTGGCGCTAACTCAGGCCTCGTCATCAACTGGTCTAAGTCCTGTGTATACGTTTTATCTGGTATCTTGCCTCCGTTGCCGAGTAGACTTCCTCTTCAGGTGGTCCGGGATGGCTTCAAATACTTGGGGGTTTTTGTTACCTTGGACCCGTCCCTTCGTTTTGATCGTAATCTCCTTCCCCCGTTGCTTAGGCTCCGTTTGGACGTTGCCCGTTGGCGCAAACTTCCCTTGTCTCCCCTGGGTCGGGCGGCCCTGTTTAAGATGATGTCACTACCGCGGTTTCTCTACGCTCTCCAGAATTATTATGATCCTATCCCTAAGGCCTATTTTCGGGAGATTGAGAGCCTTCAGAGGCAACTTATTTGGGATGGGCGACCGCGCATTGCTCTCGCGAAACTTTCCATCCCGTGGTATGATGGGGGCATGGCGCTCCCCGATGTTAAGAGATACTACTGGGCTTCCCATCTGTCCGCTATTAATCACGCTATGTTCTCGCCAGGTCGTAATCCGGCGTTTGAGATGGATAAACTTCAGCTTCCGGGAGGTGACTTTAACAGAGTGCTCTATTCTCGCTCCGCTGGGCGCCATCTTGTGGGACCTACTTTGATTGCTTTGACGGTGTGGCGTGCCGCGAATGTGAGCCTGGGCTGGGAGGATCGCTTGACGTTGGCGACGCCGCTTTATGCTTCAGAACGTCTGGGCGGTCTTTGGTCTTCCAAGGGTTTTGACCGTTGGGACTTGATTGGGATCTCTAAGGTGGGGGATGTGTACTCTAAGGGTTCTGTACGCCCGTTTCAGGCCCTCCAGGCTGACTACGGCCTGAGTAGTCGGGAATTCTTTCGTTATTTACAGGTCAGGCACGCTTTGGTTTCGGTATTTGCTCCTGGTGAGATTCCGCCTGACTCTTCCCCCCTTGAAGACCGTATCCTTGACGAACATCTTCCTGATAGCACTATCTCCCTGATCTATAAAAAGTTGATTAACAATCGGACTGACTTATTGGCCCGACTTCGGGAACAGTGGGTGGGAGATGGGTTGGAACTTGATGATGAGGATTGGCAATCGGCCCTCTCCTCCCCGAAGGAGGTGGCTATCCCGGCTCGACTCCGTCTGGTCCAATTGAAGATCCTTCATCGGGTGTACGTGACGGGACCGCGACTGATGGTGATGGGCTTTTCCTCCGATGGATTGTGTAAGCGTGGATGTGGTTTGCGTGCTACTTTCCTGCATATTCTTTGGGAGTGCCCGATGGTGGCTGCTTATTGGGTGGCTGTGCTTGATCTGATGACTGTGGTGACAGGGATGTCCTTGCGTCCGGAACCTCGTCGCTGTCTTTTGAATGTTTGGGAGCCCACTGACTATTCGGTGGCACAGACTAGATGGGCCACCCTGGGCTATATGATTGCGAAGCGAGATATTGCGCAACTCTGGGGGGCCTCCAGGCCCCCTGCCCTCTCGCAATGGGAGGATAACATGGATTGGTCCATGTTCCGTGAGAAAACTGTCTATGTGGCCAGGGGCAGACCCAGGGCATGGGTGAAGGTGTGGGGTCAATGGAATGAATACCGTGGCGACATTTGTACTCCTCCCCTTGTGGACACTATCGAGATTACCCTGTCTCCTTAGGCTAGCGTTCTCGGAATCTTCATATAGGGACTGAGCTGGTGTTTCCGGCTCCCCCCCCCCTTCTTCCTGATCTCTGCGCCCCTCCCCCCCCCCCCCTCCGAACTCCTTAGTGCTTAGAATTTTGCTACTGTACTTCCGTTGCTGTCCCCCCCTTGCGTCCCTTGGGCTGACCTTCAGTGATACACTCTCGCCTTTTTGTATGTTTGTTCTTTTATATACATAAAACCTGTTTTTGTCCTGTATACAATGTGGAGTATTGCATTGTTGATTGACTGTTACCTCTGCGGGCATATATGATATGTGTCTACTCCTTTTTAGCGGCTGGCCCGTGTGGTTGTAGGCCCATCCTTGTACCTTCTTGCTTGCTCAAATAAAGGTTTTTAAAAAAAAAAAAAAAAAAAAAAAAAAAAAAAAGAAAATGGTTCCGTTCAGAAATGATGAGCCTGTGAAAGAACTAACACAAGTGTATTTGGAATTACATCAAAGGATTTGAGCAGTGGTGCCGCTGCTGAGTTGAGATTTATTTATTCTTTTCACCCTGAGGGCGAAAATTTAGACCCTATTGGTTGTTAGTTGCAAAATATAAATAAGCAAAAACGATGGCTTTGTTGTATATAATCTTGGTAATGCTTCAGGTCTGACATGATGAAACGGAAAGAATGAAAAGGAGTCTATTTGAAATGACATCAAAGACTTTTTGAGCAGTGGTGCTGCTGCTGAGTTGATATACATATTTTTTCACCCTGAAGGCGAAAATGGAGCCCTCGATAGCGACCTGCGTTTAAGCACCCGGCCCACTAAAACTCCTCGCATTAAAAGTTAATTTCAGCCGATGAGAAACTCACAATTGGTCACTCTCAGAAAGCAGCAACAGCGCCATCTACTGTTGTATGCACTTAACTTAATATGCAAAACCTAGCCACTCCCAATGAATCCAAACAAAATACATGCGTAACTCTTCTGCCCAAGATTTTGATCCCCCTAGAATAAACCCCAAAGGATATCATTCCCTTTTGCGTGGGTGCTTATAGCACGAACATGGAGGTCGAGCAACAGAGAACTGCAAAATATGGGGATCAGCAATAGCAAGGGCGCCCTTGGCATGAACTTACAACTTTCAGAGGAGAGGAGACGGTGCCCCGGGACAATGAATCTGAGCTCCATCTCAGCTGGGCACTGCTTCCGCCTGCGCTGGGTTAATCCCGAGGTAGATGATGTAGGAGGGTCCCTCTTCGCTTTAAATAAAGACACGAAGCCGTAAGTGTCTTTAAAGAGGTTTATTACTTGGAGCGCCGGAGCAGCGCGCTTACACTCGATCCGGCTCGGCGCCACAAAATGGCCGCGTTCCGGATCCGGTGAATCCCCTTCTGGTTGCAGTCTTCGCGTAGGAAGACTAGACCGTCACTACATATCTCCCCCCTTTCAAACATCAAACAATTTAAGATAACAGGACCACCATAGTCTTACTGAATGTTCATGATAAAGTTCTTGAACTTCTTGGGTATCCTCACCGCATGTCCTGCTCGTGTTCTCACACACGCTGCTTCCTTCCCATCTCTCAAACTCCTCGGGGAGGTTTGTTGCTCCGGCCAGCCGCTCATCTCACTTACTGTACCACCGTCTATCCTTGTTCCTTCCTCTTGTTCCTTCACTGTGTTATCACTTCCCGTTGCTCCTTCCTCGCTGACTCCACCATCCTCGTTCCACGTGTCCTCTACTTGCTCTTCCTTTCTTCCAACATGCTCTTGTATCCTTCCACTAACTTCACTTCTCGGTGCTTCCACTTACAGTCCTCTCTCACCTTCATTGTCCCATCTCAGGATTTTGTTTCACTTCGCCATCCTGTCTTGAGACCATACCTTCCCATCGCTTAACAACGCCGATCTGGCATACGGCTCTAGGACTTGAAGGTGTGGTGTGAATTTGCTTTCTCCTTTCCTTTTCATTGTGGCTACTTTCACTCTCACCCAGTCTCCCTTCTCTAGAGACACTGGATGCTCGTTCCGCCGCTTATTGTAGTGCTCTGTATATGTCTCCTGTGCTCTCTCTAGGTTCCTTTTTACAATCGCCGGAGACCATTTGCTTTGCACCACCATCTGTCTCCACGCTATGTTGTCTTTTGTAAACGGCTCTCTTCCCCTCAAAATCTTGAACAGGCTGTAGCCTGTGCTACCAGGCGTGATGCGGTATGCCCACAGCATCTTGGGTAGTTCCTTCTCCCAATCCTGCCCATCACTTATGGCCGCCTGTATTGTCCCCATTATGACACGGTTGAACCGTTTGGCCAGTCCATTTCCTGCCGGATGGTATATGGGAGTGTGTTTAACTTCAATCCCATTTCTAGACATGAACGCTTCCCATTTGGCGGAGATGAACTGTGGTCCATTGTCACACGTGATGATCTTGGGGATTCCTTCTTTCACAAAGATCGCGTTTAGGAACGCCAGTACGACTTCCGTGTCTACAGATTCTCTCACTTCCACCTCAGGCCACTTAAAGTACCTGTCCACGAACACTATGGCATATTTCTGCACCCCTTCGCTGTTCAAAATGGGACCAATTATGTCTATGGACACCATCTCCCAAGGGCTGCTGGGTACCGGAAACTGGCCCAGTTGTGGTCTCACCAGGATCTGTGTTTTGTCTGCTTTAGCACACGAGTCGCACTCCCTCACGTACCTCTCCACCTGGGCATCAATTGCCGGCCACCAATACGCTTGTCTTGCCAAGGCCTTTGTTCTTGTTATCCCTTGGTGTCCCTCATGTAAAATCGCCAACAGGTGTCCTACCAAACCTTGGGAGGAACGACTTTGTCTCCTCTCATTAGGAACATGGGGTTCTCTCCTAGGGAAAGTTCGTCCCTTACCTCCCAGTATTTCTTTAATTTCTCATCTAGGTGCCTTTTCTCTGGCCACCCATGTGTCACGTATCCTTTTATGGCTTCCAGATCTTCATCTTGTTGGTATGCCTCGGTCCACTCCTGTTCACTTATCACCTGCTCCACATCTTGCATGGTCGCTACCATGTACCCCTCCCATCCCGGGGTTTCTTCCGCTTTCTCCTTGGCTGCCGCTCTCCTCAAAAAGTCCGCCACTTTGTTCCTGGGTCCAGGTATGTACTCCACCTCATTCACAAAATCCAGGAGTCTCAGTGTCATCTTGGCTATTCTTGGGGTGGCAGGGGCATGATCACTTGACGTCAGTACTTTTATCAAGGGTTTGTGGTCTGTGCGAACCAAGAACATAGCTCCCCATAGGAACTGTCGAAAACGTTCCATCGCCCATACCACCGCCAGCATTTCTTTCTCTATAACACTGAACTTTTCCTCATTCAGTGCCAAGGTTCTGGATGCGAAACAGATAGTGGATACTTCCCCACTGTCTCCCCTTTGCATCAACACCACACCTAGGTCACAGTCGCTGGCATCCGTCGTGAGTATGGACTTAGCCACTTGATCAAAACCCTTGAGTGATATGGCCTCACTCATTTCCTTCTTCAAGGCCTCAAACTCTTCTTGTTCCTCTTCGCCCCACTTGAATCCGTTTCTCTCTTTTAATAGTTGACGCATGTGATGTGTCTTGGTGGCGAAATTTGGGATGAATTTACTATAGAATTCCGCCATGCCGAGGAACGACCTGACATCTTCCTTCTTCTCAGGGGCCAGCGCTTTCCTTATCGCTTCCATGTTTTCTCTCTTTGGTTCAATTCCCTTCTCGCTTATTTCATGCCCCAGATATGTCACTGATGGCTTCCCAAATTTACATTTCACCCACTCAGCGGTAAGGCCATTGTCTAGTAACACTTGTAGAACGGTGTGCACCTTCCCATTGTGCTCAGGTTTTGACTTTCCCATTATGAGAATATCATCTTGGAAGTATTGAACTCCCTCCACATTTTTAAAAAGTTGGTGCATTAGTTTTTGAAACAACGCCGCTGCAGATGCTAGTCCGAATGGCATTCTCAAGAATTTATAACACCCAAAGCGTGTTATGAAGGACGTGAGGTGGTTGCATTTGGGGTGAGCGTCACTTGATGGTATGCTGAGGACAGGTCTACCGTTGAAAACCACTTTATACCTTTTGTCCTTGCAAGCATTTCATTGATACGTGGGAGTGGGAATTTGTCAACAAGAATGTTTTTGTTTAGCTCCCTGAGGTCTACGCATAGCCTCACCTTGCCGTTGGGCTTTTGCGCTACCACCAAGGGTGACAACCACTCTGCACTTTCGATTGCTTCAATTATACCTCCTTTCTCCAATCTGTCCAACTCCTCTTGCACAGCCTCTCTGCAGCGAAAGGGAATGTTGCGGACCTTGTGGCACACAGGCGTGGCTCCTTTCTTCAGTCGTATCATGTGCTTGAATTTTGCCAACTCTCCAATCCTCCCGCTGAACACTTGGGGGTATTCTCTTTTCCACGCTTCTCCTTCTAGTCCTTCCTCCATGTCCATCACCAATACTTTCTCTATCCCTCCAGGGTTCAGTTGGATTCCTAGTGCGCCCTGATCTTTCCACCCCAGCACCGAGGGTCCTTTTTCCGCCACGTAGAGCTTACAAATTGCTCACCGTCCTCTGAATTCGAATGGTAACGGGCAGTACCCCAACATGGGTATTCTCTGTCCCGTGTAGGTGACTGGTCTCAGATCCATGGGCCTTAGTTCTTCCTTGACTTCTCTCAAGAACTTCTCCTCCCACACCTTTCTCTGTACTATCGTGATGGGAGCTCCGGAGTCAGCTACGATGTCGACTTTCACGCCACCTATGCTCATGTTGAGTAATGGTTTGCTGGACCCCTTTTCATTCCACGTCCAGGATTTGGTCATCTATGTATAAGATCTCTTCCAAGTATTCCTCTTCAGCTTGTGCCTCTTCCTCCTCTGGATTGCCCTGGTCTATAAATTTGACTGCCGTTCCTCTGGGCTTCCGCCTGCACACTTTTTCATAATGACCAAACACGTTACAGAACGCGCATCTCGCTCTAAAAGCTGGACACACTTTGTCATTTCCTAGGTGTGATGCGCTTCACACCTATAGCAACTTGTCCGTTTCTCTCCACCTGCTTTCTGCGACGTACTTGCGTTCTGCTGCCCTCGCTTGGTGTATTGGTATCTAGGTGGTCCTTGTTGCTTGGCTTTGTCCCCTTTGTTGTGCACCATTACGATGCACACAGTTTGTGTGCTCCCTGCTTCTTTTCTGGCTGCTAGCGCACATCTTTGAGATAGCTCAGCTTTCTTGACCAAAGCCCAAACTTCTTTGAGAGGTGCGCTGCCATTCACCCACAGCTTTTCTTGTATTGTCGTGTTGGACGTATGCATGATGATCTGATCCCGCACCAGTTCGTTGTGCAGGTTTCCAAATTTACAGGTTAGGGCTAGTTTTTGTAGCGCCGCAAAATATTCATCTATGGTCTCGCCGTTTTCCTGCTTTCTCTGGAAGAAATTGCTCTGATCTATGGCCACACATACCACTGGCCTGTAGTGAGTGTCCAAGTCCTCAATCGCATGCCATCCGTGTCTGTCGGATCTCTTGTGGCTTTTACCAAGTTATCAAACACTCTTAAGCCCTCCGGTCCCAGATTGTGCAGTAGAATTTTTCTTTTCCTCTGGCTGGTGTATTCTGCTTCGCTCTCCTCTTCCAACGCTTCCAAGTAATTCAGGAAGTATCTCTTCCAGTCCTCCCACGGCATCGTGGGTTCTCCCCTCTTTGGGATAAAGGGCATCATGTTTGTGAGGTAAGTGGACGGTGTCGCCATTTTCTCGTTCCCCTTTGGGGCCTCTTGGACGGGTACGGCGCGGTTGGGCGGGCTGCCTGGTGCTTGCCTTGCGTCCGTGTCGTCCCCTCGGACTTGTCCGCTGTTTGCGCCTCCTGCTGCGCCCCTGGCCTCCAGGAATGTTTGTTGACCAGCCCCCTCCCTTCTGCTAGGCTCCTCACCCTGTGCTAGCTGGTCCGGCAGCTTTATGCGTCGGTGGGCCGGTGGTAGGAGTACTTGCGTGCGTGCCTTTCCTTCCCTCCTTGCTCTCCTGATTTGGGCTTTGTCCAGGCTCTTGTTTCTTGGCTCTGCCCTATTTTATGGCGTGGCCACACTGTTCTGTTCAGGCAGTCCCACGCAGTGCCTATCCGGCTGGTGAGATGTTGCGTAGGTTCAGTAGTGTGCCGGACCCACGCGTCTTTTTCCTGCTCTCTGCCGCGCTCCAATGTTGCTCCTGGGGTCACTGTAGTTGTTTGTACCCCCTTAGAAAATATTGTGGTATGATTTATGGACTCTATATGGCGTGTGGCTACTCTGAATCCCAGAAGGCATTAATCATAACAAATATGCCATCTTGAATCCTGGACCTCATAGCTGCAGTGGGTGTTTTTATAGCAGCAGAATCTAGATGTGCATCAAAACCAAAGCCTGGGAAAACGAAAGTGAAAACATCTCAAAATGCGACATCACTCTCCGGGATAAATCACTCCTTTCGGTAATACATGTCTACACATATGAGAAATGTGGGTTATAGTTGAGGGCGGTGAGCACACACCTCAAATAATAACCACTACAGTCACTAAATTAACCTGCGCCCAACATCCTCATAGCCACTGGACACTGCAGTCAGGTCTACCTTAGCAGCAATATGTAAAATATTTATGCAGTACTCAAACAGCAATAAAGTCAAAACATGAAGGAGCTTTGTGATGGCTCACACCTCAACGATTCCTACAGCAGCTTACATAGGGCTGATTTTTTTTACTTTGACAAATGGAGTATATACCGTCTCTATTTGCGGAGTACTGTAGTCGCCCCAAGGGTACCTCACCTGCCAGATTTAGAGATGTCTGCCAGCCCAGCAGACATAGCTTGCATTTCCTGGAACCATCATTATAGCGTGTCCTATACATACGTTGAAAGTTTGATGTACCGCCTTTCATCAAACTTTCACATTTTTTTATTTCCAAAAACAAAATCCCAAAATAGAATCTTGAAAAAAATAAAAAAATAAGGTACCCCTTTCCCATTTGCGTGAGGGAGTAATTTCATTGTTTTCACTGTCCCTCACCACCAGGTTCTACCTGGCGGTGTCGGAGATTGAAAACTGGCCAAATGTCTGCCCAAGGCAGGCAGACCAATGATAAAGCCTCCGAACACCATTACACTTTCAGGCCATCAGAGGTGTATGTCCACCGCAGAGTCAGAGTAGTCTCCATGGTTGGCATGGTGAAGGTGCACACGACTCTAAATGACCAAGAACTTTCAGTTTGCTGGAGAGAGTACCATCTCAGCCAATCTCTAAATCAGGCCCTTAGTTCCTTGTGTTCATCGTTGCATCTCTAGGGTCGATAATTGCCTCTTCAATAATCCCCTCAGAACACCAAAGGAATTGTTATTCACTTTATCAGCCTTTGTGCGCCAGCCAGCTTGTGTTCTTTATGGAAGTGCAAAAATACACTTGCTGCATTTACCAAAATAGGTATGCAGACCATGTGGCACGAATTGAGGTTCTGTATTCCTGCTCGTTTCCTCTATTGCAGTTTTTTTCTGTAGTGTGGGGGTGGAGGTCTACAGTCCGCATCGTCACCTATAAAAGCATTCTGAGAAGTGCGGCCCACCCCAAAATTACTTCCTCGCTCCTGATGACTCCAGTGTTTCAACCAACGGTGAGCACTCCTCTGGAAGACAGTGAAGGAGTCATGCCTCATTGGAGTAACTTCTTTAAAGTAGATAAGTCACATCATTTTCTTTTATTATCCTGCTGTGGGTCTCACCCCTCCTTCTCAACAGTGTCTCCTAGTGACAAAGACAGTTTTGTTGGTTTCTCCTTTGTCATAGTTGCCAAAGCTGAAGGAGTTGACCTGGGTATATGTGACCTGGTTGAAAGTTGGTTCTAAATCCACTCCCCACTTTTACACTCCCCACCTCACCCCATACGGTGTTCCTGGCATTAGAAGTTGGTGTATTTATTCCCAGTGGCACCTGGCTGGAGTACTGTTGACAGCCAATTGGGAAAGTCGGACCAGCAGTTACACTTTGCATGCATTTTAGGCAGTACAAACCCAGTACTTTTACGCTACAGTTATCACAAATCTAATTTCGCCATGGGACTAGATTTTGTAAAAATTAGCAAAAAATAATGTTATCAATTTTTTGTCTTTTTTGAAGGCAAAGTTGTAAAAACGTACATTTATTTATAATCAAATTCTCCTATAGGGAAATGCAATGTTGCCTACACAGTGACAACCAGCTTTTCATACCTGCTCATTGTGGGGACATACTTTAGCTTTATGAAACTGAAGTTTCAGGTTTACAGGACAGGCTCGGGGTGATTTAACTAATGTATAAACAATTTTCTACCTGACAGAACATTTTTCCCTGCTGTGTTTCTGTAATGATAACATTGTAGTCAGCCAAGACATAATGTGTTGGATAAATATACATTGGCATTCCGTGTACCTACTTACCATGGGCTTACTGAAAAGTTAAATATAACAATTCGCTGTACCCAATTTTACCTCATGTTTTAGGGTCAGAGGACACACTGAGACATGGAATGACAAAGTTAAAGCACAAACATTGTGGAGAACTACAGCACAAAGAATCTAGTAAATGCTTATCCTACTGCACTATCGCGCATGCCTTTCAGTGAATCAATATTCAATTCAATATTTTTATTCAAGATTTGGAACTCCAAGGAGGTCCACATAAGATCACGTGCTTAATATTATAGATAACAAAAACATAACAAGACTCACTCCGCATACCATCATAAAATTTACCACAGCAACACGTAAACAATTTTGCTATAAATGGAGTTAAACGTTGTGGCATAAGGGATGAGATTACAAACAATATCCTAATAAGTGCATAAACATCAGATAGTTACCCATTCTTATGTCATATAAACCCAAAATTCTATTTCAAATAAAAAATTATTAAAATAAATTACCAGCCGAGAAAGGGAACAAAGTATCTCCCAAATATGCAAATGTACAAGAGAGAGTAGATATCAACCTATTCAAGTACAATTTGGGAAATAGAAGCATGGTAACAGAGTAACTAAGCTTAGCCCGATCAATGCAGAACGCCATGCACTAGCAGATAAGTTAAGTGCAAAGTGTACGCAAAATTCCACTTAAATTAATTTTAAGGAATAACCGAAAGGTCAGAGTGGGACATATAGTCGACATATCCCTAATGTGCAAAATAGCTATAAATAGCAGCTAGTAATGTGCAAAATACAATTTGGAAAGCAAGATACTAGTATTTAAAACAAAAAAAATTCTTAATCGAGAAAGTTAATTACCCAATTAGAAATAAATATGTATATATATGACACATTTAAAATATATACAATTTTTTTTTAAAGTAATTAAAAAGTTTTACACATACGGCTTCATTTTTTGGACAAAAAAGATAGTCTCGGGCTGATGCTACATTTTTTACATTGTTTAGCAACAACATTGGCCGAAGCCAACGATAACGACTCAAGATCAATACCAGACAAGCAAACAAAACTTGATCTAAAGTCTGGTTACTCAGGTTACAAAAATTAGAAATACTTCCATTAATCGTCTTCAGAGACCAGTTTGCTGTTAAGTCGTTTAGAGGTAGGAGATTCATGCAACATAAAATTAGCAGGCGTCGAATTCCATGTTCTAAATTCCAGAATACGTATTTTTGTGGAATTCTCAATGCACTAGTCCTGGCTATTAGCTTTAGTCTTTCCTTAGAATTACAAAACGTAATATCTTTATTAAATCTACGTTTGCCACATAACAGTTTTAGGAGAGATTTAAATCCTAAGTGTGAAAGTGAAAGTACAGATTTTTCTTGTATACCCAAGGTTTTTAGTGGCAATAAAAAATCCTGACAAACGGAATATTTACCTGCCTTTACATTAAAAATTTCATGACATAAAATGCCTCTTAGTGTATCCGGTTTACTATTTTTTAGTTGATATCCCCAATGAAGGACCCTAGATAGGTCTTGAATATATGAGCTTATCAGCCCAAATTCGAACCTAATTGCTGCCGTTGGAATTACTGTGCTAAAATTGCAAATTTTACATAACATTTGATTAGAATCACTTCTGTAGTTTTTTTCACCCAGTGAGGAAGATACCAAACATATTTCCTTTTCCCAATCTAGGTTTTGGCTTGAAACATCACTTTTTTTGGGACCTTTTGTCTTCATAAAACATTTTTGAACGTCATTAAAGTTTTCCTGCCCTTTTTCTTTGAAACATTGAATTATTTTTTAAAGTGTTTTTACATTCCTTTTAAACTCTGTCAGCATGCTTGCAATTTTCAACATGTATCCAAGTTGTGTAGATAACATGTTAGGGAAAGAAGATCAAATTATATGTGCTCTGTCTTCCGGACTGTCACACCTTTATGCACAGTGGCATTTTAAAGGAAATTTCAAAGAGGAGACTGAATGGAAAAGGTGTGCACCAAAGGGCTATAAGAGGGGAAATGGGCAAAACAAAGTAATCTACCACTACTATTACTACTCCGTAGTAAGTGGAGAAAGCATCTTCTCTCTGACTTTTGAGTATGCTAGCACTGTCTGTCATAGTTAACATTGATTAGATCTAATTCTCATCATTCAACCTCATCATATTCAACATCAGGACATTCTTGTGTTTTGATGTTGAGGGTCAACATCGAATCATCTTTCAAAAGTGAGAGTGGATCCATCACAGAAACTCTCCTTTTCTTTGACCATTGGATACTCTCATTCAGCTGGAAGACCCAAGAATAAGAAAAGAACACATTTGCCATCAGCATAGTATCCTATGACTTGAGATTATACCATTGCTTCAGAAGATGACACCAATTCCCAGGTTCCATTGTTCACAGTGGCGTCTCTTCTCAGATGATACAGACTCTTGCCAATTTAATTGAGGTGCTCAGTCACCAGCTTGATCATTTTCTCTGAGACCACCAGTTGCTGCAGGGGCAAGTTTCTGGTCGAAAGGGGAAGAAATCCTTACACCACTCTCAAAGAGCGCAAAAAGACAATCAGCTTAAAGCAGAGATTCCAAGCAAATGACCATATCTGGATCTACCGAGAAAATCTCCGAGTCCAAGAATGGTATAAAAATCTGCAGAGTGTTTATGCCTCATTCAGACACTTCAATATTTGTGTCTTCTAATACCAGTACACCCTCTTCTTCTACTTTTACAGAATTGATCTCATTAAAGAGTTTTTTAAATTGACAATCCTACTTCATTCCATGAGGTGTCCAAAAGAGCTGCAAGTAAGCTCAGCCGTCATATTACGATACCTGAAGTTCGCAGTCTTAGACTTAGGGCCAAATTATGACTTTGGCGGTGTGGGAGAGAGCTGCCATGCCACTGCCCGCTCCCACACCACAAACATCGACCACCCGCCAGATTAGGAGTTTTATTCTGGTCAGGATGGCAGTCTAAGGATGTGAGCCTTAGAAAGGCACCACAATGGGAATAGCAAAGCATGTTCCTGCATGCCATGGACTGTGAGCTGGGGATGCGTGCAGACAGGGGAGCACACCATGTGCCCCCCTGTATGCAACCCCTGATCCTGAGGCAACTGGGGGCCCATTAGGGCCCCCTTAGTTTCCTCGCCACCACTTTTTATGGTGGGTTTACCGCCCCAAAAACTGTGGCGGTGAGTAAACTTGTAATATGCTTGGCGGTGCCGCAGCAACACCACCAGCATATTGAGGAATCACGGATCCCTGGTGGTTGCAGCAGGCCAACGGCTGTCAACCATGCCCATTTGGTTTGGCAGTCCATTGTACGCCAAACTCATAATCAGGCCCTTAGTCTGAGACTATGCATACCATGTAGCAAGCCAGGACCAATGCGCCTTGTCTATGGAGTATGAGAAACTATGAGTAGATTCTGCATTGTAGCAATCCTACTCAGTATAAAAAATAAAATAGTGCTAGCAGGAATTAGTATTCTACGTTTATGACTTCAGTGGGGATTCCTACAATGCAGGACCAAGATTACAATGAGTAACATTTGCATCTACATTGTAGGTTCCTCACTGATAGTTATCAATTGATATATAATAATTTAGCTAGCATGCATATGTCTCCACATACTGGAAGGAATGATTCCATGTTTATGGCTTCACTGAGGATTACTTTGACACAGAATCAAGATGTAGCTCACTAATGAGACCCGGGAGACTGTAACCAATCTGGGCTTGCTTGTGTTCCTGTCTGTAGTGTGGCTACTTGTGCACTTTTTCAGTTGGAGCAATGTATGTTCTGATTTGCATAGCAGGTCCCATTCAAAACAGGCATAGTGGGCAAAAAGGATGGGCTGGAATTTGGCCCAAGTAGGTACCAGTGGCTTCGATTCATTAAAAGAATGCAACTCATTACTTTTTAGTTTTTTTTAGATTTACAGAATGCATCCTTTCATGTGCCGATCTTAAGAAGACAACATAAGTCCACTCATTGAACTTTTCTGAAATGCATGGCAATTGTGGCAGCAAGGAGGAGTTCTCATCGACCCTTATGTAGAAAATGAACTCATCAAAGGTTGGTCTCCTCTAAGGTTCTTTTTGTAAAAATGCCTCCTTTAGTGGAAAAGTGTATTCGTATATAGCTGAAATTTCAAAAACTTCAGCTGAATCGGTTTACTTGAGCAATAGCAGTTTCATCTCTTCAGGGTCTCTTGCATTTCTCTAGTAAGGAAGCCCACACTGCACTAGACCTTTTTAAGAATCTCTAGAGGGTCAGTACAATGGAATCTTGAATTGATAAGATCGTGATGTCCCCAAAGCAATGCAGTTGCTTCAGTGGTACTTTGTGCAGTTCCTCTGCAACATTTCCAGTCTTCATTTATGCTAGTGAGAGGTGCTAAACTGGACGCCCATCGAGCCTGCATGGGATATTAATTGCTCCAAGAATAAATGGTTGATGACAGCATGTGGTTGTTCCATACATATGCTAGAGGTCAATTCTTCTGCAACCATGTTCAATCCTGTTATTCTCTTAACAGACAGCACTACCACTATCACTCATATGAGCCGACAGGGATGGATGAGATTAATGCTGCTCCCCCAAGAAGCTCAGACTCAATGACATTGACTTCCGATAATGGAAATTTGAATCCTGGCTACTTGTCTTGCAGCTGTGCAGGACACAAGGCGGACACATTAAGCCACCTTCTGGGAGGACAGCATGGATGGGTCTTAAACAGCAAAGTGCTATCAGAAATCTGTACTTTTAGGGCCAGTAAGACGTTGAATAAGATGTTGAAATGCACACAAAATGCCACTACTCCAATTCCAGCTTCTTAGGACAATGTTCCTTGGTGAGTAGTCTTTCAAGGTCTGTTTGAGTGGATTTCTCTGCACTTTTCCTCTGATATCTGCTGATTCCCAAAGTGATTGTCACATTCAGGTAAAGCAATTCCCAGGTGACTCTTATGGCTTCAGACAGGTCACACTGGTGATGGTACCCTGATCTTCATATTTCTCTTGACGAAGGGATTAGTTTCTGACAACCGCATAAACATGACAACTTGGTTTCCCTACGACTGGAATAACTATCTTCAGAGTCGTGGGAACAATATATAAGTATTTCACTCAGTCAATCGTACATGCTTCGTTTCAACAGAGTTTGCAGAGAAATAGTGAGACGGGCGTTTTCAATAAAAGGTTTATTGAACAGTCTTCTTTCTTGTGCCAGAGAGGTGAACTGCGACAATCGTTAGACAGAATGCAAAGTATAATGCGTTAAGCGAGATTAGTATTATAAAATAATACTGTAATAGCAGTGTATGGTTTCTAAGCCATATAAAAATGCGTACATAAATAACACAGGCTAAAATACTCAACTGGTGCTTCTAAAATATGCCTACCCCAATGTACATAACCTAGGTCTGTAGCATAGGTTTAGTTTTTGCCAAGAATCTACCAAAGGTTTCTCTAGGTTCTAATCAGCTCCGTACCTTAGAATGAAGGAGGTCAGGTATCTCTGCCTCAGGACTCGATTTCCCAACACCCAGCAAGGGGAGTCAGAAACACTGGAGCTGAATTTCTCAGCATAGGAGGGCAGCTTCCTGATCAGTGTGTTAGCTGGAGAGTCTGCTTCCTTCGGCACTTGCTGTAGCGAGCTGCGTCAGGCAAGTAGGTCGTCGAACTGCTCTGAACCACCGTGCTTTGCCATAGCAAGTGAAGGTATATTTATACCTCGAAGGTGTTTAGGAATGCCATGTTTGACATAAAGTCGGGCATATGAACATCATGAATGAACCCCTAAGGAATAGATGTTCATTGTAAAACTAACTGAGTTCTTGGAGAGATCAATATTCAAGCAAGGGGAAGTCCCTAACTTCTTAAGCTGGTTTTTCCCAGAAATTGTTGTGACTTTTGGTGAACGGATGGGAGTAGCCATGCCTGTATTTGGGTTGCATGGGCTATGCCTAAATAAGGGCTTGATTTCTATGCCTATATAAGGGCAAAGTGAATTGTACCTATATAAGGGCATGAATCGGGAAAATCCATTCGGAATCTAAAACGCCATACAACAAGACTCTAAGACAGAAACATTAGTGGATTATGCATCTGATAGCGACATCTAGCCCCAGATTCCTTAACTTTGGAATTCTTCCGAGACGTCAGACTGGATCTGGAAAGTTTTCTGCAGTCCCTCTGTGCACCGGGGGATGGCACCATATGACTCCACGATGACGTTGTCTCCGGTTGTGATGTCAGGGGAGTCATATAAGTCCCCACCAACGCCACTTCATCAGTTTCTTCTTTTCCATACTGTAACACAGATCCAGAAAAGCGGTTCCTCAGGCCATTTTTTCTAGCCTACTTCAACATTTTTTGTTGGTTGGAAACAGTGTGCTTTTTTCCTATGTCATCAGGCTTTAAGCTTTTGAAGTCTTGCACTCGATAGATTTCGGCTAGAGACCCGTATTTAATATGTCTGTGGTATTTGGGAGAAACCGCAAGTCTGAAGATTGCGGCTCCTGCCAGAGGCTGAAGCCAAAGGCGCTCAAGATTCACCATATAAAACTGCTGCCGTCATGTCTGTCATGGTCCTCGGAGACTACACAGCCTTGGTATTCTTTTTCCCATGCGGAGGCTCATTCACAGTGCCATTCCAGGAGCCGGAGCCCAACTCGGGGACATTGCTCTCAAGCAACGTCGCAAGTTAAGAGCAGGCATTTGGAGTCGCAGCGCCCCTCGACTTAGCTACATGGCGACTCCGTCTACCACGGCTACTCCCACTCACTGGTTGAGGAAGCCATACAAGATTCCATCTTGCATCTCTCTATTTTTACAGGAGCTAGGGCACCAATGGCCCAGATGAGGGAGTATTATAACTCTCTACATGTCATCTTTGGGCCCCCACCTCATCTGGAGTGCCCCTGGGCCCCAAGGAATTGAGTAGAGCCATGCCGGTGAGTTTGCCCTTGGTGTTGGTTGGGCCATTTGAGTCGTTGGGTCAGTGCCAGTCAGTGTTGACCGACTGCACTTTGGGACTGGTGCACAGTCCTTTGGGGTCTCAACCTTTGGTGTTCGTTCATGATTAGCTGACTCTGGCATTGACTTCAGCAGCACTGATCTAAGTCACTTTTCCTCCTGCTATCGACGTTGAAGCATCGTATTCTCTGTGTCTGGTGGGGAGTCGATAGAGCGAACTCAGGGGAATGTGGCATTTTCACTTCCTTCTCATGGGGGGACTTCTGGGAGTTACCTTGTAACAGGTGATACAAGGGAGTCTAGGGTATTTCAGCCCCTTTCTGTGATTATTCTATCTAAACTGGAGGAGAATTGGATTTCTTCACTTGGTGAGGCTAGTGGGCTGGAGACTTCTCCAGACTCCGGGCTACTTTCCCATCCTAGTCTTGCTACTGAGGCGAGTTGTTCATTTAGAGATTTATGGAGGAGAGTGGCAGCAGTTTTGGAGTTGCCACTGCCTACATTGTAGAAGTCCACTGACCCTCTGATTGATGTCCTTTACCAAGGTCAGACGGGGAAGGAGCCTGTTCTTCCGTACAGTGAGGTCCTATATGACATATTGTTGGGAACTTGGCCAAGCCTGATACAGGTGTCTCGTTAGACCGTGCTATCTTGGAGTTCCAAAAACACTCTGCCAAGCTATGTAGAGTTCCATGAGTGCCGGAGTGTGTTATCTTGTGCCATTTGCTCTGATTTGTTGTGTCGGGTGTTTGTCCCGCCCTGTAAAATCAGTGCGATTGTCATCACGCACAGCGCGAGAGGGCGCTGCTTCTTTCTGCTGATCTCAGATACATTCTACTTAAGCATCAGCTTCCTCAATGCAAATGGAAGGTTTCTCAATGCGAGCGGTAGTGACCATATGCGACCACCCGCATTGAGAAATCTCGCTGGGAAGCGGTCTCACTTTGGATTACAGTTGGAGAGAGAGGAAAAACTCCACTCCACGGAGTATAGTTTTTCTGAACTCTGTAAACTCCATGGAGCGTAGAAGGTGAAAAACTCAGCAAACGGAGCAGAGTTGACCGCCTGGACCTAGCTGTATCTCGCAGGCACCTGCCTGCTCCTGAAGACCCAGTTTGTCTCCTCAGACATCCTACCCCTCGTGCTCTGGTGGTTCAAGCAGCTACAGCCTCACAGGATTTGGACTCTTCACCTAAGACTCCTTTGAATAGAGAGTCTAGGGGTCAAGATGCAAGTGGCAAACATCTTTTCTGCTGAATGTTTTTCTTGAAGGTCCACCAATATGTCTTGTGCCCTTGGGCAATTTTCTCATGCATTGTGGAATACTTTGCAGACTGTGTTGTCATCATTCCTGGGTGACCTCTGTTCAGATATTAAACAGTTGATTAGAGATGACCAGTAGGCAGCTAAGCTGATAATTAGATGTTGCATGGCTACCACTGATTCAGTAGGTCGGGCCATGGCATCCTCGCTCACACCACGGCAATGTGCATGGGTAAGAACCTCGCGTTTTTCAGAGGCTGTCAGTAAGTTCTGGTTGATATTCCCTATGATGGCATCCATCTTTTTGGTGCTCTGGCCGTCTCAGCATTTAGGTGCTTTCCGTGTTAGGCAAAGTGAAAAAGAGTCTACATTACTATTTCTTTGCTTATATGTTCCTTAATTTTGTCCCCATATTTGGGTTGTATTGGTGATTTGTTAAGTTATTTTATCTTAATTTATAATGTGCACGAATCACCCCGCAAGGGGTATCTCGGCGCAGCCCAGATCACAAACAGAATCATAGCTACTAAGGCTGCAAACAGCTCTGTCTTAAGAAATTTCTAAAATCTAAAATGATCTGTGCAGTGACGTAGGTAGAGCAGAAGCCTGTTCCAATACAGAGGGGATAAATAGGAAAAAGACCTGCCTCCTGAACGATACTTTCTTATTGGAGGAACAGTAAGCAGGGCCTCAGATGAGCTACAACAACCTGTGTTGATTGAGGGACATTGCTGCTGCTTTCTTGCGATGAGCCAACATCACTGGTCGATGGTGATTGAAGAAGTATACTGGCTGCCTCTGCAGCACTCAAGGGCTTGGACTTAAGTTGGCGTGGTGGTGGTGGTGGCACTGAGCCCAATGGAGCGGGGGTGCTGCTGCCAGCTTGGTCCCCAGCAGATCCCGCTGCAGCTGCTGCAGGCATACTTTTTTTTTTACTCCCAAAAAAAGGGGCGGGCGGCACACCAGTGTCCTTGGTAACTTGCTTCTTCTGCTCCTTACTGGCACCTTTCTTGCTAGAGGAGCTACGGGTTACTTTTTTTGGGGCCATCTTCTTCAGAGCAGGTCAGCAGGCAGCAGTTGCACGAGTTGCAGAGGGTTCTGTGTCCAGACGTGACGTCGCGTGACGTTATGCTGCACACACCGCTGCAGGACTTCTTCCTGGCACTGGTGGTTCTATTGAGTCTTCTTGTGCACCTAAAAGCAATGGAAGACAGAGGAACATCAGTTCAGTTATACACCCCAAAAAATCGACAAAACACAGAAAAATGAGCACAATCCCATGCCATCCATGATGTTTACATTGAAGACACCCCACAGAAAGACTAGGGACATGCAAGTATGCAACACTCACTACCCCTGGGCATAAGGGATGAAAAGTAGGCAAAATAAGTGCAGGCCTCAGACACTGCCTCTCCTCAAAATGGCCCCCTTACACCCCAAGCACATGTTGCCTGTACCAGCCAGCACTCAAGATGGCCACCACCACCACCCACATGGCCAGTCCACATCAACAGTACACCCCCAAAAAACAGAAAAACAGCCAGAAATCACCACAATCCAATGCCATCCATGATGTTTACATCAAAGAGAGTGAGACAACACCACAGGCACACTCAGTCCATGCACCACCACCACCCCTGGGCAAGCAAAAGGCCACACCAGCAGCCCCCCAAAAACGACAAAAAACAATAAAATAAGCACAATCCCAGCCCATCCATGGCCTCAATTATGTTTAAATTCAAGAAGACACCCCACAGAAAGACTAGGCCCATGCAACACTCACCACCCCTGGGCAAAGGGCCACACCAGCAGGCCCAAAAAAACGACAAAAACCAATAAAATCTGCACAATCCCAGCCCATCCATGGCCTCAATGGTGTTTAAATTCAAGAAGACACCCCACAGAAAGACTAGGCCCATGCAACACTCACCACCCCTGGGCAAAGGGCCACACCAGCAGGCCCAAAAAACGACAAAAAACAATAAAATCTGCACAATCCCAGCCCATCCATGGCCTCAATGGTGTTTAAATTCAAGAAGACACCCCTCAGAAACACTAGGCCCATGCAACACTCACTACCCCTGGGCATAAGGGATGAAAAGTAGGCAAAATAAGTGCAGGCCTCAGACACTGCCTCTCCTCAAAATGGCCCCCTTACACCCCAAGCACATGTTGCCTGTACCAGCCAGCACTCAAGATGGCCACCACCACCACCCACATGGCCAGTCCACATCAACAGTACACCCCCAAAAAACAGAAAAACAGCCAGAAATCACCACAATCCAATGCCATCCATGATGTTTACATCAAAGAGAGTGAGACCACACCACAGGCACACTCAGTCCATGCACCCCACCCCTGGGCAAGCAAAAGGCCACACCAGCAGCCCCCCAAAAACGACAAAAAACAATAAAATAAGCACAATCCCAACCCATCCATGGCCTCAATTATGTTTAAATTCAAGAAGACACCCCACAGAAAGACTAGGCCCATGCAACACTCACCACCCCTGGGCAAAGGGCCACACCAGCAGGCCCAGAAAAACGACTAAAAACAATAAAATCTGCACAATCCCAGCCCATCCATGGCCTCAATGGTGTTTAAATTCAAGAAGACACCCCTCAGAAACACTAGGCCCATGCAACACTCACTACCCCTGGGCATAAGGGATGAAAAGTAGGCAAAATAAGTGCAGGCCTCAGACACTGCCTCTCCTCAAAATGGCCCCCTTACACCCCAAGCACATGTTGCCTGTACCAGCCAGCACTCAAGATGGCCACCACCACCACCCACATGGCCAGTCCACATCAACAGTACACCCCCAAAAAACAGAAAAAACAGCCAGAAATCACCACAATCCAATGCCATCCATGATGTTTACATTAAAGAGAGTGAGACCACACCACAGGCACACTCAGTCCATGCACCACCACCACCCCTGGGCAAGCAAAAGGCCACACCAGCAGCCCCCCAAAAACGACAAAAAACAATAGAATAAGCACAATCCCAGCCCATCCATGGCCTCAATTATGTTTAAATTCAAGAAGACACCCCACAGAAAGACTAGGCCCATGCAACACTCACCACCCCTGGGCAAAGGGCCACACCAGCAGGCCCAAAAAAACGACAAAAACCAATAAAATCTGCACAATCCCAGCCCATCCATGGCCTCAATGGTGTTTAAATTCAAGAAGACACCCCACAGAAAGACTAGGCCCATGCAACACTCACCACCCCTGGGCAAAGGGCCACACCAGCAGGCCCAAAAAAACGACAAAAAACAATAAAATCTGCACAATCCCAGCCCATCCATGGCCTCAATGGTGTTTAAATTCAAGAAGACACCCCTCAGAAACACTAGGCCCATGCAACACTCACTACCCCTGGGCATAAGGGATGAAAAGTAGGCAAAATAAGTGCAGGCCTCAGACACTGCCTCTCCTCAAAATGGCCCCCTTACACCCCAAGCACATGTTGCCTGTACCAGCCAGCACTCAAGATGGCCACCACCACCACCCACATGGCCAGACCACATCAACAGTACACCCCCAAAAAACAGAAAAACAGCCAGAAATCACCACAATCCAATGCCATCCATGATGTTTACATCAAAGAGAGTGAGACCACACCACAGGCACACTCAGTCCATGCACCACCACCACCCCTGGGCAAGCAAAAGGCCACACCAGCAGCCCCCCAAAAACGACAAAAAACAATAAAATAAGCACAATCCCAGCCCATCCATGGCCTCAATTATGTTTAAATTCAAGAAGACACCCCACAGAAAGACTAGGCCCATGCAACACTCACCACCCCTGGGCAAAGGGCCACACCAGCAGGCCCAAAAAAACGACAAAAAACAATAAAATCTGCACAATCCCAGCCCATCCATGGCCTCAATGGTGTTTAAATTCAACAAAACAGTTGTATCATGCACCCATAACCAACCCTGGTCCTACTGGATACTGTGGCTACCCACAATATAATTTATTTAATTTTCTGAAAAAGTTCCAAAATTGTACTTGCAGCAACTGTAATGCCCCAAACAAACTTACTTGTGAAAGTTGATTTCTAATCCAAAAGTGATCCAAAGACAGTCAAAAAGGCCTCAAATCCAAATATCCAGCAGCACCCACAAAAAGTAATCCTTCCAGCTCCAGATCCAAATGAAAGTGACCAGGAGATGGACAAAGCACTGGGAGGAGCCTGCTGGACAGGAACAGGAAGTTGGAGACTGTGGGGCACTTCCTTCCTCCCCCCCCCCCAAAATGGACTCCTTGCAAAAAAAAAGGCCATGCAAATGTCAACCTGAGGAGTGATTCTGATAAAAATCATAATTTTCTGAAGGTTTATCCTGTTTGCTGGTGATTTTCTTGTGCGAAATTGCAAAATCTCTATTTCGCAAGTGCGAGATTGTTCCTTTCCGCCGCAACTACGTGTTCGCAATTGCGAACTCTCGCGAGGTGTGCTGTGCAAGGTGGCAAGCCGCGAGTACGTATTCGCGGGCGACAAACTCCCGCGGGAACACGCAGCAAGATCTAAAATGGCGCGTCACTCGCAAAGAAAAACAACTCGGCAAACGCTAAAATGACGGAAAGTGAACGCCGTGCACCACGCCGCGCGCCGCAACCAAGCAAAAAATCCGCCGCGAGCGGATTCACGGATTTTCGACAAATTCGCGAGAGTTCGCGGATTGCGAATTTGCCGAAAATCCGAAAAATCCGCGATCGGAGCGGATTTTACGCCCATGCTTAGCTGACAGATAACTTGGGCCTTTGCCATTTGAGGATTTATGTGTTAGACAGCAGATTCTAAAAATGAATATTTTATGAATTGTCAGCCAATGAAGAGAATGGGTCGGAGGTTAGTTATGAGATGTGCTGCAGTATTTTATGAATCATTGTCTCACTGATGTAAGCCAATAAGGCATTACAATAATCTAGGTGGGTGATGACTCGAGCCTGAACCAAGGCCAATCTCGTAGAATGAGCAGGGGCGTAACATAAGCCCCCGCAGCCCCCGCAGCCCCCGCGTTGCGGGGGGGCCACGCGCTCCAGGGGGCCCCGCCGGGGCCCCTCACTGTAACACATGATGCATCATGAATCATGATTGATTTTAATTATGGACGGTCCGCCGCGCTGTGCACGGCACGCCCGTGCCTGGCTCTGACAAAATGGTGCACTGACTGCGCGGGCCCGACGGCCCCCGGCCGACGCCCCTGCAAGTCTTAGAAATGGTGCGATGCGGGGGCCCGAGTCTTAGAAATGGAGGTGCGGGGGCGGGGCCACGGCCGGGTCCCCAGTGGAGTCTTAGAAATGCTGCGGGCCGGTGATGACGAGTGAGGCAGCGCTGGAGCGCTGGAGCCTTAGTAAGTGTATATTATCATTCTGGGCCCCGGACGGGCCCAAGGCTCTTGAGGGCTGGGTGGTGCGGGGGCCCCGGCCGGGGCGGGCGGGCCCCTGAAATTGTTACAACCGGTGAGGCTGGCAGCGGCTCTGAAAGAATGGTGGTGCGGGGCCGGGGCTGGCTGGCAGCAGGAATGGTGCACGCTGCAAAGGCACATTTCATCGATTTACAAATGTCAGATGCCTGAACAACATCACGTTTATCATTTCATAAGCGACGGGAGAAAGGGGACGTAGTCAGCTGTGAAGTGTGAATTAAGAATAAGATTTTACGAAGCACGTGCACAACTGTTTGTTGCCGGGGCAACTAATCGAGAATTAATTTAGAAAACAAACCTTACAGGCCAGAATCTAATTTATAGGCAGAAATCTACTACAGAATGCAAATGAAATAATGAACGCTGAGCTGTTTGTTTTGTTTATTAACCAGCTTCCCCTAAAGGCCTCTGCATGCCCAAGATTAGAGCAGGAACAGCTTTATGAAGGTCTGTGTCAGCTGGCAGCCCAATACTGCCCGTGAGGCCAGCAGGAATGGTTGCATTGGTGCGGGGCCCCGGCCGGGGCCCGTGAGGCTGAGGCTGGCAGCAGGAATAGTGCGGGCCCCGTCAGGGCCCGTGAGGCCAGCAGGAATGGTTGCATTGGTGCGGGGGCCCCGGCCGGGGCCCGTGAGGCTGAGGCCGGCAGCAGGAATGGTGCGGGCCCCGGCCAGGGCCCGTGAGGCCAGCAGGAATGGTGTGGGGCCCCGGCCGGGGCCCGTGAGGCTGGCAGCAGCTGAGCGGCTGTGCTCTGCCTCTTGAGGAATGGTGCTTTGTGCGGGGTCCCGGCCGGGCCCCTGAAAATTATAGAAATGGGTAGGCGGGCCCCGGCCAGGTGATACGGTGTGTGTGGCTACTACTAGTCACTAGTCAGTCATAATGGCGCCTGGGCGGATCAATGGCGGCGGGACAGGGTGGGTGCGCGTGGGCGCGGTGCGCACTTCGGTTTACTCCTCAATCCTGACTTTCACTTTCCGCCTTCCGGGACGCGTATGCGCGCTGTGTGGGGCGGGGGCAGGGGGGCTGCTGGCTGGTGACCAGTGCCCTCATTACATTTGTCGGGGGACAGGGACAACACATGCGCATTGCGCAATGAGCTCATCACACGCAATAAAAAATGCGTGTTACAGGTGTGTCATCAGGGGCGCGCAGCACAGAAGAGAAGACAAAGGAAGCCACACTCAGGACAGGTAAGGAGACTGTCCAAGTCCATCACCGGCAATGGCGGGGCCTTTATGTGCAATCATTTAAATTGCCCTGGCTAGCCTTGCGCTGCCCCCCCTCAGCTGCCCTGCCTGCCTTCTGCGCGCCTCGCGACGCCAGGCCCAGCAGGCCCCCAGCCCAGCCCTCAGGTCAGGTGAGTGCGTCTCGTGACGAGTCATCCTGCAGTGTGAGACGGTGACCCTGGCTGCTGCCCCTGTATTGTAGAACGTTAGTGTGCTGTGCAAGTGCAAGCCTAGGCGCAGAAAGTCGGCTATGACCAGTGAAACTGTGTGTGGGGTACTGCTACTGAACTTCCCTGAACAATCCCTCATTCACCTCATTTTGTTGTTGGCGGCTAATTGTCCATGGGCAAACTGTGCACAGAAAAACCTTTCTGGGCGTGCCTTGCCGCGGCTGAGTCTGAAATGCTTCGTGCAGCGTCGGCAGACAATCAGGTGGTATTAAGATCACAGCAGAGAGCGGAGAGCAAATCCTTAACTGTGCGAATCATCTGATTAAACACTATGTGTGGCTCGTGCTCGGTCGAGTCGGCTACTACCCCTAAAGAAGATTTACAGAGGATGCTGGAGACAGAAATTTGCACACATGCCATGGAGGGCTGTGACCGACTTGGGGAGTCTGACAGGAACACCGCCCCCACCAAAGGGACTGGTCTAATTGTGAAGAAGAGGCCTGTAGTTCAGGTGCACGTAGGCAGCGAGGATTTGGACCTTTCTGTAAATTTAAATTAATATGCAGCTAGTCATAGACTGTCTGGGAGTCGGACTCAAGAGAACATGAGGCTATCACCATTCCTGTTTAATCTGTCTTGTACCGAAAAGGGTGTTTACTGACATTAAGATGTCTGCTCTGCTTGTACCCGACTGTGGCTGTGGGCGACCATCTGGTGTTAAGGACAACGAGAGTTACTGTGAGGACCCTTCAGACTGTGCGAGGCCTTCAGCCCTTCCTGGTTAGTGGCGTTTGCGGCAGAGAGAGTGAACTCTGAAGGCCTTCCTCTGTAGGATGAAAACCCTAGAGGACGGGTCAGCAGCGGATTACTACGTCTGATTCTGTAGATCTTGGTAACAGATAGATTCCAATGCTGACTCCGCCTTTTATCTCTCCACTGTGGGCAAAATTGGTACCCTTTTGAAATGGGTAATAACAGCCAGTACTCAACAGCTAGGAGAGACAGACTGTTCACTTTATAGTGTTTAAGCAAAAAGCTAGATCATGGGCAGATTAGGTGAAATTGGGCAGAAGAAACCCACAGATCCTGTGTTTACCGGGGCGGAGTCATCACCTGCCTTCAAGCCACCCTGTCCAGCGTAGCCCTTCAGGTGTCACAATGTAGCGCCTGTGTCCCATCTCTGAGCTCCGTGATAGCAAATGTGATCCATTATTTATATTTTTCATCATGGCACCTGTATAGCGCCCAATCTTCCTTTAACATGGCATCTCAGCACCTTTCAGTTACAGTAACGAGGGAATCTGTGCCTTTCCATGCGTTTTCACGGTAGTCTGGTGCTAAATCTGTTTGTTGAAGGTGAGCGTTCAGTATGGTGAGTTTTACCCTGTGACGGACACCTGTTCTACTTGGAGATAGATAAATGCTCCAGTGTTTAATGAGGTGTTAAGTTTTTTTGTGTGTGTGTTTGTACCGAATTGTTTATGCGGGTCCTTGGTTGGCAAAGGTGCCCACTGCCCACAAATATATCTTGGTATAAGTAGCTGAGGGAAGCCAGTGCTGCAGGATGGCTTCATAGATACTTGAATAACTGTCGGCCTGTGTAGGGCACATGTTCATATAGCACTAGCACATGACGCAAATTAAACTGCCTCTGAGCATTGGAGTGCACGAGTGAGTGAGGCCTAAGACAGCTGTGGTGCAAGTGTGTGCGAGACTCAAAGAGGCGCAACCCATCAGCCATACCAGGAGGCCGGGAGTTATTGCAGCGAGTCAGTGAGGCAGAGGCATGGGGGTAAGGGGGGAGTGCTACTTTTGAATCTGTGAGACTCAGAAATAATGTAGGACATCAGACATCAGTGGGAGACTGGCAGATGTGCTGGCAGTGAACCGGAGGGTGTTACTCTGAGACAATAGGATCACTCCTTGGCATTGTTCTGATTGCTGCCTCAGTTAAATAATCTGCTTTTGACAGTATTGTTGCAAATGGCATAGCGTGTATGTTGAGTGTTTCCAACTTTCTCACTAGAACTTACAGAAAGACAATATAGCGGGATTTCATTTAAATGTTGGAGGTTTCAAATCACAATATGCTAGATTTCTGGGTGGTAGGGCAAAGTGGTACATGGTGGGCCGCGCCGCGCCGCCAGGGGGGGGCCCCCTCCATGTGCTTTGCAGGGGGGCCCCCTCAAGTTTCGTTACGAAAACCCGTCGTAAAAGGTGCAGCATAGTCTAGCATTTCCTTCAGTTGTCCCAATCTGCTCTTTCATTGTGAGTGTCTGATCTCGATGAACACCACATTTTTTACCACAAATTTGGAAGTAGGTGCCTTTCCCAATTCAGAGGGCCATCAGTCAGGTGCCCAAAGTTGTTGGGCCTTGCCAAAAAGAATATCTCGTTTTTTATTGACGTTTAGCTGGAGACAATTTTCTGTCATTCAGGTCACGATGGCTGTCTTACCAGCGCAAAAGAACACCTTTACATTGTTCAAATCTTTACCAAGAGTAAGAATTAGCTGGGTATTGTCTGTGTAAGACAACAATTAAAAACCAAATGCTCTGGCAATGTTCGCGAGGGGAGCTATGTAAATATTAAAAAGTGTAAGACTCATCAAAAGCCCTGTGGCACACCCTTATCTAGTTGCACGGTTTGTGATTTGCCACTAATTCCTACCTCTTGCAGCCTCAGCAATGATGGAATATTTGTGTCAGGGGATCATCTAATATGGTCAGTAATCGCAATTAATGTTGACTCGGTACTATGCAAGGGTCTAAAACCCAATTGAGACGGATCCAGCAGCTTTTTAGTTTCAAGATACTCCATGCGTTGTTAATTTATTTGTCCTACCAGGAGCTTGCCCAGTAAGAGAAGCAAAGAAATATGTCAATAGTTGGAGAGGTCATTAGGTGGCAGGTTAGCCTTTTTTTTTATAAGAATGACCTGTGCTGCAATCCAAACTAAGGGATTGTCCCCGAGCTGATGGACAAGTTGAATAAGGAGCAAATGGCAGAGGCAAGCTGGGAGGATAAGGCAGCTGGACAAATGTCTATATGATAGAGACTAATAGCTGCAGATTCCTTACCTTTGAATCTTCCAGGTGCCAGACTGGATCCGGAAACTTTTGCTAAGAAACACCCCTTGCGCATAGCATCAGGTGGCTCCAATCGTCTTCATGTGATGGTGTTGGCGTCGTTAGCTTCGTTTATGACATCGCGGTGCCTATATAGGTGCCACTCAGGCACTCAGATGTCAGTTCTTTTTTTTCTGCACCAGTCGAGCTTCGATCCAGGAAGAGCTACCCCTCTGTCTCTTTTTGGCATTTTTTTTTCTCAACTTTTGTCAATTCCCCCCCAAATAAATTCCACTTATTGTGCAAGGGATGTCTACACAGGAACACATGTTTCAAGCTATGCGGTGCCTGCCACCCCCTTGATGTTGGTCACTGATCCCCATCTCGTCTGTCTATGGTGTCTCGAGCGCAGCCACGACTCAAAGTCATGCGCAGACAGCTGGGCCATGGCCCGAAGGCCTTGAGGGAGCAAGCGACAAAGCTCCCCACAGCCCGGCAGCCGACACTGTCCAGTGAGACTGCATGTATTTCCCGGTCCTGATCAAAGAAGAGGAGGAGGTTGCGGGACGGCTCCCAGAGCCCTAAGTCCTCTTCTTCCGACTCGAGGTCCTCAGGACACTTGATGGAGACGCATAAGAAGAAGAAGTTCAAGCGGACTTTATCTTCACCTCGGCTGACATTCATCGTCGAGAGAGGTAAGAAGCGCCGACACTCTAGGCACGGTTCTGCAGAGCTGTAACCAGAATCAAATTCACGCCTCCCTCCCTTTCAGGGAGCCAGAGCGACTCCCACTCAAAAAAATGAATTTTACAAGGCCACGTGCCATGTATTTGAGTAGAACTACCCCACTGGTGAGCCCCCGGGCCAGTGGAGCTGGAAGGAGCCCCATCGGGTTAAAAGCTGTCGGCTCTGACCACGGCACAGGTGGGGCCTCAAGGATCCGATCCCGGATCCGGGTTGATGCCAGTCTTGCCATCAAGACCTCCCCTGGCGCAGGACCCGAAGAAGGTGCCTGCGGCAACACTGGTGCCCATCGTTGGTGCCAGCCCTGTCCTCATTCCCTATGACACAGAGCCAGAATGACGTCACTCGATGCCTATTCCGATGTCAATTAAACCCAAGGCTTTTGTTCTCGCTTGAGAAATTTGAAGATGTGCTAGGCTCAGGAGAGGAATGGGAGGGGTGTATGGACCCTCTGAAAAACCAGGATGTCTCTGTGGAGAACTTGGACTGGTATGGGGAAATTTGGGAGGCCATTGGACTGGACACTTCCCCAGATACTGGCATGCTTTCTCTGGCATCTGTGGCTATGGAGGAGGGGGACATCCTATGCCATGGTGGTAAAGAGGGCAGCTGATTTCCTTGGACTGGAGCTACCCTCAGTACAGGCCAGGACTAATCTCCTGACCGAGGTGCTTCAACCAGGGGCTTCCACTTATGAACCCCTTTTGCCCTTTAATGAGGCACTTACGGATGTCCTTCCATGCACGTGGTCCAAGCTTAGCTCAGGGGCACCTGTGAATAGGACGATTGCACGCCCCCATCGCCCAGTTTCAGGCAACCCAAAGTTCTTCAGCCAACCCAGAACATTTGGTGGAGCTGGCCTCTACGTCCCAGGGCAAGTTCCCTTCTGCCTCTCTGGATAGGGAATCCTCCAAGCTGGCATTGCAGTTGGTGAATACTGCATGCTTATTGGGCCGTTTCCCCCATTCCCTTTGGGACACGCTTGCGCAAGTGCTGCCACAGGTCCAGGACGAGGTCCAGGCTGTACTCTAACAAGCAGTCAAGGATGGGGGAGGTGCAGTACAATTCACCGTACTGTGTGGCCTAGATTCAACAGATTTGCTGGTCAGACCAATTTCAACAATAGTTGCCTTGTGGCGCCACGCCAGGCTTATAACAACTGGCTTCTCAGGTGATGTCCAAGCTAATCGGATGGGCATGTCCTTTGATGAAACCCATCTTTTTGGGGAAAAGGCCGACTTGGCCCTTGTCAGGTTCAAGGACTCTCGAGCAATGCCCAGAACCTTGGGCCTCTCCTCTACTCCTCGTGTCCAGTCTTATTTATGCCCCTTACGTAGCAAAGGAAGGGGTTTTCAGACACAGCAGCCCTATCCCAGCCATCTGTCCTGCACAGACTGCCACACTACCCCCAGCAGCCCCAGACTCCAAGCACTCCTAGGCCGACTCTGTAGGACCACACTACTCCAGTTGGTGGGAGAATTCGTCATCATCTCCCCCACTGGTAATCCATAACATGGGACAAGTGGGTCCTGCAGATTGTCCAGGAGGACTATTTTCTGCATTTCTTCTCTTTACCTCCTCTCATTCTGCCAATTCAGGTACGGCTGATGGAGGATCATTTAAGGTTCCTCCAAGAGGATGTTGTAGCTCTCTTGGCCAAGGAAGCTATAGAAAGGGTCCCAGTTTAGAATTATAAAGTGCTTGTATTCCCGCTACTTTCTGTTTCCGAAGAAGAACAAAGGGTTGCAGCCCATTTGGATCTTCAAACTGTCAATCTCAAGAAAGAGAAGTTCAAGATGCTCACTCTGGCTCAGGTCTGCCCAGGACCAAGAAGACTGGATGGTAGCGTTATACCTGCAGGAGGCATATTTTCACATCCCCATCATGCCTGGCCACAGGCATTAATTGTGATTCAACGTAGGCCGCAATCACTTTCAGTTCACCATACTCCCCTTCGGCCTAACCAGTGCCCCACTGGTGTTCTCCAAGGTGATGGCAGTGGTCGCAGCTCATCCGCGCAGGTTAGGGGTGTCATTCTTCTCCTACCTCGACTACTGACTGCTGAAGGCGTCCTCGTCCCAGGCAGTTGTTTCCCACCTGTAGACTATGGCAAACCTCCTGCATTCACTGGGGTTCTCTATAAATGTGCCGAAGTCACACCCGACTCCTCTCGGACACTCCCTGTCATTGGAGCTGTTCTGGACACAGTGCAGTTTCGGGCCTTTCGTCCTGAGCAGCGAGTCTAGGATATTTAGGTTTCATTTCATAATCTTTATTTCGGTACATTAGTACCATAAAAGATGCATCAACAACCACATAATATATACTAAAAACATCATCAACATGGTTAAAAAAGTGTCAAGCAAGGTAAAATGCAATTCGGGCAAGAAAGCAGAGACACTTACGGGGGCATTTGTCATTACATTAAAAACCTTATTAAATTTGTTTTTTAAAATATAAAGGCATATACAATTTAAAATTGGAATCTTTAAAACAGTTCTGGATGGAAATCATAGGCTTCAAGTCCAAATATTTCCATTAAAATTTCAGGCCCGATTTGGCTCTTATATAGTTTGTAGCTAACAAAAATCTGCTAATCCCAAAGACGTTAATCTGACTAGTATCATTTTTTAAGATCCTTCCTGCCTCTTTATATGATCTTACGCCTATGTTTAAACAGAGTGGTCTAATCCATTTCTTTCTAGGTGCCACGTATGCAGACCAGAAGAACAAAACATGACAGTCATCTTCTCTCGCTCTAATGGAACATAAACTGCATGTGTCATTGCTATTAACGGACCACTTTGCTACACTTGCATTTATCCTTAAATTGCCATATCTATATTTTATATACAGTGTCTTAGCAAGTGGTGGACGAACCTCATCAAGAAATCATTCATACTGTGCAGTATCTTTAAATGTGAGGAAGTTAGTCGTTATTGATCCATACGTTCTCCCGTCCAACACATTCTGTTCTTGATAAGCCCAAAATGATAATTTCAATGTTTTCTTCGAGGTTTGAGATAAGCTGTACGGGTCATCCCAAAAGTGTGCTAGGCCAATCCTGATTAGCCAGGATCAAACATGTCTAAACCATAAAATGTTGTTGCAACTATCCAATTCCATTACTTCTATGAGACTATTTTTGTAAATAAGCAGCTCTGGGGTCGACCACATTCTTACCCATAGCATCAAAGGTCTCAAAATTGCATGGTAGTCAGTACGCTTTAGGTTTAAATCTAACCCAAGTGGTATTAAAGGTGTACTAACAGGTAGACTTAACAATGCTCTAAGTAACTTATTTTCGCCAATTTCAAATACACAAATACACAAGGGTCCCCACAATTCTTCCCCGTACAGAGCAGCAGATTGAGCTTTAAATTTAAAAACCTATAATGCTGGCGAAATTGCTTTCCAAAGAATTTTACCATGCCTTTTCAGGACAGGCAACGTATTTTGCGTGAGTATTATTTTGCTTCTTTCTATCTGGGTTTTCCATGACAAATTAGAATCCAAGGCAACACCCAGATAACAAAAATTCTTAACGTGTTCAAGTTTGTGGCCGTTTAAAAACAATGTTTCCTTAAAATTTTTATGAGTGTTGATCGCCATGTATTTTGTTTTCTTAGTATTAATTTCAAGGCCCTTTTTGCTAAAATATGTCTGGAATTTGTCTAATAGATTTTGTAGGCCCCTTCAGGGCTCGACAAATCCACTCGCCCGCTCGCATATGCGAGGGAGAATTGATGAGGACGAGCTATTTTTAGGTCCTACTCGCCCTTTCTGGCGAGTAGGAAGAAAAACTAACTTTTGTCCTCTGTCTTTGAAAACGGAGCAAAAGTGACAAGATAACAAGATATAAAGGCATTTTTATTGCTCACAAAGGTAATGAGCAATAAAGATGCCTTTAAATCTTGTTAACTTTTCACTTTTGCTCCGTTTTCAGAGACAGAGGTCATGAAGGTTGCAGTTGGGTCGAGGGGATTTTCCAAGGTACTAAACCTGCAGGACTAGTACCATTTTCCAGATTTTTCGAGCCCTGCCCTTGGTATTTGAGAAATGAGTATAGTGTTGTCAGCGAAAAGGAGGGCTAGGACCCTTTCGCCCCTCAATTTTGGAGCGTCGTTAATACAATCCTCCAAATAAACTGGTATATCGTTGACGAACAATGAAAACAGTGTAGGGGCCAACACGCATCCTTGTCGAACCCCTCTCTTTATCGGTATTGAACCAGTTAACTCCCCGCCAGGGCCCCAACTAACCTTGGCATAATTGTTTTCATGTAATCTTATAATTTGCTCTAATAGATTGGCTGGAAGCCCTTGATGTCTAAGCGTTTCCCAAAAGGTTTTTCGGGGAATTAAATTGAAGGCAGCTCGAAGATCAATAAAAGCTACATATAAATGGCCTTTTCTTAGTGTGACATACTTCCAGCATAAGCAGCAAAACCGCAGGACTTGGTCTATGGTACTTATTTTGGCTCTAAACCCTGCTTGAAACTTTGTAAGCACCCCTTTGTCCTCCAGCCAAATATTTATTTCATTTAAAATATGCCTTGCACAAATCTTCTGTAAGATGTCTATTAGACTAATTGGGCGATAGTTTGCAGGATCATTTCTATTGCCCTTTTTAAAAATTATGACTACTTCCGCCCCCCTCCATGTCTCCGGAAAATCTTCACCTACAGCTAAGGCATTGCATAAACAATTTATATAAGGAGCCCAAACACTAGTATCATGTTTGTAAAGGTCTCCCGGGATTTTATCTAATCCAGGAGCCTTCCCATTTTTTACTAGGTTAATGGCTAATTCCGTCTCTTGTAAATGGAAAACTAATTTATCCCCGCTTGCAATCAACAGAGGCTCCACCTCAAATGGGGCCGAGTCCTCCTCAGGGGCTTCATATAACTTGGTGTAGTGCTCAATCCAGGTAGTTTTATCGAGAAAGACTTCCCTAGATCCTGTTTCTTTCTTATTTCCTTTTGCAACTATTTTCCAAAACAGCATGTGATCCCTGCTTTTAGCCGTCGTTAACATGTTGGACCAAATCTCTTCATCCCAAGTTGCTTTTGCCTTTTCTTGTAACTTCCTGTATTTAAGCCTGGCCTCTTTTACTACCACCATGTTATTTTTTACTGCCTGCATCAAGTCGCCCTTTGCGGTGCGACATTCTTTGTTGTACCAGGTTTTCCCTGCTCACTGCAACCTACTAGCTCTACCAATCACCGTTGTTTTTTTTGTTACCAACGGGATAAGCTCTTTAAAGATCCCCGTATGCAGATCCAAGAATGTTTTATTGCCAACTTGGCCGGCCACATACGGCCCAAAAATGTTGGCAAGGGTACTACAAACATTAGTCAGCACATCATCGTGCTCCAGAATGTACGCCCATTTAACTGAGCGACGATTATTACTGCCTAAAATGTCATCTGGGCTAGTATGTATCATACTTCCATTGTCCGAAACACTATGCATTGATCTACTTTGAAGACGAAGCTCAAGCGGACGGTGATCGCTTTCTGTTCTCTGTATGATTTCCATATCTACAGCGTACGCCCAAATATCCAGGGATAGAATAATATAGTCAATTTTACTCTCGCACTTACTTCTGAAGAAGGTTGAGGCCTATCAGATAATAAACGTCCATTACATGCCCTTAAGCCATGACCGAATGTTACCTTCATAATTTGAAGAGCCAGAGTAGTGCATGGAACATTGCCACCGCTATTGATTATGGGTATCTTGTTGGCCCTATCTTCTTCGTCAAAAATATTATCAAGCCCAGTAATAGGTTCATAGTTGCAGTTAAAGTCACCACCCAGTACTCTGCTTGACCCCGCATCTAATGCATTTAAAAGTGAGTCAAACTTCTCTATTATTGGAGACTCCCTATGTGCTGGACACGGCCTATTGAAGACATTAAATAAATAATGGACCCTATTGTCTTTTGTGACTATTTTAATTCCGAGGATGTCTAAAGAGTTAGAACTTAGTGGTCTAGTATTAATATCAATCGTCACCTTCACCCGGATTACAAGGCCCCCAGAAGGCCTACCTCTCGCAGAAGGGGTAGCATCAGTGTGGAAGGTTTTGTACCCTAGTCTATGAGGGGGTTTTATGGCCCAGGTTTCCTGGAGAATACAGATATCACTTGAATCAATTTAAATATTCCATTTAGGGTCACAAAAATTCCTACCTAGACCCACTATATTCCAGGATATCATTTTTATTTCCGCAACTGGCTCGGGACCGATAACACTTGGGAGCACATCTCTTGTCAGGTTTTCGATGTCCTTAACACCCTGTGCTCGTAAGTTAACCTCTTCTATTGATGTCTCTGGGGTAGGGGGTGGATTTCATATGTACGATGCTCACAGCCAACTAATGATAATTCGCAATGAGCCTTTTTCCCTTTTTGATTACAGTTTGCACGTGCCCCCGCAATTCTATTCCTTTTATATCAAGTAGATACAGTCAATTAACAGCCTCAAGAAAGGCTAGTTCCTGAAACCTGTTGGTGGTTTGGGGTAGGGCAAGACTTCCAAAAGTATGAATCGGTCCCATTGCAGTAGGTTTATAAAAATGACCCAACGGTAAGGCGTGTATACTTGTACTTTGAGTTAGGATCTCCTCATACACTTTCAGGAGCTTATGAACAGTGTGGGGGTATCTAAAGTTTACAACAATACAATCCGCTTTAATATATTTTGGTGAATCACCCACCCACCCCACCCTACGCATCATTAAGATTTCATTCAACTTGTGGGGGTTACACTTTTTATACTTGGACAGCTAATTAACAACTTTATTCCTAAGATTGTCTCAGGATTCCCTCTGGTCTCTTCTTAGGACTGGAACACCCACTAAAACAAGTACGTAGGGACAAGCAGCCGGGGGTAGGTTCACATTTTCTAAACTGGGGATTAGGTCAGTGGCCTTTGGACTATGCATGACTACATTCGCACTACCATTGTCCACATGGTTTACTCTATCGACAGGTCGCGCTATGATGTTATTTTGACGCGTACAGTCCCCCGGTCCCTCTAAACTTCTACCTGCCCCAGAATGGGTCTCAGGTGTGAATCTCAGTTGCTTTGGGGTTAAATCTTCATAATTTGCCTTCTTAATTTCCTTATACGCTTTCCTCAAATCAGATATTAAATGGCTCCCTCTTCCACTATACTATTACCATCTTCAATTAAGGTACTCAGCTTGGCTATAGTTAGATTTAACTCATTAATTTTACTATCAAAAGACTTCATTTTTATGTTCAAACATTCCTCTATATGAGTCTGTATTGAGTCCAGGGCATTTTAAAAAATGTCCACCACTGTACGATCATCTGCTCCCTCTGCAACCTTTCCTTGGCTTTGATTTGAGCAAAAGTCACCATCTGTTTGAACCCCGAATTACCTACTTAATACCTCCTCATGTTCTTGCACATAGACAACCCCATTGTTAGTTTTGGGTATAGCCTTGAGTTTCCCCTTCTTTTCTCCAGTATTCTTTTCTCCAATGTTTTTCTCCTTCCGGACTTTCTTTGTTCTATCGTTTGATGTTTCTACAATTTTATGGACCCTTGATCTTGTAAAAATCCCAGCAATCCCGGTACCCGGTTCATTGGAGTTTAATCAACCCTCTTCAATTTGGCGAGCTTTTAATACAGAGACATTTGTGATAACTGGGGGGATTAGGGTACAAGTGGCCACATGTTGATGCACAACCGGAGCCGGAGAAGGGGAGACAGGTTGCCTGTACACCGTAAGATGACAAGGGTCAAGAGATAACCTTCTGTGCGCCAGTTCGATCTCGTGGGTCAATACAGATTCAGCTCTGGATATAAAATCGTCTAACGTTCCAGCAGCACCCTTTCGTTTGTTCATTGTGAAAAGAACAATGCTCCGGATCAGATGTAATGACAACAACACACCCCTTTACGATATGCGGCCTTAATCCAATACACACAAGGAAACACTTTAACAGTACCTTAATGGCGTTGCTTTCAAAGATCCAAGAGGGGTGGCCCAGCCCAGCTTCCTCCGGGCTCGGACGGCTGCAGACGGCCCCGCCCTTGTCCCGGGCTTCACCAGGCGCGCGTCCCGCGAAGCGGGGCTCGCGCACAGTGATATAGGCATCGTCGGGAGGGACACAGATGTTGGTTGTTGCGGGGCTTCTGGTTCGTAGAGTCCCGCTTCTCTCCCTCTATGGCAGCAAAGCAAGAAATTGGCTGGAAACTGCTGCGAGCGGCTCCTGCGGGGCAGGGGCCGTGAGCAGTGATATAGGCGTCGGTGGGAGGGACACATGTGTTGGTTGTTGCGGGGCTCCTGGTCCTTGGAGTCCCGCTTCTCTCCCTCTATGGTGGCAAAGCAAGAAAGTGGCTGGAAACTGCCGCGAGCAGTGATGTAGGCGTCGGCGGGAGGGACACAGGTGTTGGTTGTTGCGGGGCTCCTAGTCCTTGGAGTCCCACTTCTCTCCCTCCATGGCGGCAAAGCAAGAAAGTGGCTGGAAACTGCTGCGAGTGGCTCCCGCGGAGCGGGGGCCGCGAGCAGTGATATAGCTATCGGCGGGAGGGACACAGATTTTGGTTGTTGCGGGGCTCCTGGTCCTTGGAGTCGCGCTTCTCTCCCACTATGGCGGCAAAGCAAGAAAGTGGCTGGAAACTGCTGCGAGCGGCATATTTAGGTCATGATTCTGATGTTTTAGCCTCTATACTGGATTTCGGTGAGACTGACTCTGAAGCTGTTGGGCCTGATGGCCTCCTGCATCCTGTTGGTACAGGATTCCAGGTAGCATATAGTGGGCACAGCATCAAGGAAATCTCACCGGCATGCTCCAGATCTCGGAAAGAACTGTGAGAGATCTGCAGTGGTGGTTGACGAACCACGATTGGGTCAATGCCATTCCCCTTTCCCAACCAGATTTCACAGTCATGAGAGATGCCCCACTTCCGGAATGGTGCAGCCATCTGGGAGGGGTGGAGATCAGCGGACACTGGTCTCCAGCAGAGATGAGGTTCTACATAAATATTTTGGAGCTCTAGGCAATTCGATTGGCATTGAAAGCATGTTTTCCTTCTCTCAAGGGGAAGCTGGTGCAAGTGTTCATGGACAATACCATCACCATGTGGTACTACAACAAGCAGGGCGAGGTGGTGTTGTGGACCCTTTGTCAAGATGCCCTACTTCTCTGGGCATGACTGAATCAGCAGGGCATAACCCTGGTGGTTCCACACCTGGCAGGTTCTCTGAATGCCAAGGTGGACAACTCAGCTGTCGGTACCCATCCGATTATGAATGGTGTCTCCAGTCGGAGGTGGTGAAAGGGCTCTTTCAGCAGTGGCGAGAACCTTGACCAACAAAGAGAACGCACCGTGTCAGCAGTACCTTGCGTTGGAGTTTCCAAGACAGCTATCGGCCGGCTACGCCTTTCGTCACAAGTGGAAGTCAGGCCTGTTGTACGCCTTCCCGGCCATAGCACTCCTTCCCAGCGTTCTAAAGAAGATCAGGAGTGACTGGGCCCAAGTCCTCTTTGTGGCTCCGGACTGGGCGAGGAGAGTCTAATATCCAGTGTTTCTGAGAATGAGCATCGATCCTCCGATCAGGTTGCCTCTCTGGGAGGACCTTCTGCCACAACAGCAGGGGAGGGTTCTCCAACTGAACCTGTCAACTCTGTGTCTCGACAACAGTATATAGCTTTTGAGCTTCCTCCTGAAGTCTGTAACATTATTCCGGTGGCCGTGCAGCTCTCCACTAAGACACTATGTGCCTGCCGTTGGCAGAAGTTTGTATTATACTGTACAGTGAGGTCCATTGGCCCTCTTTCTGCTTCTCTTTCTACTGTTGTTTGGTTCATTCTGACCCTTGCCCAACAGGGCTCTGCATTAGGAACTCTCAAGGGTTATCATTCTGCTCTGTCTGCTTTTTTGCAGCTGCCAGACCAATCTTCTCTCTTAAAATCTCCCATTGTACATGGATTTCTGAAAGTGCTGACTCACCTGTTTCCACCTACACCCTTTTTTATGTCGCAGTGGGACCTTAATTTGATCTCACCTATTTTATCTGCGTTCCCTTTGAACCTGTACACAATTATTCCCTTGGTTGTTGACCATCAAAACTGCCTTCTTGGTGGCGATTACATCCACCTGGAGGGTGAGTGAGCTGCAGGCGCTATCTTGCCTCCTTATCTTATGTCCTTTCCTGACAAGGTGGTGCTTCACACCCAAGCATTCTTTTTACTAAAGGATGTGACCCCTTTCCATCTGGGTCAGTCCATCAGATTGCCCACCTTCTTTGCTCCCCTACATTCTTCTAAGGAAGAGGAGCGTCTCCACCGACTGGACTCAAATAGAGCCCTGTTGTTCTGCCTCTACCACAGAAAAGAGTTGCAGGTGGTTGACCAACTCTTTGTGGGGTCCATACGAGCGAGGAAGGGAAGGGCAGTGCAGAAAAGGACAATCTCTTGCTGGGTCATTCTCTGCATCAAGATTTGCCATGCCCTGGCAAAGAAGCAGCCCACTGAGGGATTAAGGGCTCATTCCACCAGGGGAATGGCTGCGTCTTCGGCCTTGGCACAGGGTGTCCCAGTCCAAAACATCTATCAGGTGGCAACGTGTGCATCATTGCACATGTTTGCAAAACACTACTGCCTGGATGGTCAGGTCTGAAGAGATGGGCATTTTGCCTGCCTCGTCCTACAGGGGTTTCTAGTTTAAGGTGTTGGTCCACTCCACACCCACCGACGGGATGGTATGGCTTGGGTATGTAATTCAAATATAAGGAATCTGCAGCTGGAAGTCTCCATCAGATGAACAAGTTACTTAACTTTGTTAACGCATTATCTGGTAGAGACTCTATCTAGCTGCAGATTCCTTACAGCTTGACGCATGCCTAACCTTTTTACCGACTAATATTGTAGGGCTAGGGTTAGTCCCCTTCTCAGGTCCCTAGTTTTGCACATGACTACGTCAGTTACTTCGTGGCTCTGCGCTTTTGGCATGGAAAAAACTAAAAGTACTGTTGTTCGAGTGCCTGAGGGGCGGCTATATAGGCACCGCAACGTCATAACCGATGCTAACGACGCAGATTACGTCATGCGTAGCCGAATGAAGCCACCTGACACAGTGAGTAAGTGATATTGCTTTAGCAAAAGTTTCCAGATCCATCCTGACACTTGGGAAATTCAAAGGTAAGGAATCTGCAGCTAGATAGAGTCTCTTCCAGAGAACTTGTTCAACAGGGACCTTGATTCAGCAGCTTAAAATTAATTCATATTTGAAAAGAGCAAAAGCACTAATTGTAAGCTGCAGACTATAATAAGACTGCTCACTTTCTTGCTCAGCTATTGTTGAGAAATTCTGATAAATTACATAATTTGTTTTATTTTTTATTTTGATTCACCAAAGAATTGTATAGCTCTTCTGATGACAGAATCTCATGGGAACAGGCATGAGGATTTAGGAATTGAGAACTTTAAATAATTCTTTGGAAGAGTTGCTCACCTGATTAATTTGATGAGAGCTGTATGTCTTACAAGCTTTTTTATGTTACGATGATAGCATATTAAGGATGATTTTTATGCCTCCTATCAGCAGCAATTTTACACCAAGCTTTCTCCATTAGTAATTCTGGTGTATACCAGGATGCATGCACGCATGGTTGGTTTTAAAGCAGGTTTTGAGAGATGCTACTTTGTCAAATACTATGTTTAAGACTTAGTGGTATTCAGTTAGCACTGTATCCATGTCTGCTTCACAGCTGGGGTCTTGAACTATAACTCTTTAGCAAAGGATTTGGGAAGAATTTTATGCCAGTATCTACAAATTTTATTAGAAACTTTCTTTGTATGTTCAATTGCACTAGACTTCGAAAACTGATATCGAATTAAGAAATTATCAGTCCAAAAAAGCAGTAAGGGGGCATCATAGAACAAAGATGAGAAATTTGTAAAAATCGAATCCAAAGTGAGGCCTGCCACATGAGTGGGCCCAATCACTTTCTGATTTAAACCTAACATGGTTAAATCAGAAATAAGCTGTGCTATTTCTGAGTTAGAAAAGTCTTCACCAAGAACGTTAAAATCATCCAATAAAGGAAAATGTTGAGAATTAAGAATGTGTACTGCTATAAATTCAGTAAGAAGCTGACTAAAATCTCTTTTAGGTCCCTGGTGGCAGGATACCAGGGTGGCCCTCCAACATCCTTTGGAGAGACTTCAACCTTAAAAACACAAATCTCTACCTGATCCACTTGTAAAGTATCAATGAGAGAGAATGTATGTGAATCCTTAAGTATAATGGCTAAACCACCGCCTGCCCTAGTCTCTCGATTGGTTGAACCAAGTCACAAGCAAAAATGTTAAAAAAAAGGAAAAGGGGCAGAATAGAAATGCCCTGACCCCCTAGACCTGTTCAGGGGGTCACACAGAGATCCTCAAGGCTCAAAAGAAGCATTACAATTTTTTTTTTTAATGCAGCGCTCCTGCTTTGTTTACCTTAGACCCCCCCTTAGACCCCCGGTTAGTCCGGGTCCCAGGGCAATAACAAAAAGGAATGCGGGTGCCCCAGCAGCCCCAGGGATCGCCACCCAAGTATGGGTGGAAAATTCATTCCGCTCACGGAATTTGCGGATTTTCCGCGATTTCACGATCCGCGAATCGCGCGAAATCGTGACAAAATCTGCGAGCGGGATGAATTTTGCTCAGGAAGCACTTACAGGGTTAAAACAGGTGCCCAAATTGAAGCTAATATCTTTGTAAAATGGTTACAAAGAAATTAACTTCAACTTGGGCACCTGCTGTAACCCTGTAAGTGCTTCCTGAGCGGCGCCTCTTTGCCTACTTGCAACTATTCTCTGATCCTGCTCTGACCCTTGAAGCAGGGTCAGAGAATAGTTACAATTAGGCAACGAGGCGCCTGTCACAACAATTAAACCCCAGCAGGAAGCACTTACAGATAAAAAAAAGCAGGTGCCCGAGTTGAAACTCAAATTCAGTCACGCATTATAATCAGCCCAAGAATCTAGTGAGCACGGTCGATGCTAGGCAGGTGTGCTTTCTCCCAAGATCTACCGTCTACAATTTGCTTTAATCCGTGATTGAGGTCTAGGCATCCACGAGTTTCTCGAGCGCAATCCCCCTGTACTTCCAGTGACCAGGAGGCTGCTTTCTCCTCATCTGCTGCGCTGATCAGCCTCTGACCCTTTATAAACTTAAGGCATGTGAACTCGCACAGAAGCCCGCCCCCAGCCCACACACACTAGGCGTTGCAACCTCTTCCCGCCCTTTCCCCCACTGTGATGGACAGCTCACTCGAGGGCTCTCGGTGCCTATGGGCGCGGTGGCAAAGTTACAGACACACGTGGTAACTGGAGACAACTCTTCTGGGCCTTAACACAGCTGTAGTGCAGGAAAAGCACGATACATTTACCCAACGAGGTAGCACTTACTGCTTTCTCCTCATTTGCTGCGCTGATCTGCCTCTGACCCTTTATAAACTTGAGGCATGTGAACTCGCACAGAATCCCGGCCCCAGCCCACACACAGTAGGCTATGCAACCTCTTCCCGCCCTTTCCCCCACTGTGATGGACAGCTCACTCGAGGGACCTCGGCGCCTATGGGCGCGGTGGCAAAGTTACAGAAACACGGGGTCACTGAGGACAACTCTTCCGGGCCTTTACGCTGCTGTAGTGCAGGAAAAGCACAATACATTTACCCAACGAGGTAGCACTTACTCCTTTCTCCTCATTTGCTGTGCTGATCGGCCTCTGCTCTGACCCTTTATAAACTTGAGGCATGTGAACTCGCACAGAAGCCCGGCCCCAGCCCACACACACTAGGCTATGCAACCTCTTCCCGCCCTTTCCCCCACTGTGATGGACACCTCACTCAAGGGATCTCGGCGCCTATGGGAGCGGTGGCAAAGTTACAGACACACGGGGTCACTGGAGACAACTCTTCTGGGTCTTTACGCAGCTGTAGTGTAGGAAAAGCACGATACAGATTTACCCAATGAGGTAGCACTTACTGATTAGCCAGTAGAAAGTACTCCAGTTAAGTATGGTGCAAATCGCAAAAAAACTCACAATTTCGCGGGAAAATCAACGAATTCGCAGATTTTTTTGCAATTTCGCGCGAATTTGCGAACCGCTAATTCGCAAAATTCACCCATACTTACGGCCACCTCCCTGGGGCTAATTATGTGCAAGGCGGAGAACACGCGCCCCCCCCCCGCAACTCAGAGAACCGCCACCTCCCCAGGCCGCATCTTTACAGTGTTGCGTGTGGAACTCCAGCCCCCCAAGCAGTGCTGAGGACTGCCACCTCCCTGGGGCTTATTATGTGAAATGCAGCAGGGGCCACGTGGCTCCCGCAGCCCCAAGGACCCCCCCCCCGGGCTATCTGTACGATGATGCATGGGCTCCCCACACAGCCTCGGGGACCTCCACTTCCCCAAGGCTAGTATTTTCCAATTGGATGGGGGAAGCACAGCCCCCCTCCTGGAGCCGTAAAAGGCCCTGGGGACCATCACCACCAGGGCCATTTCCAGCAATGTCCCTGGGTGCCCACCCCTGGGATATTGCAGTTTGGCTATGGGATGGCAGGAGCGCTGCTCCAGCCATCTCATAGCAAACAAGTGCTCCACTTTGAACAAGCAAGGGCATTTTGCTCTTGCTTGCTCAAAGTGGAGCACTTTGCTTTTTACCCCCAGATAGCTGCATCTTAGCAGCTGCCTGGGGATAAAAAGCACTGCCAGCTCCCGCAGGAGGTGGAAGCCAGGTAGGCCTGTGGGGGTCTTCAGGTTCCACCGTGGTCCCAAAGGAAATGGCCTGGCCCTGGGGGATTGGGTCCCCAGGACCGATATTGCCTGGGTGGGGGGGGTGGGGTCTACAGCCCCCTCCCTTAAAAGAATTTATAGAAATTTAAAGAAAAAAAAGAAATGGACTGGCCACAGGGGATGGGGTCCCTGGAGCCGAAAAGGGCCCCGGAGGGGGGCCGATTGGCTCCCCCCCCCTTTAATAAAAAGTAGAAACAAAAAAATGGCCGGGCCCCAGGGGATGCAGTTCTCCGGGCAAAAATCATCCTCGGGAGGGGGATGCACAGCCAGGCCCCGGAGGATGGGGTCAGGAGGGCCCAATGCATCAAGGGATGCCAGCCACTCACCCCCTTTCTCCACTACCCTGCAAATGTGCCTCCTGGCATGCTCTTGGCAGCGTGGATGAAGTCCCCTTCGCTCCTGAAGGTCCTTAGGGGCCAACTAGCCCACCTGTTACCTCCAGTAAGCCTCACACAGTGGGATTGCTGAGAGGTGGTTGGAGACCATGCCTATTTTTTACACAACTCTGAAAATTTGAATCTATGTGCACTGCTGGTGGGACGATAGCCTCATGACTAAAGTGGACTTCATCCCTGTGACGGGGTGGGTTCCCCAATGGGGGTACAGTCCCAGGACATGGACTGGTGGTCAGCCACCCCGCTTTCCCCTACTTCCCCTCCCTTGTCTCAGCAGCCTGAAGCCGGCCCGCGGGATGCGTGGGCAGTACAAGACCAAGATCACTGGGGGCAAGACGAGGAGCTGGAAGTAACGGAACCCTTTAAGTGGGAGTATACAACGCACGTAGACACACCCTCCATGAGCGTCACAACGTCAAAAGAGGAGAGGACCCAGGAAGTGGCGGACGGCGTTTTCCCGGAGGAGAAAGGAGATTGCTACATCGGAGAAAAGAGGAAGACCGAAGAGGAGCGGTTTGAAAGAGCCGGCAGACCAGGAAGGAGACGGAGAAGCCAGGAGGCCACCGTTCCCAAGAGTCGCCCCGCCATGCTCCCACGGGAGGAGCGTGGCTCCAACAGGTACGGGGCAGAGTGGCGGGCTGGGTGGGATGTAGGACACCGCCTACCGAGTAACCTGTACAGTGTATAGTGAATAGCCTTGTGTATAGTCCTCGACTCCCCTGTTCCCTGCACGAGCACACCGCACTACAGCTGTATATTCTCACTGTGAGCACTGTTTACCCTCACTCCCGGTCCTTATCTTTACGAGTCCCCTATCCTTCCACTAAATCCGTCCTCTTTCTCCTTTCATTTCGGTGACTGCTCCGGAATCTGCGAGACAAGCGGAAACCTGAAGTGGGAGCAAGCTGGAGTCCATCAGAAAACCACCCATCGACCCGGCTGCCTTTGCCAGAGAGAGAATTACCAGCAGAAGGAGGAAGTCCTATTTAAAAATAAAGCCCTCACTTAAAACTTTCTTTAAAGTCTCTGACTCCATCTCTTCCGCTCAGTCCCCTCCACCCTCTCCAACCCTAACGAAACCAGGACAATCCCCTAAACAGCAGTGCTTGTCCACCCTCCCTTTAAAATTTGTTTTTAAAAGGCTGGACCCCAGGGGATGGGGACTCCAGGGCCGAAATCGGCCTTGGGAGGGGGCCGCACAGCCCCCTTCCACTTTCAAAAATAAAATATAAACAATGGGCCAGCCCCAGGGGATGGAATCCCTGGGGCAGAACTTGACCTTGGGAGGGGGACTGCTTGGACCCCCTCCATTTTTATTGTAATTTAGAAATAAAAAATGGGTCAGGGCCTGGGGAATGGGGTCCCTGGCCCCAAAATGGTCAAGGGATGGGGGGCCTCACAGCCCCCCTTCCTAAAAAAAAGAAAAAGATGGCAACTTGCCGGGGGCCCGCCTCTTTCTCCACTACACTGCAAATGCGCCTCCTGGCGGTGGAGAAAGGGGGTGTGGCCTCTGACCACCTTGCAGCAATCCAGCTCTGTGGGGCTTACTGGAGGTAACAGGAGGGCTAGTTGGCTCCCAGGGACCCTCAAGAGGCAAGGCACCTTCATCCCCCAACCAGTTATGCTCCAGGAGTCTCTTTTTCAGAGTGGTAGAGACGGGGCGAGGCCTGCTACCAGAACTCAGTAATCCTGCTGTATGGGACTTACAGGAGGTAATAGGAGGGGTAGTTGCCCCCCCCCCGGACAACCTTGGGGGCCAAGTACCCCATCTGCTACCTCCAGTAGGTCCCACCCAGCAGAATTGCTGAAGTGTTTTCCCCTTTCTTCACCTCTGCAATTGTGCCTCCCGGTGCACTACAAGTTGGTGGATAAAGTCCCTTTGGCTCCAGAGGGACCTTGGAGGCCAAGACGCTCTCCTGGTACCTCCTGTAAGTCCAACTCATTGAAATTCCTGAGAGCTGGTTGGAGGCCCAGCCCCCTTTCTCCACCACTCTGCAAACCTGACTGCTAGTTAAAAAACCTTGGAAATTCACTAAATAAAAGAAAAGGTTACAGGGACTGCATGCAGGGTTCTCCCGCGGAGTTTGAAGGGCCTTCACTAATGGCAAGAGCTCTTAGTTTTGCACTATGGGGACCGGCACTGGGGCTAATATGTTAAAGGCTTCCAATATTATATCCCATTCTAGAGAGATCACCTTCTTGCGCAACCCAGGGGCTTCCTCTCTCCTAACTGCTGCGCTTTCTGCATTGCCCCCTCACATCACCACCCCGTGCCACCCATAGAGTGTTGGGGTTGAGCCGACTTCCGCCGCATTGTGATGGCACGTTCGGCCAGGAGTAGGGCTAGGTCTGTGAAGCAGAGTGGCACGTTCTGCACCTTGGATCATCGGGTCAGTCCTAGTAGGCAGTTACCTGCCATGTGTGGCACAGTAATTCCCATTGCGGAAGCGAGCATTGCAAGCACATCTGACCAGTATTTGACTATCACTGGGCATATCCATAGCATGTGCAGCAGATCTACCTCCTCAAATTTGCACCTGGTTAGTGGTGTTGCGTGTTCGGAAACATGCGCTGTAATCTACGTGGGGTGAGGTATGTCCTATGTAGTACCATGTACTGAATGAACTTAAATTTGGCATTCCAAAGGATTTGTTTTGGGTATTCTAAGATCATGCTCCATTCTTTGTCTGATAGCTCTTTGTCAAGGTCCGCAGACCATTTATTGCGTACGTCTGTCAGGGGGACGTTGGTGTGCGTTGTAATGCCTCTGTATAGCCAATTAGTAAGGTTGCTTCCTTCTCCAATGAGGTAGGTCATATGGACCAACTCGTGTTGTACAGGTGCTTCCCAGAACGGGACCCAGTGTTTCTTAACGTATTGGACAATTAAGGCATGCATGAGGTACATTCTTTCACTGACCCCGTAATGTCTGGGAAAGTTCCCATGGTCCATAAGGGTGCACTCATCAAACAGGGCACCCACGGTGGTGATACTACTCAGTCCAAGCTAGAAGTCTCCGTTTCGTGAGCAGGCCAGTGAGTGTAGGGATGCCCAGGAGCGGCGTTTTATCAGAGTACGGTGGGCAGCGGCGTGTGTAATGGAGGGATTTTTTCCAATATGTGAGTGCGGTGCGGAGGAGTGTCAGGGCGCTGGGGGTATAGCAGTACGCGGCAGCAATAATGTGTGTAGCTCAGTCAATAGCAGATGTTGTGTAATCTATTTCATGTAAATAACGCCCTGACAGCCAGTATGACAGCCATTGCACTTGGCTCGCATAACAGTAGGCACGGAAATCTGGGGCACCCAGGCCCCCTTGTCCGTGTCCAATTGTAACTTAGCTAGCCCCACCCTGCAGCGTCATTTACCCCATATCAAGTCAGTCAGTATCGTGTCCAGCGATTTGAGTGTGGGAGTTGGGATCACTACTGGTAAATTAGTAAAGAAATATAGCAAGCGGGGAAGGACCACCATCTGTCAGATAGCCACCTGGCCCATCACAGATAGGGGTAGTGAAGTCCAGAAGTTCACCTGTGACCAAAGTGCCTGGATAGCCTTTTTAGAATTACCTTCTATGAGATTCGGAGTGGTTCTATACATTTTATACCTAAGTATTTAAACGTTTGTGTAGCTACGGTGAAGGAATGCTGCTCAAATTGGATCGCTTCTGGATGTGTCTCGGGGTGAAAGAAAAAGGCATAAGATTTGTTCTCGTTGATTGTGAGTCCCGAGAATTGTACAAAGTTAGTAAAAATGTCCAGCATCAGTGTGAGTTCTGCGGTCATGTCATTGGCGTATAGTATGATGTTGTCTGCATAGACGGATAACACATGAGTAGCACTCCCCAATTTTATGTCCCTCCCTGCCGCCAGCAGCCTTAGTTTAAGAGCCAGTGGCTCTAGGGCCAGCACAAATAGTAAGGGGGACAGCGGGCAGCCCTTCCGGGTGCCCCTGCCAATCGGATATGCGAGCCCTCGCAATGGGGAAGGAATACAATATCTTAACCCATTTCAAATAATATGGGGGTATACCAAATTTTTCAAGTACCTTACTCATATAATCCCATCTAAGGGTGTCGAAAGCCTGTTTCAGGTCTAGTGTGATACATCCTGCATTGCGGTTGGCCAGTGGGGTTGATGTCATAACATGGTATAGCCTCCGGATATTGAGAGAGGTTCTCTGCGTCGGTATAAAGCTGTATTGATCGGGGTGAATTAACCTTTGTAGGTAGGGGAGTAACCAGCGCGAGATCACCTTGCGCAATATTTTATATTCTGTTGTGAGGAGAGATAGGGGTCTTTATCCCGAGATATCAGTGGCCGTAAGGCCTGACATGGGGAGGTACACCACCAATGCCTGCATTGTGATGTGGGGTAATATTCCAGTCTCCATCGCCGTTTATAATAAGCGCTCCAGTTGTGGCACTAAGGCGTCAGGGAATGTTGTGAAGAACTCGGTCGGTAGGCCGTGAAGGCCAGGGGCTTTGTTCTGTGGGAGACCTCGGATGGCCTCCCTGATTGCCGCGCCCGTAATGGGTCCATAGAGATTATCTTGTGCCTCTTTGGTAAGTTTAGGGAACAGTAAATCCGCGAGAAATAAGTGGAGGGAGACGTCCACCAGTGGTGGGGGCAACTGATATAGCCATTGGTAGTATTCGCAGAAAGCTTCATTTATCTCTTGTTGCGTGTCCACTGTGGCCCCCCCATCATGGCTCTCTCCTGTATTGGGGTATGCGGAGGGTCATCCCGCAGTGTCCGTGCCAGAAGTGGGCCCGCCTTGTTGGCTTCGGCATGTTTCGTGTGTGTATGCAGTTTAATCAATGTGCCGCAGTGTTTCTAGGAGCTCCGCGTATCTTATCTGGGTTTCCTGTAATCGCGCGCCTGTAGTAGGATCTGTTACTACTTCCTGCTTTAAGGCGTTCATGGAGTTTTGACTTATTTTAGACTGTTGGGCATCTCTTGCCTGGCCCCAGCAGTAGTACTAATGGCTATCCCCCTTAATAAAGTCTTAAATGCATCCCATTCCACCTGGGGTGTACTGTGGAGGCAGTACCGGTATTTTGAGCAAAGTAATGATTAATGCCCGTAGATAGGGTCGCACGGAAGACAGATTCCTCAAGCATTTGAGGCCACAGCTTCCAGGTAGGGACCGGGGCTGAATTTCTCCCCCAGGCGAGAGTGATCTCGAAAGGGTTGTGGTCCGAGAATGTCTTGCCAAGATATATAGCGTGTGTAAACTGGGTGGCGGTAGGGGCCACACAGTAGATCCTGTCGATTCTAGTATGCAACTGGTGTGTGTGTGTGAGTAATAAGAGAATTCCCTACTATTTGGGTTTCTCTGATGCCAGACATCTCCCAATGCCCAGTCCTCGGCCGATCTGCACAGTGCATCTGCTTGCTTGGTAGAGCCAGTCCCTTGGAGAGGGGGATGTGATCTGTCGACCGTGACGTTCAACACCGTATTATAGTCCCCACCCAGTATCCACGGGTATGCTACTCAGGACGTCAATACAGGGTTAAGGCTCAATAGGAATTTGTCCTGATCAAAATTGCATATATGCTTCCTATCACTATTTGTACCCCATGTAATGTGCCTCACACCAGAATGTATCTCCCTAGAGGATCTACACAGTGTTCCAGTGCTCTAAAAGGGACCCCATGCTTGATCCATATGGACGCGCCTCTGGAAAAGGCGGAGTATGCCGTGGAGAATATCAGGTGGGGTTTCTGGAGGCAAACTATATGTGCATGCTGCCTATTTAATTTTGCATGAATTCTGTGCCGCTTATGAATGGACCCTAGACCCCGAACATTCCAGGTGATTATTTTATAGCTGTCTTGTACGTGTATACTATTTGCGGCATCACTGGGTGACCAGCTAGTGTAGTATCAGCGTTGGTGTATGCAACAGTATAGGGGGTGGGCCAGACTTTCTTAACTCTTAAACTATAACCCTGAATACTCTGTCCAGCATCTGGAACTTTGCTGCTCCAAACCATGTGCTTAACAGTTTTAACAGTTAACAATGTATTTGTTGCTTTCGCATTAGGGGAGTGCATTCTAACAGTCTGCAGAGTGAAGTTTAAGGCATTGTGAGCTCAACGCGGCCTGGACCCACATATATTAGTAATTATTGCTAGATCAGGACATCAGTGCAGCGTATGTACTGCCGGTACCAGAGTATAACGTACAATTCCATCTGTATCAAGCGGGTATTACATTGTACTTCACTTTTAGTGTTATCCCAGGAAACCGTCAGCAGTTTGAGGCGTGATAGTGCTGAATAATGCTGGACTGCCCTCCGAGTCAGTGTGTCTCCAGAGGAGTCTGACAAGATTTGGTGCGTGCCGTCCCTAAACTTACTAGCTGTTGCTAGTGCCTCCGTTTGGTCCTTCAGTGCTTGCTGCGGCATGGGGTATACAGGCTGAGATATGCTGCCGAGTAACGGGCGCCACACCTAGCGAGTACATCTCGGCTGTGGAGAGGCAGCTATACTCTGTGAAGAGGGGCCAGACCCATTCGGGAAAACATGATTTCTATCCATTCTTCCACTTCCTGCATTTTTTGGTCATGCATGACCTTTAATCTGGCCAGAAAAAATAGAGCGTAATTGAGGTTCAATGCCCTGAGTTTCCTCTTGACGTCCTGGTATTGGGAGCATTTACGTTGTACCAGGATGGTGTAATCAGGGTATAGGGACACTCTGGTTTTCATATTGGATTTGGGCATGCTCCCTCATTTTTTGCAGTAGTGTATCCTTGTCTCTGAAGTTTAATATCCTAACAATTAGGGGGTGGGGTTGGGTCCCAGCTGTCGGCCTACCAGTGGGGATTCTGTGCGCCCGTTCGACAGAAATCAGATAGACCCTCAGGTGCTATGTGGTCCCTAAACTGTTGCTCCATAAATGTGGTTGCATTTGGGCACTCACAACGCTCTGGCATACCTATGTCTCCGATGTTACTGCGTCTGGCCCACCCTTCCGCATCATCCACCCAGTCCAGTTACTTTTCGTTGCAGTTGCGCTATTTTCTCCTCATGCTCCTTGTGCTGTGGTAGTAGCTCCGCTATGGCAGCTTTATTATCATTAACAGTGGTAGCAAGTTTATTATGGTCTGCTTTGAGGAGGGTGAACCCGGTTGTTAGGGTGCCGATTTGCTGCTCACTATAGTACGGTGTCAGCATTATTGGAAGTGGCAGAGGCGATACGGGATTGTCTGGATGCCGGTGGGAGAGCAGCCTTGGTTATGCTGGATTTCTCTGCGGCATTCGACACGGTGCCTCACTCTCTTCTCCTTGATCGCCTAACAGAAATTGGTATTGCAGGCTCGGCATGGAGTTGGATTAGATCCTTCTTGGAGGATAGATCACAGCAAGTCTGCCTTCCCCCATGTGCCTCTGCGCCAACGCTTTTGTCAACTGGCGTTCCGCAGGGGTAATCGCTTAGCCCTCTCCTTTTCAACATCTATGTGCTCCGCTGGTTTATCTTGCGGAGTCACTGGGGGCTAAAGTGATGGCCTACGCGGATGATACGCAGCTTCTGTTTTCTTGGAGGAAGGGTGATGACTCGGTCGATGTGGTGCAGCACTGTCTATCTTCTGTGTTCCATTGGTTGGCGAAAGCACAGCTGAAGTGCAACGAAGAAAAATCGGAAGTACTCCTATTTGATTCGTTTCCAGGGGATTTCAGAGATAGGCTGTGGCCTCTTGACTTTCCCCCCCCCCATGGCATGTAAGGGTTCCACCAAAAATCTGGGTGTTTGGTTTGATGAAAATCTGAACTTTTCTACACAGGTGAAGAAGCTGACAGGAACCTGCTTCGGCATTCTGAAAATCCTGAGAAAGTTTCTCCCCCTTTTGCCAGTCAGCGCCAAAGAGACGGTAGTCCGGGCTCTGATTTTATCCCGATTAGACTACGCAAATGCTCTTTTGGTGGGTAGTCCTGGATATCTGACAAGGAAATTGCAGGTAGTTCAAAATGCGGCAGCTAGACTACTTCTGGGACTCTGATCTTGACAGAGTGTCCGGACTCATCTACGCAACCTGCAGTGGCTCCCAGTTGATTCCCGACTCAAATTTAAAATGCTGTCCATTGTTCATCGGGCCCTCTATGGGCTAGGCCCGATCTACCTGCAGAATAGATTTGTCTTCTACAAACCTACTCGACAACTGCGATCATCTGACCAGCTTCTAATACAGAACCCTTGCATTTACCGCCATAGGCTTGGTGGGAGCTCTTTAACTCGCAAAGCAGGTTTGGCTTGGAATATGCTACCGCTGGTGCTTTGGAGTGTGCATGACCCTTTGATCTTTAAGAAAAGATTAAAAACGCTGCTTTTTTGAGCTCTTTAATCTGAGTTTGGAATGATTTTTCTGGAGTTAGCGCCGGGATACTTTGAGTAGCTGTGCGCTGTATAAATAGAATATAACATAACATAACAATGGCCTTTCTCGAATCTCGGACCTCATGTAATATTAGGTCTAATTAATCTGAGGGCGGTACCTCATCAGTAGGTGGAATGCTGTTTGTAGTCTGGGTTTAAGAATCTTTGTCCTCCATTGGCTGGGTGTCAATGGTGGTATTGTCCGTTGCCTTCCCCTTGGGGCGCCCCATGTTGGTTACATATTGTTTGTTACCCTGATGAAGGTTTTTTTATTTTTATTTGCAGCCCACACCGTTGAAGGAATCCTGCTGCGATTTCTGGCTGGGCTCACTACTCATGTGCCTCGAGTGGAATACTGCCCCTCTCAGAGGGAGAGCCCTAGGCTTTCAGTGCAGGTACTTGCCAGGGGTAGTCCACGTGCACCTGCATTGGAATCGGGACAATGACACTGATGACATCACTGATGACATCTCAAAGCCAGTTCCTATAGTGGCTCAGCGTTTTAGCGTGGAAGGTTTCACTGAAGAATCTCATTTCTGAGCGCCGGAGGAGATTTATATGACTCCACTGACGTCACAACCGAAGTAGACGCCATCATGGAGTCGTAAGGCTCTATCCCCTGACATGCAGAGGGACTGCTGAAAATTTTTCGGATCCAGTCTGATGCCTGAGAAGAATCCAAAAGTTCAGGAATCTGCAGCTAGAATAATTGATAAGAGGTTTGTTCTGTGATTCAAGAGCATGTTGTATTCAACATTTACTTTTCTTTTTAAGTATTTAAAGTGCTGCACTTTTGTTCTCAGCTAAATTTACATTGAAGTGATTTCAATGTGGCTGATTGGTTTAACAAGAACAGAATATACTTATGGCATTGTTTAGTTGTATGTGTTTGTTTTAATACATGCTCTTTAAAAATGTGTTGCTGAGCCTTCCATGTAGTTTTCCTTCATCTAGTAGTTAACACAAACTAGACTGTTTGTTATGTTGTTCTGTGCTATACCTTGTTTGGGAGGACAATGGGCAAGCAGCTTAGCAAACTGGGCCATGTACAGCCCCTTCAGCAATTGTCCCTCAGTGGAAACTATGGTGAGCAGTCAGAGGATTCTCAAGGAGGTATAGTGACATTCTCAAGCTCAGCATTCAACAAACACACCTGCATATAATATAGGTTTGTAGGATTTACCGATTCTAAAATACCGAATTTTACAGATTCGGAATTTTAGAATCGGTAAATGCTATGTAGCTAATAATTCGGTATAAATTACAGAATCGTTAAGATTCGGTATTTACTGAATCGGTATTTACCGATTCGGTAATTGCCATTCATTCCTTTGGGCCTGGAGGCCCATAGGAATGAATGTCAATTATTGAATCGGTAATTACCGATTCAGTAAAATAGGGAAAGAGTCAAGGGTGGCAGGGTGTCAATTTGACACCCTGTTGCACCCGTGAATAGTGCTTGTGTGCACATGTGGCACACATACATGCCCTAAGGGGATGTATGTCTGTCACAAAGCACAGGTGTAAATGCACAGATTTGCATTTACAGAGGTATTCGTTATTTACCACCAACTAATAGTTGTTGGTAAATAACGAATCCTTAAAGCACAGAAACACTCTTCAAAGTGCTTCCTACATATCATTTACTGATTCGGTAAATACGGAATCGGTAAATGATGATTCAGTAAATACCAAATCGGTAAATACCGATTTGTTATTTACCGAGTCCTCCCCTACATCCCAAATGCCCAATACCGGTCGGTAACGGCCGAAATTCGGTAATTTCGGCCGTTACCGACCGGTATTGGGCCACCTACATCTGACCCGAATACCATACCCAGATATAGATATCTGATGCAACTTAGTGCCCTGGCCCTGGAGCTCATTAGTTCCTCTTCCTGCTATGACCCTTTGTCTCAAGTTAATTCCACAAGTGCACCTTATATAGCAAGAATTGGTTCAGGTAAATTTTACTGCAACACACTATTAGTTTCAATCACAGTTCCACATCTAATATATATGGGAGTCAGTAGACTGAGCCGATTCGTAGCGCCTGCTCGTCTTTCATTTAGCTTGAACACGCCAAAGCTGCTGGGCAGAGTGTGAGGCAGTCATCCATTTCAGGCCATCTCCACAGAGGTGCCTGTGGCTTCTGCATTTGTGAGGGTGAGGGTCTGGTGATGTGTGTTGCATGTATGGAAGGATGTGGCCATGTGCAGGAACGATTCTTCACAGCAAGTGAAGTGCTGGGTGTGTCTCACTCTGTGTTTGGGAGACCATGGCTCAGGTCCTGACACAGCCAGTTACCTCAGGTTATTTCATGCCACGGTCAATACCTTGAGATGCAACAGCTCACCATCTTCATGATACCTTCCAAGAATTCCAGGAGAGTCTAAAGTTTGCTATCACATTGGCACCCAGATCGCTGTCTGTAATACTCAGTTCCAGCAGACCTACTGTACTGAGGTCATGTTGCGCCTCGCTCCTCCTGCACAGTCTCTTCAGTGTTGTCAGACTCTTTCCCACTTTCAGCAGGCAGTTTTGTTTCTGGACAGGATAATTGATCTGTACCTGCAACAACAAATATACAACAATTATATCCACTCACCTCTGGGAAGCTGGCTGTCTGGTTTCATAGCAGCCCATGGAGTACAATGCACAGCATTCCCTTCCTTGGTCATGGAGAAGTTGAAACTGTGGGTCAGTAGGTCATACTTTTACATTGTCAAAGTAGGCATAGGCTGTGGATCCACTCTCTGCACGTAGTGCTACTTGTAGAAGAAAGACTGCCGGTGCCCAAAGCACTGCTAAAAAAAGGTCATGGCCCATGGAATAAAACATTGGTGCACTACATACCAAGGCTAAATCCACCTCATGCCTCTTTAATCTATTACCAGAAACTCCCTACTCCTTTACCTCACTTTTGCAGGTTCCTGCTTTTTCCCTTGGTGACTGTTTTGCTGTCTTTCTCTTCCTATGTTTTTCCGATCTGTGTGTAGATGTTTAATGAGGAAGAATAATTGCCGGTGACCCTCACCGGCTAAGACACCGGCTAAAATGATTCCGTTTGCGTGTTCAAAATCATTTAGGATGTTTCCCATGTCAGTAATTTTTCCAGGTTGCTCTTCATATGCAGACATTTTTGTAGAGTGATCCTCCACACAACAGGATAGTCTCCAGCCAGGAGCACCTGCAACTAAGGTATAAAGAGGTGTGAGCTTTCTGCACCTCCTGTCATCAACCACACTGAAGAGTAATAAGGAGAAACAAAAGGCTGGCTTTACCTAAGGGCCACTTTTACCTTGAGCAGCAGAGATTGCAGTCCCATCCTTCCCCACTAACCATCAATCAACTGACAGTGCAACAGGAACCCACTCAGAAGTAAACCTGGCCAGTGAACTTGTGTAGTTTGCAGAATTTTCCAACGCTGTGTTACGCGGAGCTTGCAGAGTTCAGAAAAACTCGTGGTTGGCAACATCAAGTTGCCAAGCGAGGAAAATCCACCTCCCAGTGAGATTTTTCCTCATTTGCGCTTGTCCACATCAAGTTGGCGAGCGCGTGCAGTCTGATTTCTCAATGTGAGCGGCTGTGTATGCTTGCGACCACTCGCGTTGGGAAAACGTCCGTTCGCATTGAGAAAGCTGCAGCGCAAGTAGAAAATCTACTTGAGTGGCAGAAAGGAAGCAGCGCCCGCTTGTGCCCGCTTGCACTCTGCACGGTGCAGTTTGCGCTAATTTTACAGTGGGGGCAAACACCCGGCACTGAGAATTACAGCAAACTGCATTTTTTCTAACACATTCCACAGCTTGCAGAGCTCCGCATAGCGTGGCGGAACTCTGCAAACTCCACCCAGGCATAATCAGAAGCTCTTTTGAGATTTCTAAATGAGCCTTGGCTCCTCGTCCCATTTTACCATCTATATCTTTCCCTCCTGAGGGCTTCAGGAATGTCAGCAATGCACTTTGACTGATTGGGAAAACAACTTCACCTCCATCTTGCACTAAAGGCTAGGTCTGGGGCATCCAAAAAGATTACCACAGGTGTCCGTTAATCTGGCTCATTCATACACAAGATGCATATACCATTCAGAACTCTTGCACAGCATACACTTTTAATGTTAGTTCTAGGACCTCGGTTAGAGCTTAGTAGTGGCATTTTTCATGTAGGGGCCAGTGGAACAAGAAAGCAAAAGACTGGACAATATAGGCCAGAAAATGTGCAGCACAGCTTCCACATATCTGCACCATGCAAATTCATCAGCTCTGTTTGGAAGATCCCATCGCGAAATCTGGGAGGGCATGAAATTGTTTATAGATGATCTGCCATCCCTTTAACAGCAATGCTTCCTGGAGATGGTTAAAGAGGGCTCTCTCATCTTTTAGGACATCAGTGCTGCAGTGGGCTCAGAAGAATTGTCATTCACTGCCTTCTCACATGGTATCTCATTGAGGCATACATCTTGGTTAAGACTTTCGTCCTTAAAACAAGACATACAATTGAAAACTGCTATTTTGCCATTTTCAGGGTCATCTCCCTTCGGATAACACACCAAATAAAGAAATGGTAGACATGAAAAACTCAGACTCTAAAATCAGTTGGCTTAGAAGAGCAAAAGAGCATCTTTAAGCAATTCAAACCTATAGACAAACAAGGCTACTATCATAGCGTTCAAACCCCTAGATGACCTTAACAATACCAGCAGCAACAAAGGCAATCTCAGAGACCAGAGCAGATTTCAAAGAAGAGCAACTTCATTTAAGCCCTCTCAGACCATGGGAAAAAACTCTTGATCCAGACAATGAGAGGTAAACACCCCCTCCACAGTTTCTAACTCCTGCCTGTGGGGGGAGCTGTGAAATGTTTTCCCATAAGAGTGGAAAAAGTTCACAACAGACAAATGTGTGTTAAACATCATTCGAAGTGGCTGCCCTCTTCCCTTTTTGGGTACTGCACTACCAGTGCCTCCACAACAGGTCACTTCAGCCCATTTGAAAAACCGAAAACAAGAAGCATTCCTATTACTACAAAAGAAAGCAATAGAAAACGTTCAGCGACATCAGAAAAGTCAATCCAACCAATGTTGGCCAATTTTGGGCCTCAGATTCCTCAACAAATTCATAAGATTAGAAAAATCGAGAATTTTAGCTCTGCACTAAATCTTTCCACACATACGGAAAAACAGTTGGCTTTGTTCAGTAGACCTCCATAATGCATACTTCCACATCCCAGTCCTCCTTCACCCTGCGGTTTGTGCTAGGATCACACCATTATCAATACACAATACTCCATTTTACCTTAAGTCAGCTCCCCGTACCTTCTCCAAGTGCATGGCAGTTGTAACGGTACAACTAAGGAGAAAAGATTTTTTCATACATCCATGCTTGGGCAACTGGCTAATAAGAGCAGATTATATACACAAAGCCAAACAAGACTACACCAGAACAACATCTCTCCTGGCATCACTAGGCCAGCATATCAATGCAGAATTGTCAATATCTACTCCAGTGCAGTATTGCACCTTTCTGGGAGCAACTTTAAACAGGCAACAAAAAAGAGTGTATCCTTTGGGGTAGACGGTATTATCAATTCAAACTAATTGTGCACTTCTCATGAAACAGACCAGACCAACGACCAGCCAAGTAGAGTCTCTCCCTGGATCAGTGGCATCCTGCATCTCCTTAGTGCCAAATGCACACCTTTACATGAGACCGTCACAGAAGACAAGTCTCTGGGAAGATTGAATTTTTCTCTCAGACAGCGCACTTCAATCCCTCTCATGGTGGGCCAACCCTCATAATTTTCTGTCAGGATTCCCCTTTCAGAAACCAACACCCACTCATACTATTATTACAGATGCCTCATGGACAGGTCGGGGTTCGCGTATGAAACATCGTGTCATTTAAGGTCTTTGGTTTAAAAAAAACAAAACAATCCTTTCATATAAATCTGCTAGATTTAAAAGCTGTTCGCTCACTCTCAAAGTCTTTCTTCCATCTTTTGAATCAAAAGACAACATGATTCAGACAGAAAACACTTCTATAATGTTTTATAGAAGTGCGCTCAAACAATGTGCCATTGGGCTCTAGCAAGAGGAATTTCTATCTCAGCCTTTTATTTTCCAGATGTTCAAAATGTTCAGGTGGATTTTCTCAGTTGTTGCCATGAAGAGAATCACAAATGGATCCTCAAAGACGAGATAGTGGTATCCTTTTTTAAAGAATGGGGCACACCAACACTAAATTGATATTCCACTGCTCAAAATAAAAAATGCAGAGACTACATGTAAAGAGCTTAAGAATTGCAATATCTGGGCAATGCCCTTTTGATAGATTGGTCAACTCCATTTTTATGTCATTCCACCAATTCCACTGATTCCGTGAGCCATACAGAAATGAATCAGATCACTTACAACAATGCTACTAATAGCTCCTGATTGGCCTAGACTGTAGTGGTACACCAATATCCAATATCCATAGCCCAAAGCAAGCATCTACCACTCGGACCAGACCTCTTTTCCAAACTTCAAGGCTAAATTCTCCATTCAACAATTCAGTTGTTGAATTTGGCAGAATGACTCCTGTGGTCACCCATTGCGGACATTTGAATTTCTCAGCAGATTGCATAAACATTTTGAAAGAGGCTGAACGCCATTCTGCTAGAGATTGCTATTTTTTAAAATAGGAATGTTTCTGCTTATGGTCGTGCTAGGAACCATGACCCCATTACAGTGCAGGAGAATGCCCTACTACCTTATTTATTACCTTGCCAAATGGGTACTACAATTGGCCTTGATTAAGGTTCATTTAGCGGCCATCACTGCTTACAGAAAATCACCAAAGCAGCTAACTTTTTTCAAGATCCTGGTAGTCAAAAGACTTTATGTAAGGATTTAAGAAGATTTTCCCATCAGTAAGAAGACACTCACCTCCTTGAGAGCTGAATCTAGTATTATCAAAGCAAAAGGGTCCTCCTTTTGACCCTATTCACAAGGCGACTCTACAACACTTGTCATGGAGAACAGCCTTTTTACCTCAGCATGTAGAGTAAGTGAGTTGCTGGCTGTTTCGTCTGTTGAACCCTTTACAGTCTTCTATCACTATAGGGTTGTCCTTTGTACACATCCTTTGTTTTTTACCTAAAGTAATCTCAGAGTTTCATATCAATCAATCTATCACTCTGCCTACCTTTTTTCCAAATCCTACATCTGCAGTGGAGAGGACACTATATTCACTAGACCTTAAAAGAGTGCTACGCTTTTGCTTAGACACGACAAAGCCCATTCAAAAACTCAACCCATCTATTATTAAATTATGGACCTGTGGGATAAGATCTAGGGACTTTAAAACAAACCATAGCTCGATGGATAGTCCCCTGAATTTCTCTGTTACCAGATTGCAAACAAACTACTGCTGGGCAAACCAAAAGCTCACTCGACAAGGGCTAAAGCTGCAACCACAGCTTGGATAAGACAAGTCCCTATCTCAGACATTTGCAAAGTAGCCAATTGGAGGTCCCTACACACATTTATAAGACACTACTGTCTGGGCACGGATACTCAAGCTGAGTCTAGATTTGGACAAGAAACAATAAGAATATTCAAATAGTTTATCTTAATCTCATTGCCTATTTCTCTAGTTCTAATTGATATGACTCAAGCCAAACGATTTATGGTCTCTACTCTATTCAAGGTTTCTGACTTGATTGAAGATCCTACGATGCAGAAGGATATGTGACATACCTGTAGACATAGTTCTGCATCATAAGATTCTTCATTGAAGTCATAAACACCCTCCCTCCTCCCCCGCTCTCAGGTTATATTTATATTCTGACTTTTTTGCATCAAAAAGAATGGACTCTCAAAGGTCAACTGTCACTGCAGTGCATTGTGGGATAGGGTCTCTCTAGAGTCCCTAAAGGTGCAGGTCATATTTGTTTAGCCTTTCAGTGTTGGCCAGGCTGTTATTTCCTATAATGCTGTTTCCCTCAAGGGCAGCCTTTTTTCTATGGCAATGTGTTGCACATATTAAAAGGGACTTCTTTCCAGTTGATATGTGTCCTGCTACTCTTCTACAGCAGTCTGCAGAAAAATACATCTCTATTAGTCTACAATGAAAATTATATGGAAAATGACAATATTCAGATATTTTCCTGGATTCTAAATAGATGTTGAAGAAGATGTTCTGCGTTCTGCGCAGGCAGCACAGAATTATCCAGGTTTATGACTTCAATGAAGATTCCTATAATGAAGAACTATGTCTACAGGTTTGAAACGTTTCCTTTTCCAATACATCGACTTAGAACGGTAGAAAATCTAGATTCAGCCTCACTGCCATAACCACATTGTCCAATAAGATCAGTGCGTAATTTGTGGCTGTGGTTTCTGGTGCTTAGCACCAGCACTTATTTGTCAGGGCCAGGTCTACACGCGATATTAACTGCTGCCTGCTCACTGAGTTCACACGAGTCTCCCGGTGGCGGTGAAGAGTTATATTGCACTTGACTGTGCTTTACATATTTCAAATTGGACTCTACGGATGCCCACCCTATTATGAGACACACCCACTGCCAGAAACCGCCTGGGTCCCGGCCTGAGCTTACCGGTCAGTCCAATCAATAAAAGTGGTGCTACCAATGACCGCTTGCAAACTATATTATTATTCTGGCCCGTCCATCCTTGGCAAATCCTCAAGTGTGTGTCTCGACTTTTTCCAATGATAACTGTTTTCGCCTGTGTTCTGCCACCACATCCTGCGCAGCCTCAGCACTAATCAGCCGCAGAAGACAGAAGAAGCAAGCAGCGTGTTGCGCAGCAGGCCTCAGAGAAATTAAAACTAAAAGGCAGTCTCAGTAATGTATAGCCTGTTGTTCTCGTGTCTCGTCTCACTACGTTCGGTTAAGTATGCTAATATGGGGGCAGCCCGGTCCTGCTGCAGTCAGGTAGAAGCCATGATGGTAAGATGTGTGCCGGAGCAGTAACTCTTTCTGCAAATCGTAAGGAATAACCTATTCTTTTTAATATAGTACATAGCAACTTAGTAGTGGGACTTCATAGCTTTTTAAAAAGTGAACTAGTGGTGCTCATTTTATTGACTTCAAAATTAAGGCGTAGATGAAAGAACCTCATACTGTATTGAAATCTTTGCTACTGGGCAGTGGGCACTAAACCACTGACCTATATTACTAGCATTCTAGCTTGAAATTTGAGTCAGTATAGAAGTGTAAGCGTATTTATTTGTGATAGTAGCATTTACCTGTTGTCGTTTTTATACTATAAGGCAGCCCTGAGGTAACTAGCATAGTCACTGCTTGGAATGTAATTTATTCTCAAAATAGGGAGAAGAGAGGACTGTGCTTGGAAAAGCATGTTTTATGAAAAAAATTATTCCTCTTCAATCGGGAGGAACAGGCTGGTGTTGTGGATGGAAGTTCACGGGGCACTCCAGAAGGAACAGAGGGACATTCCTGTCACAGGAATGTTATTGGGAGGGATATTATTAATGTAATATAACATACCGGTGTCTTGTACAGGATCAGCAGGCTTGGAGCACGTGTGAGTATTCTCACTTTTAGCATGTCCCTGTGAGAGGCACCTGTTTGAGCAATGCAGGCTCACTGGCCAAGGCGTGAGGGTGTACAAAGCATAATATAAAGGCTGATAATACAACTTGTCTCGAGGGGAACTGAGATCTCTTTTATTCAATCACTATACAAGAGATTACTGCTCATTGGGCGTTAATCAGTCGCAACATTTCTGTTAAACTGACTTTAACACTAAATGACTGTTTGTATTTTAACATTTTAGGAAATATAAACATCTTTGGTGCCTTATAAAATCTTTGTTTTCTTGTTTTTCTTAAAGTTTCATCTCTCACCATTATCCCTACAGTTGTTAGGGTTTCTTTCTCTGAGTTCTCTTGAATATGCAACACCCATCAGCCAATTATCTTGCTCCGTCTAGCCACAAGAAACCGCTATATAATTAGATACAGTTTACTAATCAGTGAGTTTCTGTTTTTGTCACGGAGATCCTTTTGTTAATCTGTTAAGTTAGCAGAGCCTGACGCCGCCGTGAGGGGAACGGCACCAGGCGAACCGGCAGTATATCCCGCGCCCGGAGGCGCATTTCCACCGTCGAGCGCCAGCGGACTACCGCTCCCAGCAGCCCCGGAGAGGGCGTGTCACATCATCCCGCGCCCGGAGGCGCCATAAGAGCATCGAGCGCCGAGCCCTCCTTAGGGTATTAGCAGAGCCTGCGCCGCCGTGAGGGAAACGGAACCAGGCGGACCGGCAGCATTTTCCAGGCCCGGAGGCGCATTTCCACCGTCGAGCGCCAGCGGACTACCGCTCCCAGCAGCCCCGGAGAGGGCGTGTCACATCATCCCACGCCCGGAGGCGCCATAAGAGCATCGAGCGCAGAGCGCTCCTGGGGGTATTAGCAGAGCCTGACGCCGCCGTGAGGGGAATGGCACCAGGCGAACCGGCAGCATTTCCCGCGCCCGGAGGCGCATTTCCACCGTCGAGCGCCAGCGGACTACCGCTCCCAGCAGCCCCGGAGAGGGCGTGTCACATCATCCCGCGCCCGGAGGCGCCATAAGAGCATCGAATGCCTCCCGCGTCGCGGGACGCGCGCGGGCGACGCCGGACGAAGCCCGGACTAAGGGCGGACAGTCTGTGACAGTCCGGGACTGGCCGAGGCTGGGCTGGGCCCTCCCCCTGACTTCTACCGGCGAGGTATTTTGTTGCGCTAAGTAAGAACTCTCCCATCGATTTTACATTGGAACTGTGACTGCCTTGCCTCATATTGTATATGAAGGATTTTTGTTATTTTTATTACTGCTGATTTTCTTAACTCAGCTTGGTTGTAGTCCATGTAAGCTTTGTCTCCTTGATATTTTTATTTTTCCGTATATTTTGTTGGTCATTTTGTTCTATTAATACATAATGTCTAAACAAAAGGCTCCTAAAAATCCTCCAGTAACAGCCACCATGGACAATTATCTTGTGAAAGTGGTCAGCCAAATTAATAAGGAGCGAAGGATGTCGTTAGGGAAGGAGAATCTTCCTATTAACTGTTCTACCCTCCCTGATCCTGCTCCTAATATTATAGCACTTATGGATGATGACCCAGATCTTGTCAACCTTGATATCTCGACAGAAACCATAGCCCAACCTGAAATTGGTCCAGATATTTCTGCTGTTCCTTCCGTATCCCCCAGTGTATCGCCTGCCCAAAACACACCGGCACCTAGAGCATTAAGAGCCTGCAGGAAAGCACCCACTACACGTGGGGGGTACCGTACTCGCAATAAAAAAAGAGGTGAGACTGCATCAAAAATCTCTCCCGGGGTTGAAGATCTGACTATCAAGAATGCCTCACCCTTTATGAACTCTGAACAGTTTGATCTTTTAATAAGCATTATTGATTCTAAGGTTGATAAGATCATTAAACCCTTGGTGGACAAGCTGGATCAGCTTTCATCTGAAGTAAATAGACTAGGGGGGTTGCTTGAAGTGCATATAGCTCTGGTTAGAACGTCGAGGCCCATCAATGTCGACCTAGGTCTTCCTATATTACCTGTAAATCCACCGACTAGGGGTGGAACAGTCAAAGAAGCAGCAATGTCGGCCTCATTACCTACAAACCCACCTCCCACCTCTCTTCAGAGTAAGCCAGCAGTTAATGAGGTGGGTCCACCGAAACCAACCAGACGAAAACGTCCTGTGAATCTACCTCCAGCCTGTGCTCCTTATGTGGCCGTTTTGACCAACGTCCCTTTTTATGAGACTGATCCAAATAGACCCCAACTTGAATCTCATGATTCACTAAAAAATAAAACGGTCTCTTGGCTACACAATAACTGTGGCTTTCCAACTACTTATTCAGACCAAATTTTAACCACCAGAAGGGTTGATTGGATAGGTACGTCTAGCAAAACCTGTAGGGGTGATTGTGTTATCGTCAATTTTAAACACCCCCAACATGCGGCCACAGCTTTGCTAAGGGCTGGATCCTTAATCTGCGGGGATGACAAAATAAGTGTACGTCCTCTTGGTTTCTTTTACAGTCATTTAATTAAAGACTCCCTCCATAAACCAGGAAATAGAAACCCCCAGACTAACCACTTTTTGGGGTCCGGGATCCCTGTCCAGAACAGATTCCAGGCACTAAGCTCTCTGGACTCTAATGATTGACTCGCCAGGACAGGGGTTAGTGTCTCGTGCCAGTTGATTATTGCCCAGGTCCCCGAAGCGTGTGTTTTACCCCCTGACACCGATCCAAATATGGTGGAGACCCAAAGTAAAGAAAGTTGTATTGGCCCTGGAGCATCAGGGAACAGTACCAATGTGGTAGCTGTAGGTAACACTGTCCCTCTGAATAATACCAGTGCTAATGTATTTAACGGCATCTCTATTGTAAGCTGGAATGTTGCTGGGCTAAAATCCAAACAGGACACCTTGAGTTGGAAGGATTTTATTAACACTCATGACATTTTGTGTTTCCAGGAAACTTGGTGTCTGGAGGATGTATATTTTGAGGGGTTCGTAACGTTTAACTTACAGGCTGTCAGCTCTGGATCAGGGAGAGCAAAAGGAGGTCTTATAATTTTGGTGTTGATTAACAAAAACATTAGGATTGTGAAATATTTAAATGTGGGACCTCATGTGCAGTTATTGTGGCTCCGCAATGATCAAGGTCGACACGTCCTCCTAATTAACTACTATAATAATATCTTCGATGACAGTAGGATATCTGTTGTAAAAAATTTAGCTAGTGCTATTGATGACTTAATTGACCAATGTAATATTTCTTTTGATTTTATATGGTTAGGAGGTTTTAATATTTCTTTATGTGAATTGACCTTTCAGAAAGCTTGTGGGGTTGTTAATAATGCTGGTGTTGTAGACCTCCACTTCAGGCATAATAGATACGGAGAAATCCTGTATAAATTTATTAGTAATTATGATCTCGAAATTTTGGATTTTGGCAAAGATGTTAATTGGATGATTATCCCTACTTTTAAAAACTGGAGGACAAGCTCGGTGATAGATCATGTTATTGTGTCATTGAGTATTACCCGCTTCTGTGAAACCCCCAGGATCGTAGTTACATCCTTGAGTGATCATAACTATATTGTTCTAGACTGTACGCTATGGAGTGAGAGTCCTGTAGATGTGGGCCATACTATCACCAACGTCGAACCCCACAGAGCCAATGGCGTTAGAGTTAAATGGGTTGGGGACAGAGCAGATGAATCAATAGGTTACATCGTTTCTGATTGTTTAACTGACATCACCCTAATTCTCGAAAATAACACTGGGTCCGAATGTGTTTTAACTGCTTTTAAAAATATTAATTTATCAATTGATGCAAGGTTTACCAGACCAATTAGAGATAAAAGTAGCCATGGACAAGGTTGGTTTGACCATACTTGTACCAGGCTACTAACAGAGCTAAAGAAGGCCTTGGCCATAAAACCTAGGAACACTACTTTAATAATCGAACGAAGAGCAGAATATCAATTCGCATAAAAAAAAAGGAAAAGAGAGTTACAGCAGAAAGCATGGGAATTACTAAACCAGGCTGCAGAAATTCACAATAACACTTTATTCTGGGCTACGGTTAATTCCCCCTTCCTCAGAGACGATAATACCCCTGTATTGAGCTCTAATGTTTCTAGTGATTGTTGGGTAACTCATATTTCTAATATATTTGGTTCAGATTGTGGTCCAGCTACCACCCGATGTAATTGGCCCATACTACCTTTAAATTTTACTGTGGCCGAGGTCGAGATAGGAATTCGTGCAAGCAAGGGGGGGAAGGCCCAAGGACCCGATGGGGTTCCAATAGACATTTATAAGGCTGTTCCGGAGATCTGGGGCCCCCTCATTGCAAATGTGTTTAATGCAGCTGTTTGCACTGAAGCTCCGACCACATGGGGGGAATCAAATATTATCCCTATTTTCAAAAAAGGCAATCGGTCTGAAGCAAAGAATTATCGCCCCATTTCCCTTTTGGACTCCTCTGTAAAGGTTATGAGCAGAGTCATGTTAGCTAGGCTCGAGGAGTGGGTTGAAGATAAGGCAAATTTGTCCGAAAGTCAGTTTGGTTTTAGGAAAGGTAGGGGCACTTTGGACCAATGTTTGAATCTTGATCTCATAATTGGGAAATATGTAGACGCTAAAGGTGGCACTTTATATTTATGCTTTGCTGATCTAAGCAGCGCCTTTGATATGGTTGATCATGGAATTTTATGGCCCATTTTGCTGCGGATGGGCACCCCAAGGGTATTATTTTCTTCCTTGCTAGGCTGTACCAAAATTTGCAAACCTCTGTGCGTTTTGGAACCAATGGAGAATGTACCCCCAAATTTGACGTACGACGCGGCATAAGACAAGGCTGTGTTTTAGCTCCATTATTGTTTATTTTATTTATCAATGAAATTGACGAAATTTTAAAAGGTGTTCAAGCAGACGCTCCTAGGTTAAAAGGCGTATAATTGCCGGTGTTATTATATGCTGATGACGCCGTGCTTCTTTCTAGGACCCCGCTGGGTCTGCAAAGATTGATGGATAGATTTTCACTGTTTATTAGGGACAGGAAACTACTCATCAATAAGGACAAGACGCATATTATGACCTGTGGGGCTAAAAATAGGAAACCTACTGCCTTTTTCATTGATGGTAATAAGGTGCAATCAGTCGATTCCTTCTGTTATCTTGGAATAACCTTTTCCCATGAGTGAAAGTGTTCTAATGAATTTAATAATGTCAGTAATAAAATGGCGAAAAGTGCCCATGGTATTTTTAAATTCGCGGCAAAAATTGGGGACAGACGAACAAGAGATATGCTGCAAATTTATCAAGCGAGATGCGCTAGTATCGCATTATATGGGGCGGCTATTTGGGGTCATAGTAAGGCCCATAAACTACAGCTTGAGGAAAATTCCTTTTTAAAGAAACTCTTATGTCTGCCCTCATCAGCCGCCACTGCATTGACCCATCGGGAACTAGACATTAACTATTTGAATGATCTTTTAGCCTTAAAACCATTAATGCTATGGCGCTCTATCTGGCTCCAGGAGGAAAAGACCTTAAACAGATCTATAATTGCAGATTGTCTCTCATTGGACATGTATAAGAAAATCCCGTGGATAAAATACGTTACAGAATGTTATTCACAAATATTTAATCTCGATGTTCTGGCCGACCCTAAGGCTGCACTGACTATATCGAAATCAGATGTGAAAGCAATCTTCTTGGAGAATATGGCAAAGAAGAGGGCTTCTTCGTGTCGGTCCATGACAACTGTTTCCTTTTGCAGTAAACACTCCCTCACTGAAGGCTTTCCGCCGTATCTTGTGTTGGTAACGAGGCCTTCACACAAGTTTGTCTTAACCAGGCTCAGGTTCGGAATTGCCAATGAGTTAGTATCTCTGCCTAACATTAAGCAACACCCTAAAGGACCGTGTCAGTGTGATGGTACATCAAAATAGAGCACCCTGCACTTTTTACTTATATGTAAATTGTACTTGAACCCTCGAATTTTGTACCTTAAGCCTTTATTTGTTAAATATGGGGTACGCACAGTGGATGAGGCAATGAGTCTTATTTTTAACATGACGTCTGCTGATATTTGTTTTTATACTGCCATTTTTATAATCAAATCCATCAGTATACGTAATAGCATGATATTTTAGCACATTGGTCTGTATTGTATTGAAACCTTTTACCAATTTTTAATGATTCTGTATATGTATTTTTCATATGTGCTTTTATGGTCAATTCTTTTGTATCGAATAAAGCTTCATGAACTGAACTGAACTGAACTGAAATTACAATCCTAATATAGCACAGAGGGCAGACTCAGTTGAATTTTGTGCTTTATTAGTGCAAAAGTGCATGTGGAAGCAGTAAGTAAGTAAAACGTTATTGTTTGCTTAATTAAAATCATTACAATCATCCGTTTGTAGCATCACAGAATATTAAAAGTACCATTCATTTGAGGTTATAAAAAAAAACGATATAAAATTAATTCACATGATTTTAACAACTTATTTGTCATGTTAAAAAAGGACACTTAGGAGCCGTTATTGTCGCGTATGAGTTAGCGTCTACTAAAAAATTAACACAAGGCGAAAGCCAGAATTATGAAGATACATAGTTGGCACTGCTAAAAACACCAATCTGTCGAAACAGTAAGAACACTACGTATGATGACTTAATGATCCCGAGATGCATAGTGTCCGTAAATTGTCTATATAAAGAAAGAATGCAGCCTCGAGCGGCTGCTATTTCACGGTACATAGGGGTAGAGCATCCCATTTAATGTTGACCATTGTTTACTTGTTGGCATTTCCGGTTGAAAATCTTATTGCTGCTCTTGTCATGAACTTGGTAAACCGAATGTTAAGCATTGTGTTGTCCGGGTTCATTGATGCGAGTATGGCTTGTCTGCATGTACGTATGCCCAGTTTGTTCCATTCGCTTTTTAACATGGACTTCCGGTCGTCGAGAAGTACTGGACAGTGACATGCCACATGCTCGATTGATTCCTTGTCACTACCACACCCCCTGCACGCTACCTCGGTATTTGCACGTTTTCAACTCGGCAGATGGTACAAGAATGGCCATTTGCACATTCTGAGGGCCATGAATCTTTTTTTCCATAACACGGAGTAGGTGCATGACAGGTATGGGGCCATGACCCCTGGCTTAAACCATGGAATGATTGTCCAGGCGTGCTTACGTTTAGCAAGTTGAACTCTGTCCGAGTGAAAGGACCAGAGGCGAATATTCCTCTTTATATAGATTTTGAGTGCCTGCTGTGATGGATGCAAATTCCAAATTTCCTCCGAGTCTAGGAGTTTTAATGAATCATGTAAATAGCGCCTTTATGTTCCACCTAGCTGACCAACGGAAATTTCCTGCCACAGGAGGGCCTCCAGGCTTCCTTTTGTTGAACTACGCAGCTTATTGCACAGCCTAATGAATGCTCCTGCCCCTACCGCGTGGTGGTCTTGAAGGCCGAACTCAAGGCGTATTTGAGCAGGGGATGAGGATTTCGGCAGGTTCAATGCTTGTTTGAATATTCTTGTTGTTATTTTATTCACAAGACTATTGTCTTTTCCTTGCATGATCTCCTGGCCGTAGGTAAGAAAGCCAGTGATTTTTGCCTTCATGACAGTTATGAGAGGGGTCAGGGATGGCCCAGAGAGTTGTCTGGCGAGTGTCTTGAATGCAACCTGGATAGACAGAGCTTTGGCTTCTACCTCATCTCTATGTTTAGAGAAGGAGCCCCTTCTGTCTATGTGGACCCCCAGGTACTTATAAGTGTTCGCTTTTTCTACCTTCTTACCATTGTATAACCAACCGCCGCCTCTGTATTTCCTTGACCCAAAAGTAATTGCCCTAGTCTTCGTTAGATTCAGTTCTATTTTGTTTCTGATGGTGTAAAGGGACAATTGATCAAGGAGTCTTTGTAAGCCAACCCTGGTGTGGCTCAGCAGAACCAGGTCGTCTGCATACAATAGATTACTAACTCTTACCCCAGCGAGTTTTGGTGGATGAAAGTTAACCTCATCGAGTGACTCTGACAGATCAGAAATGAAGAGGTTGAAAAGAAGAGGCGCTAACACGCAGCCTTGTTTCACTCCGCGTGATGTTAATACTTTCCTTGATGTGTGTGATCCGTCCCCAAGTTTTATGCGGATCCAGGTATTGGTGTGGAGCGCAATTATGGCTCGTAGCAGCGTTGGAGGAATCCTCCATTTCCGAAGTTTGAGCCATAATAGGCTTCGAGGCACACGATCGAAGGCGGCCTTAAAGTCCACGAAACAGGCATGCATGAACATTTCGGAGGCAACCGTTTTGTCCATCAGGATCGATATTGCGAGTAAGTTGGTTATTGTGCCTGATTTTTGCACGAATCCTGTCTGGTTAAAAGGTATTCGGTGGTTTTTTGTTGCCCAGGATGCCAGGTCGTGAAGGAACAGTTTGGTGTAGTATTTCGATTCTACGTCCAATAGGGTGATCATCCTGTAGTTTTTTGGGTCTGATCTCTTACCTCCCTTGAAAATTGGATGTATAAAGGCGCCGCGCCATGATTCGGGTAGTTCGAAATTAGACCAGCAGTGGGAAAAAAGGGGTGCCAGTTGATGGGCCCAGAATTCCGTGTCTTGCTTAAACAGCGCCTGTGGTAGGCCATTCGGCCCTGGGGCTCCGTCAGCGCGACCCTCTGTTATAGCTCGGGCTGTTTTGTCCCTCGTAATTCTCGGATTTGTAAATGCGTTGTCCGATAGTTCTGAAATCTGAAACCAGGATTTAGTGTTGAATGCCTGTGAAGTTCTTGAGTTACCTTCAACTAATTTGTTTGATTGAACCGCTTCCGTAATGTCCAGCGCTCGGTAGCGATTGAGTTGTTGAGCCATTGCCGGTAAGTTGACGAGTGAGCCGGCTTTTTTCTCTTGCTCTTCAAAGTGCGCTGTTAAATAAAGTACCCATTCGGTTTCAGAGATGTTGGCGCTGCTTAGTCCTCCTTGCTTGTGTATTTTGGAATTGAGGATTGACCAGAAAGCTTTTGGATTATGACTTTTGTTCGCGTGCAACAATTTTTCCCAGAACTGTTCAGAGCGTTTATTTTTTTCGTGAAATATTGCCTGTCGAAGTGCTTTCTCGGCGGCTTTGTACTTATTAAATTTATGGGCTTCCCCGGGGTACCTACGGACTTGTCGTAGCGTGCTATTACGTTTTGATTTTAGTTCCTTGATTTCATCTGTTATTGTTGCTAGATTGCGTTTTGTGGTGTTTCCCGAGATGCGGGGACATTTTTTAAGCAGTTCCTCAGAGAAGTGAGCCCATGCCATAACTGGTGGTAATTCGTTAGTGATCCTTTGATTTTGCAGGTCTTTACATTTAGTCATTATTGCCGGTATTATTGGATGTGGAAGCCTTTCTGAATGGAGTTGAATGTCTGACTTCATTTTGAAAAAGGTGTCAATGGGATTTCATGATTTATTGCATGATCAGCCTGATTCTCCCTCAAAGCTTAATCCCAATGGTATAACTGACACATCATTATCCTTTATCAGGAATACCTATTGTGATGCCACAAAACATCTTTTGATGGCAGAAAACATTAACACAGTTAAAGAATAGCTATTGTGAGTCTTGCTCAGCACAGCTATGCATTGATGGTACAGGCCAAGAATGGTACAGCCCTGAAATCCCTTGATTTAACATAATTCATTACTATATATTTAATAAAGCAGAGGTGTACTCTTGTCTTGCCCTCCTTCAGTAGCTGCTTTTCTTCCTCCGTCACACCTCACTGCTTCTCTCCATTCTTCCTTCACTTTCTGCCCTACGTCCACGTTTCCTCTAAATCGCTGCATCACCTCATTAACTGCTTTTCATTTTTTACCTTCTCATCTTACCCTTACACACTCTTTTCATGCGCTCTTTCCTCACTCTCCCTTTTATGTTTTTCCTTCTTGCGCATATCGTTATATCCACTCCAGGAATCTGCGTTTGATCTCAGGGTCATACATGTAAATCTTGGTGTGGCCATTCAGTCTTTCATCTTTCCGAGGTCTATAAAATGTGTGCCAATGAGCTGGATACCCACATTTTTAATTCGGTGTCAAGTCCCCTCTGGTCAATATGCGCTTTACAAACATTCATGATGTGTTAAGGGCACAGAAATGTTTTTTAATCTTTTGTTTTACAATTTCTTTGCAATAATATACTGTCATTATTCCCTCTGTCCCTCATTGACCCAGTACCTTTCATACTCATATCCATTATCTGACCTCTTTTCTTTCCTTCGTCCCATCTTTTTCCTTTCCCTTTTCTCTTCCTCAGCACTTCCAGGCATGCTTCCTTTCCTCTTTCCATTCTTGCTTCCTTACACCCTCCTTCACTCCCTAGCCTTCCTCCCCTGGTGCATTTCCTTCTTCTTCCTTCTTTCGTTCCTAATTTGCCTTCCTGCTCCTTCCATCCCTTCCTTAATTTCTTTCTTTCTTATCCTCAACCCTTCCTTCTGTTTTATCTTCCTCCTTCCTTTCGTCTTTGTAGTCATCCATCATACATCGTTTTCTTCCTTTCTCCCTCCATCCCTTCATGACTTCCATTGACATTCTTTTATTTTTTATCTCCTTTCATCCATTATTCGAATATTTACTCGCTCCAGTACTCCCCCTCTTGCCTGCATTTGTTGCTGCCTTCTTTAATGTATTATTTCCAACATCCGTTGCTTTCTTTTAAGCAGCACAGTGCAAGCACATTCTCTTTAGTTTGCAAAGCTGCCTCAAGTCCTCAAATGACCTTTGCTAAAGCTGCATTTTGATCTTTACTCACATTCTCTAATTCATGTTCACTTTTAGGTTGTTGTTATAGGCTTCCCATATGGTATATTATGATATATAGATTATTTTTTGTAGCGCACTAATCACCAAAGAAGTTATCCAGGTGATTGGGCAGGTGTGTAGGTGTGAGGTACCTGAGGTGCTTATGTCAAGAGCCAGGTCTTCAGCTTCTTGCAGAACACAAGAAGTGAGGAGGTGGCTCTGAGGTGGCTCTGATGTGTTGAGGCTTTTGGATGTGGGTAGAGCCAATAAAGGAAGTGGGCGAAGCCATTGGACGAAGTGGGTAAAGCCAGGGAAATGGGTCTTTCTAAAAAAATGTGTGCACCTGCACTTCATATTTTACTAATTAAACACTGGATAAGATCAATAATCTCATTTGATCCAGTTGAAATATCTCTACCACCTCTGGATGTTTCTTAGGGGCCGCTAACAAGTGTTGGTGGGCTGATCTGAGATTGCGTTTTGGGATGTAGCTTTGAACTCTGAAGGACACACAAATCAGCCTTCTCCCATTAAGTGATTTAAAAACAATTCAACCAGTTTTGAAGATGGTCCACTGGGCAACTAGGAGCCAGTGCAGCTTTCTCATCAAGGGCTTGGAATGGAAATATATTGGCTGACACCAGACCAGCCTAGCTGCCTGTTTTTTTTACTGTCAGCAGCCTCTGATTCAATCCGTTTGCCAATCCTAAATAGAGGGAATTTGCATAATCAATGCGAGACATCACTAATGCAATTTTTATCTAGACAATGGCTTCACAGGTAAAATATATCCTGATTTTCTTGATCTTACGAAGTTGAAAGGTACATGAATCACCGCTCCTATCTTTGGAGGAGCAAATATTATCTATATTATCTAATCAAAAGACAAATGTAGAACGTAGACTTACTAGCTATTCTACAGCTTGGCAAGTTGCAGCACTACTAGGATCCATGTCATAAAGCATATTCCTTGTCCCAAATGCAAGGCTGTCCATGAGACCTCTTCAGTAATGCCATGAAGGTCTATGGACAAACAGAGAGACGACTTATCACAACAATCTTCTGGAACTGCAGGTAGTGCACTTAGCACTCAACCGTTTATTCCGTCTTTTCCATCAAAGGACATAAACATCGAAACAGGCGACTGCATCGCCATGCAATTTACCATCAAACGGGGAGGAACAAGATCAAGACAGTTATGGCTGTGTGCTTAAGCCATGTGGCAATAGCCCAAGGCCAGATGATTATTACTCTCTATGATTCATATGCCAGGGATACAGAATCAAGAGACCAATTTCCTCAGTTGAGATCACATGGAAAATCACAAATGAGTAGCAACCAACAAAGTTGTGGAGGATGATTTTGCAGAGTGGAGTACTCCATCATTTAATCTATTTGCCATGGCTCAATTCAAAACAAAATCAGAGGCTGTGGTTCCAGGTTACCAGAACTGAACTCAGTAGGCAATGTTCTTTGATCAGTTGGTCAACACAATTGGTCTAATGCTTTCCACTGAACACACATATATCAATGGTAATAGTAAATCTACAGAGGTAAAAAACAAAGCTGATTCTAGTAGCACCAGATGGGCTAGACCATGGTGATACCTGAACCTTCTTCAACTGTCTCTGGTGCACCATAAATGATTGTCATGCAGACTAGATATTTTGACCAGACTTCAGGGTGCAATCCAACACTAGAGCCTTTATTAATTGAATGTGACTGCTGGACTCCAGAAAAAAGACAATCCAGATATTTAAATGTATCTACTTACCCTATTGATGCACGAAAATAATCAAAATGTCCTTCTAAAAGATCCTATTTAGCAGTGAAACATATTCTGCATCTGTGCTGAAAATATTGGTCATGATCCCTTTGCTGTTCAGGAAGAAGTGATGCTTCCATGCTTGCTCTAACTCGTAAAATCAAAATTACGCATTTTATTGGTAAGGGTTCATTTAACGACTATAATTGCTTATATAAAATCTTTACAGTAATTGCATTTATTTAAGATCCCAGTAATTTAAGGCTTTCTGGAAGGTCTCAAAAAGCTTTTTCCGTCAATAAGACTCATACCTCCCTAGCAGCTGAACATGGTTTTATCAAAACTGGTTAGCCCACCTTTTGAACCTATACACTAAGTGACCTTGCAACATCAATCATGGAACACAGACTTTTTAGTCGCAATTACATGAGTGAGAATGCTTAGTGAGGTATAAGGGTGATCAGCATTAAAACCTTTTACCAAAATCTTATTATTTTCTGTGGTAGTAGATCAGTCATAAGGACTCTCTCTGCTTCTTACCTTCAGTTGTATCTGAGTTGCACATCCATACGATTATTACAATGTCTACATTCTACCCAAAACGGTCATCACCAGTAGAGAGAACTCTCCACTTCCTAGACGTTAACAGGTAGTTACATTTATATTTAGATAAGACTAAGGATATTAGAAAGATTAACAATTGTTTCTCAACTATGGCCACATTAGGTCAATGCCTGGCTACTTCTAAACAATCTATTGCCTGATAGATAGTGGTGTGCATCTCTTTATGTCATCAGCTTTTATGAAATTTCTCCCTGGTTGGCTTAAGGTCCATTCCACAAGAGGAAAAGCTGCAACCGCATTCTGGGCTATCTTTGATATTTGTAAAGTGGCAATATGGAAATCAGTAAATACCTTCACTTAACACCATTTTCTAGAGTCAGATACACAGAAGAGGCTTGTTGCGCAGGAAGTGCTTAGAAATCTACAACAGATTTCTAAAGAGTTTTAATTTTCCTTCCACTACCCAACAACTGTTGCTACCCTGTTGAGGCAGTTAGGACTATGAAGAAGATCATACAATGCAGATGGAAAAGCTATGTACCTGTAGTCCTGGATCAGCATCGTTGGAATCTTCATTGAAGTCCTAAACGACGGATCTGTATCCCCCAGCTTCTTTAATGTTGGACAATAGATAATATTTATATGCCTTCTTCGTAAAAGAAAAATGGTCCTGGGTGACAACTGCCAGTACAATGGATTGTGGGAGCAAGGGCCTCCCAGTTTCTTAATAAATAGAGGTCTCTTTTTTTCCACACTTAGGCGCCTATTGTGATGGCGGGGGCACGGGACTGACCGCCCATGTGGCGGCGGTCCCGTCATTATTATTTGGATTTTTACTTTGCTGCGAGCCGCGCCTTCCACCTTGTGCATGCAAATGCAGGGGGGTACCATAGGTACCCCCCATGTGCACCCCCAAACAGCCTTTCCATGGCAGCAACCTCGCCATGGAAAGACTGCTCTCCACCTGCATCGTAATATGGATGGCAATGTCTTGCAGACACCACCACCATATCATGCCCCTTTTCTGCCCGGTCGACGAGTCGACCGACGGAAAAGCGGCGGATTGTCTTTCCACCCGCCGCAGACCCCCCAGCCATACTAATATGGTGGGGGTCTTTCAGATATGGATGGCGGGCGGATCGCCCCTGCCGGGCAAGCGGCCGCCATTGTAGTAGGCCCCTTAATGTTAGTCTATCAGAATACATTTTTACCGTTATGTTTGCAATTTTTAAAGGAGGTTTTGTATGACAGTTGGTACAACTTAATACTCTGTAGACATTCTGTAGCAACAGTAAGGTCATTCTGGAGAAAATGTACATCTCTGATAGATTTGCATTGTCCATGATCTTTCATGAGCTCATGGAAAAGACAGTCCACGATGTAAGGTCAATTGCTGTGCAGAAACGCGTTTGAGGATCCTCAAAGGGAACAAGGATTTGTTCAAGGGTTTGTGACTTTAATGAAGATTCCTATGATTCTGAACCAAGACTACAGGTATGTAACCATTTCTTCTCTGTGTACAAACAACCAAGCAATAACCAACCCTTATTCAAATTTCATGCAAGCACTTGTTTCAGTAGTACGTAGCTGTATTTTGTACTTTCTAATATAAAAAAATAACAAAGTTATTGGCCAATGTCTTAAAATACTAATTAGAAAAAAATAGAAAACGCAAGTCAATTTACTGAAACAGAAGTCAACCATGTAGCCTCTTGCAACCCGAAATGTGTTGATGAAGTGATAAATATGCTCTTCATGCAATCTATGCATATTAATACCAGTGACATTTATTTAGGGAAACAAAGTGGTGTACATGTGTCATAATAGAGAATCTATATATGAATAAGATTTAAATTGATACAAAGCTCCATTAGTTCTGATTGTCTTAATGAAAACTTGCGGGAGAGCTTCAAGATGAAGAAATGTTTTTAAAGAAGACCTTGGGTGCTCTTACTAATTCAACCACATCATGAAATAGATGTGATACAAAATGTAGTATCTTTAAGTTGTCCGAGAAGGCTGAGGTTTGCATTCTTTGCTGACACACAATAAGACAGAAAGCTTGACCCAAACCTTCCTGATTTCAACTAAGCCTGTCATTGATCCTCAAAGCAACAGATTATCTTTAATATTTTGTCTGAGGAACCTCGTGTGTCAGACATGTCATTGTCAGGTCCATATGCCCATAATAAGATACAGAAAAGAACAGCTCTGATTAGTATTCTGGCACATAACATATATCTCTTCATGAGTTCCTTAAAACTTGAGATTGGCTCTGGAAGAGTGCGCGCTTAGAAAGATGAAAATCTTTTAGAATGACTTAACTGTTAAAGGCTGACATGAATTCAAGAGGGAAGCATTGTGTGATGTAGTGAATATGCTCTATAGGCGCGTTCCATTCAATTTCTAGATCAGTTTTGCTGCCAAGTGAAGTGATGTCATTATTTTCGCTGGAACAATCCATGTACAAATGACAATTTTGCCTGAGTTGTGCGGATGATAAGAGACAAAGCTGGTATCCCTAGAATCAAATCTAACTGTGTTTTATATCTTTATCTTGTTTTTGGAAGGCATGCCTATCTTACTCTATCTCTCAGATCAGAACAGGCACTTAATGTGGTTAACTCCACATGAAGCATGGTGCTTCTCAAGTGCTAAATGTTCTGCCCATTTACCATTGTATCCAATCTAATAGCAGATATAAGTCTTGCCAAACAATGGTATTCAAAGCAATTGAGGGTTACATATTAAGTTAGTGATATTACTTATTATGTGTACAGTTCATAAATGGTTGCTGTCCTACCGCTCGTTTGGTTTGCTTGAAAAAGCAGTAGGCATCTTTAGTCGTGATAATTATATTGCCTTTTTTTTATTCTTTTACTACTTTCACTACAGACTGCCAGTACACTAGAAGCAAAAGTTCCCTCTATAAATTATGTTGACTAGCCATGACTAGTGCTGTATAATGCGATGTTTGTCAAGTCCAGTAAAATTGCTTTCTTAATGTCTTGCGTAATAACGCAGCGACATCCAAGGAGGTAGTCTTGACATAAACAGAGAACACTCTGGACATAGGTTTTTAACCCCTCCCCCCCTACCATTTAAATTAAATTACATTCACAACGGATAGTGTCACACATATAACCTTTAATTTAACATGATTGTTGTCTTCCTACTAGCTACCAATCAGTTTTCACTGGACAGTGGCCAGCCCAAGGGAACTCTGGCAAGTACTCTAGAATTTATCGGGAGGAGTCATAAATAGAACTTTAACTCAAACGCAAGTCTTCTGATGCCGAAGTTCTCTTTTTCATGAAACTGGGTTACTTGCTGCCTGACACATATGCATCCCAGTGGTGCCTCCAAGTAACACCTTTTCATTTCATTTTACCATCCCCCAGGACTGTATCAAAGGGCAGACTCTCCTGGACTCTGGGGCTCATCCCGAGGACAAGGTTCCAGTAGCACTAGAAGTAGGGGTCCCAGCCATACTGGATCCTCTCCTGTGTTCTCCTCTCGAAACCCTGTGGGCCGCGGACAGCGTGCTGTCTCTCCAACTACTGTTGAGTCGAGTCATAACAAGCCCTCTGCAGGAAAAAAGGTAGACTAATCAATTTGGTATATAGGCTCAAATTTCTTTAGTTTATTTAAATGTTTTAATAGCAACATATTTTACATATATCCAAAATGTACATTATTCATAAGGCATCCACCTACTAATGACACTGTCCCATGTCTTCCAGAGAACTCCTTGTCAGGATTTGTGATTTCCTAAAATCTATGTACTTCTTACTAAGCATTTATAGTCATTCATTATTCAAACACTCCTTGAAGACTTTCCATAGGTAGTATACTTTGACAGTTTTACCATGGAAAGCATGTGCAGAAAACAGTGTATGCCGCTAACCAGTCTTGATGTATGAATACTTGGTACATAGAGTGTTTATAAATAACTAATTGTAACTGTGTGTACGTTTAGATAACTATTTTAGGTCTTGCATTGCCTGCTTGCCAAAAATAAATGGCTTTTGGTTGTTGGTAATTCAAGATGTTTTTCCTTTTTGCACTATTTCCCGAAGGGTGATTCTGGATTATTGATATAACAAGGTATTTCGTGCCAAAAGAACAGTAACCCCCTCCCTTGTTAGGTGACTTTACCAAGTCATTTCTTGTTCAAGTGGAAAGTAATATTGGACCTGAACTGATGTCAAGTTCCCATCCTAGGGAAGGCTTACAGTTCATTATGGCACTGAACTCTTACTTATGCTAAGCACTGACATTCTATTTCGTATAGCTTCAGACATTTTCACATATAAACTTTGTATTCATGTTTCTGTCTGTGTTTTAGTCCATATATCATTACGGTACAGATTGGTTCTCCAGAATAGGTAAACAACCTTTACAACGCAACTTTTACATCGCAGAGCCTTTACAACGCAACCATTACAACGCAAACTATAACAACGCATTGCTCTGGGGGGCGCTATAGGATAGGGAATAGGTTATTTTACTATCCAATATCCTTCCCTAGTGTCCACGGGGACTGGAGTTGGAATAGTAAATTAAACTATTCACTATCCAGCACCCCAAAGCACTATGCGTTGTAATGGACTGCGTTGTAAAGGCATGCGATGTAAAAGCATGCGTTGTAATGTCATACATCCTCCAGAATAACTACATCTCAATCATAGTAGAAGTGTTTTCCCCACCACTGCAGAGATCCTTGTACACGATTTCAACAGTGTTTTATCTATCTGTCTGACTCCCCTCACATCTAACCAAACCCTGAAGTAACTGCTGGAAGTTTGAGCTCTCGCACTCTCAACATTCTACAATGCAGCATTTCACTGGTACCTAGGATGCCTTTTTGTTTTTTTCATGTATATTCTGTTTTTGTACTTTTGATGCATTCTGTTTCTTTATATCAGGATTGTGAAATTTAAGATGCAGGCTATAAATGAAATACAATAAAGTTTAAGAAAATAAGTAAATAAATAAATAAACACAGAGAACAACAAATGAGATGTGAAACAGGTAATAGTGCATTACACATAATCCTTCAGGTAACCTGGATGATTTGAAGACCTCAAAGAGCGCCGAAGACCCACACCAAAAGCAAGTTGAGTAGATTGATTCTTCTTAGGTGATTTTTCTGAAAGTTCGCGACCAAGGTCAAGAGACACGTCCTCCAAGTTCACACGTCCATTTTTAATCACAACAATTCTATTGAGGTTCCACACTCGATGATCTTGACTTTTGACAGCATTCCTGAAAAACTTAATAACAAGCAAGGGTTTACCATATTTAAGATTACCATTCCCAATTTACCCAGGTTTTTTGACTGCCAAAAATTCACCAACATTGACCTTTACCGATTTCACAGATTTTTTTAAATCAAAATAAGACTTTCTTTGAAGTACCTTATCATTTTTCCTTTTTATATAAATCATCTTCATCACACACATGTTCTCTACCCTTACTCAAACCACAATCATTTACCTAACTTGGCTCAAGATAAGTATTGGGAATTCTTTTGTGAAACATAAAAAAAAGGAGGTTTCCCTGGCGTAGAGTGAGGTGTTCTTCTATACTCTTCGATTTTTCTTAGTTCTTCAGATCTCCAATCAAGAGATAGGGATTTTGCAAGAGTGATGGACTCCTTGAGAACTCTATTAAACCTCTCTACCATCCCGTTGGCTTCAGGATGATAGAGAGAACATTTTTTGTGCACAATACTACAAGCTGTTAAATATTAATTAATTTCCTTTGAAACAAATTGCACACCATTGTCTGATAAAATTGATTCAGGCATTCCTTCTCTAGCAAACAATTTTTTCAAACATTTGTGTAGCGGGGTCTGAATGAAAACGAAGAATAGTGCGTCTGGGTAGAGATGGCTTTATTTTCAAATAATCTTGTCTCTCATGAGAAGCCAGTTTTATCAGTACCTGTGCATAGATTAGGGATGAAAAAAACAAACAAACAAGAATGTCCCGAGGGATCCTCCTCTTCTTGGGGCTGGTTGTGTTCTGTCTTGCTGGTCTGGTCAAGGCAGGGACAGTTTTCTGTATACCCGAAAAGTAAAGATAAACAAAACTATATCAGTAACTTGTCCCGGTTGTCTCAGCACTCTCGGGGAGGAGTGTGAGGAATCACTCTGGTGCACCGGTGAACAAGCAGCGAGGGCGCGAGTGTGACAGGAGTGAATGTGAGGGAGGGGTATTTACAAAATGTACACGGGAGACGGTAGACGGCACAATCTCTTAGCCCTCCGATTTCTCCCACCTCCTGACCCAGCCTGAGAATCTGGATCGTACCTGGGTCAGCCACGCTCCTCCTGGCGCGTGGCTTGGCGATACGTTTTCCTGTTGGCCTCCTGGCTTCAGCTCCCAGGCTCGTGACGGGTGTTCTCCCTCCAGGCTGGATACCTTCTACGGTCATCTCGGATTCCCTTCGGGTGCACAGTCCCAACGTCCTTCTTCCTTACTCTCCAGACTTCCTCCGGTGTCGATACACACCGTGTTCCGTATTCCCTGGCTCCTTATTGGACGCCAACTCATGACATCAGAGGAGGGGGCGGCATCTTCCCAGTTAAAGGGACCGTCCTCACAAGTAGAGAGCTCCGCATTCGAGCCTGGCCATGTTTCTTCCTGGCAATGAGAAATCAAAGAGGTTGAGCGTTCCCGGGCTTCCCACCAGTTGCCCCATTGGTCTTTCATTTCCCTGCTACCCTCGTGACAATTTGATAATATTAGATGAAGCAATATTTGACAAGAAAAAAACCTCTGGCCAACGCGAGTACATCAAAACTAACAGATAGACAAGAGAACTTGAGTTGTTAATGGGTCCTAAAATGTCAAGAGCACTATCATCCCATGCAGATTTGGGTTGACACCTTACAATCATAGGTTGAACCCTTGGCACTTTGGATTTATCACTTTGATTACACATCATACATTAACGGATTTCCCTTTCCACAAATGTATCCATACCTAGCCACCAATAAGATGATCGTAACCTTTCTTTAGTCTTGGTAATGCCAGGATGACTAACATGTGCTCAATCTAACAATTCCTTTCTGAGACTCATTGGATGGATAAGTTTGCATTCACAAAATAAAATGTCTCTATCAACAGAGAGTTCGACCCTCACACACCAGAAAGGTTTGGTCGCTTCAGAGCCACATTTTGAACTAGACCATTTGCCTTGAATCAAATACATTACTTTTTTGAGAGTATCATCTTGAGCTACCTCACAATACCCTATATCTTCCGAGATGTGATTAAGCTCAACAGCACATGCCCACTCAGAAGCCTCATCACTTTCCTCATCCTCACCTTCAGCACATTTTCCTGAAACTAACCTCGAAAACACATCAGCAACCATCTTATCCACCCGGGAATGTACTTGAGTGAGGAAGAATACTCTTGAAGAGCAATAATCCACTTAGTTATGCGACTTGATATCATATCTAAACCTTTATTTTCAAAGATCTCTTCCAAAGGCTCATAAACTGATCTTATTTCAAAATCAACGCCCCACAGAAATTTCTTTAATTTCTTCACAGCCCAGAAAATAGCCAAAGATTCCCGCTCCACAACGGAGTACCTAGTCTCAGGCTCTCTCAAACTGCAAGAAAGAAACATGACAGTCCTCATTCCCATAGGACCAACCTGTTGCAAAACAGCCCCAAGGCCTTTTACGCTTGCGTCAGTAGTTAAGATAGATTTGAGACTGGTATCGAAACTCTGTAAAAATGGAGCATTAGATAACCTTTCCTTAATGATGGAAAATTCCTCTTCACATGAATTAGACCAGACAAAACTACAACCCTTCTTTAAGAGAGATCTCATGTTTGAAGTCAAGTTAGCAAATCCTTTGATAAATTTTGCATAATACTCTATCATACCAAGAAAACTCATCAACTCTTCTTTAGAAGTAGGAGAAGACAAATTACGAATGGTATTCACCAAATCATCTTTCGGCCTAACACCACTACCCGAGATGTTGTGACTCAGATAGTTCAAAGACTCAGACCTGAATTTGCACTTTTTGATTTTCACAGTTAAGTTACCATTACTTAGCTTAGTAAGCACATATCTAAGGTGAGAATCATGTTGATTTAAGTCATCACCAAAGACAAGTATGTCATCTTGATATATGCACATGGCCTCAATGCCCTTGAGCAAATTTGCCATCACCCTTAGGAAAACCGAAGAAGCGGAAACAAGCCCAAAAGGCATCCTTATGGAACGGAAAGTACCATATGGAGTAATAAAAGCCATAAAGTCTCTGCAAGAAAGTTCAAGCTCAATCTGGTGATAGGCTGAAGTCAAATCGATGGTGGTAAAGACTTTTGCACCACCCAACAGAATTAACAATTCATTTATATTCGGGAGTGGATATTTATCTACAATCACATTTTTATTTAACTGGCGTAAGTCTATGCATAGACGCAAATCCCCATTGGCTTTTCTAGCAGCGACCACAGGAGAAAGCCATTCAGTTCCTTCAACAACCTCAATTATACCATTACTTATAAGTTTATTGATCTCCTTCTCCATCTCATCTTTGATAGCTAGGGGTACACCTCTGACCTTACAAGAGATAGGGACACAATTGTTCTTAAGTTTAATTCTATGCTGATACCCCTTCAAACAGCGAAGGCCATCTCTAAATACTTTTGGAAATTCTGCTTTCAAACTTTTAATAAAGTCACCATCATCATAATTTTTTACAACACATACAGACTCCTTAATATAATCTGAGGTTCAGAATTCGGATCTAAGTAAACGCCCAGCTCACCTTGATTTATCCAACTCATTAAACTGGCCCATTTTTCCAACACGTAAATTTTCCTTGAAATCATCCTGCCTCGGAATTCTATCAAACCCAAAAAATACCCATGCAATTGTATAGGTTCTCCACCATAGGCTAATGGAATGATATCAGGTTTGAACAACTTTACTTTATGTTTCAATTTATTCACGTAAAGATCATTGGATACTATAGTTATCTTAGCTCCTGAGTCGAATAAGACACGAGTGGAAGCACCCTCAACCACAATTTCGTCAAAAGGACATGACTTTTTGACAGAAACACTGTTTATCTCAGAAATTATCTGACAACATTCAACCTCATCCGAACTAGAATTCACCCCTTCATCCTCGTGAATGTCTACCTTCTTGACCCTCAGAGGAGGTTTAGTTTTACATACTGAAGGATAATGACCCTTTTTTTTACATTTGCTACAAATATTACCAAGTGCCGGACATCTTTTATCATTGGTTAAGTGTCCACTTTTATCACACCTGTAACATTTCAAGGACACAGAAGTATTCCCAGGCTTTCTCTTGTTATAATCAGAAAACTTGTCTTTATCCTTAGTTTTCACCACAGATTTCTTTTCATTTATAATTTGAACTTTTGCATCTCCCATTTTATCTTTATTGATAATAGCAACACGAGTGTTCCATTCTTTTGGCCACAGCATCACTTCATCCAGAGTGGGTTCATCTCTAAGCCATAACTCTTTCCTAACTTTATCCATATTGCATCCCAACATGAATTAATCTCTTGTGTGTTCATCAGTTAAGCCTTCAAACTTACATGATGAAGCTAGCTTCCTCAAGTCAGTTAAATACTCCTCAACAGTTTCTTCCTCACGTTGCATTCTTTTACCAAATGATACCTTTATAAAATGGTACTTATTTTAGGAAGATAGTCTTTGTCTAATTTGCATATACAAATCTCGTAATCATTAAGACCATCAGCTTCAGCAGTAGACCACTCTGGTAAATGATCAAAAACATCTTGGCCTACCGAACCCAAGCAATGAAGTAATAAGATGTTTTTCTTTCTGCGCTTAATGGAGCACCACATACCCTCGCATATCTTTCAAAAACTTTTTTCCACTTTTTCCATTTTTCTAGGAGGCTCTCCAGGGGAAGCTAAAAAAAATGGAGCTGCAGTAACATTCTGCATTGCGCCCAATATAAAAAATATATATATTTAAATACTATTTTATAACCTAATGAGTGAAGAACAATACTCCCTTTGTCCGACAAACTTTAGAATGAAATGCAAAATAAATTATAAGTTGCTATAAAAGACCTACTCAGCTTAACGCTAATGCATAAGCAAATTTTGGTTTTAAGAAATGCTCACACACATCAGATTAATGTTTAACTTAAAATGTAACATCAATGTATATTAATCCTAAATATGCTAGAGTATCACAAATATAATTAAGTTTCATGAAAACAATTTTTTGAGATATATAAACCTATATAGCATACAATAATGCATTTACCCAAACTACTCGTATTTAATACATTTAATAATTGATTACTATCTAAAACTATAAGTAGCTGTCAAATATTGTCAAAATCAGAATTTAATATCATGTGTATCGCTGAAACAAAGCAACAGATGTGAAGCAAAAGCGTGCGTATCGCTGTGATTTGCAAGAGACACGCATATACAAAAGTATTGTTTTAACAAAGCGTGCGTATCGCTGAATAAAGCAGGACGCACTAACTCCTTTTAAGATTAGCGTGCGTATCGCTGTAATTTACACAGGACACGCAGAAGTAAGATTTCTGTTTAAATGAAAGCGTGCTTATCGCTGAATAAAACAAAACGCTCAAACTTCAAAAACTTCTTTTAAGTGCAGCGTGCGCATCGCTGTAATTTGCAAGCGACGCACATAAATAAAAGTATTCACTTTGTAGCTTCCGTAACAGATTCCACACTCGATGTCGCTAGGATACAAGAAACTCCCACAAGTCAACTCAGCATGATTGCGTGCTGTGACGTGAAAGCGTGTTGCTAGCTAGGCAACAAGAAACCTCCACACGTCAGCTTTGGGTGAAGGCGTGCTGTTACGTACAAGCGTTCTGCGCCTGCGCGACAATTTACTGTGACACCTTTTGGAAGCTTACGGAGAAACCACTTGCATGCACCTGAGTGAATCCTTTTTCCGTTAATAGAGTTTTTAGAAGTTGCAATGTACTGCGCTTAGCGAAAGCCAACTCTAATGCGCTTCGTATAATTAAAAATTGAAAGGTGTAACAAACAGGTTTGCCACAAGTCACTTAACGCTTAACTAAGCGTATCATCGGTTGCACACAAAGGCAGATGTACCACAGGTTTGCCACAAGTCACTTTACGCCCAAACGTAACACCGGATGCACACAAGAGAGCATATGTAACTTAACGCTCTCATCCACCGCTCCAAAGACATGTCATGCTGGTAGTAAAAAGATGAAACACACCAACAACAATGGTACACACCAATTGCTCCCAGCTACATTTACTACACATATAGCGGGCATTTGTGTGTCGAAAAATCCATATTTTAAAAATGTAGTTAATTCAATTAAATTAACCCTATGAAATATATAGCACATGAATCTTGTTATAGGGCTTTCTAAGAACAAAAAGCGCACAGAACATAGTCAAAAACAGACTCACTGCAGACTTGAAAGGTGTTAGGATCTTCTTCCTGGAGTAAACTTGCCGACTGCGCCAGTGTGAAATTTAAGATGGAGGCTCACATCAGTATTTGTTTCAAAGAAGCTTTATTCTCCATATATATATATCCCATTCAACCTGTTTGACAGAGCAGCTTCAAATGCTTTCCTTCAGATGAAAACACTATGACTTCTCAACCTTCTAAAATGTCATACATTCCGTTATGTCATACTTGGTCTCTACTCTGTACTCAATGAGGGAGGAAGATACCACAATGATCTTAACGTTTTGCTTCTGAGGAATAAATTACTGTCAGCAAAGCTTTAGTATGTGGAGGTTTTGTTTTGAAAAAGATGGCAAAAGGTTGTTAAATGGAGTAGCTCTCCTCCAAACAACTATTTGGAAAAACAAGTGGACGAAAGCTGCCTCCTGCAGCGGGCTGTGAGGTGCTCTCTGCAGTACCTCTTTTCCAGCCAACAAAAAAATTCCTTGCCAAAAACAGATGTAATGCTCGCTCTCTTCCATGCCTAATATAATTATGCAACCCTTTATTTTCTTCTTGTGAGACCATGTAATCCACGTTTTTAGAATCTTGCTTTTCTGAGAGTTAACATGTTACTGTCTGGACCCTTGTATGCTGACGTAGAAAAAGCAGGTTGTTTGATGCTTTTGGGTAATGAGCAGAAGCCAAAGAATTGTCCTATTCATCCAATAAGGGCTTATCAAGGCTGTTTTGTTAAGGATATGTTTGTGCTTACAGCTGTGTTTTTCACCCTCCTTATTTAAACTCAGAAATAGCGAAGTCTCATCCCAGATCGTGGAGAGTAGTTTGAAGCCATAGTATCTTTGAGGGGGTCCTCTGAGCATTTTTAAAATGTTGGCAAACATGCTTCCCTGTCAATCTTGTGCACCTCTTGCAGCAGTATCCAGTGGAATTCCTTATGTTAGAACTTCTGGGGACACCAAAAGAGTACTTTGCATTGGGCGACCAAGTAGTGCTGTTTACCTGCTCTCTTGGGCCTTCTAAAAACCCATTGGTGTTAAAGCAATAAGTGAAGTGCTAAGTATTGGTCTCTGGCTCCTTCAAAAACTGTCGGGAGGTTGTATGATAGAGATGCACATCTCTACAACCGTCATGTTATGTTACCCTAACAGAAATAGTAATTCACACTTTCTTTTAAGCCTGAGATGAATCAGTTTGTTTAGTCTACTGTTTATATGCAAGTATGGATGTAGGTTTTGTATGTTTCATTGCAAAAGGTCCATCGACTCAAGCAATTGGCAGGTGCCCTTCCCAGTGTTACATTTTTAATTTCAATGTGGTTTCCCAGCTACACCCATGTGTGCTAACTGTTTGTTGTGCCACCCTTCCCCAGAACTGTTTGGCTGTTTAGAAGAACAGCATTGCGGGATGAGTGAATGTGGCTGACCACTATCCAGAAATAAAAGCGATTCCCGGCTTCCATGTTGTAGGCCACATCCTTCTTTGGTTTCTTTTTCGTTTGGTTCAACCTACCAGCCAAGCACTCCTTGCCCCCACTTTTTTTACTAGCACCATAATGTCCCCTCATCACTCGCAGTTTTTTTATTTAATCTACTACTTTTGTTTTAGTGGGCCAGTCAAAACTACGTTTTATATAAGGAAAGATATTTAGCTCACTTCACCACCTCAGTTCAGACCCAACTATATGCAAATCGGTCTTGACCCTGTGCCTCATGGGAACAGTCCAGCCCGAACTGCCAATCCAGGTCTTCCCTCAACCGGAAACAAGCATCCTGGAACCGGTTTCAGGTAACTCCCCTTCTCAACCAGGTTGGTTGAATCAAGTGGCAAAGTAAGCAAGGGACCCATGTTTGGACATACCCTGCCAACTTAGGGCGAACAAAGCAAACACAAAGAAATGATAGACGGAGCACTGAAATTCTTCAGACACTCACCTACAGTCACAGATCTGGGTACAATCCACTAGTACTAGATAGTCTCATCCATAATCATGGAAGTTAAAATTGCACCTAATAGAGAGGTATCTCTTTATGGGCATTGATTGTAGTTGACAAGTTGCAATACTTTTTCCACCATCTAGATGTTTCCTCAGTGGACAGTAGGGAAACAAGGGCGTATTTCCAATGTCAGTAAGCATATGTGGAAAACAATGTCTTAGTGCCTGAAGAGCTTTTCCTTCTGTTTTACAGCAGAGACTGAGGCACTGTGAGTGCTTGTTTTTTCTTTTTCTTCACATTGTATAGGTTGACCCTCTCACAGAATTTGAGATCATCCTGCATCGGAGGTGATAGCTGTCAGCTGTTATAAAACCTCTCCATTTGTTGTTTGCAAGTATAGGGGAGAATTTAGTGCCAAATTTGGGCTGGTGTTTTCCGGGGGCTGGTGACTCACTGAGTAACTACGGCTAATGTTCTTCAGAACAGGCACAATCTGAAAACATTTTTTATTCCTGCATCCTTTTGTGTTATTTTGCTTACACACTTTCTCGCAGCAGCATCATAGGTCCTGATGAAAGCCTAGCCTACCTATAAGCTACAAGGCTGAAACATGTTGACCATCGCGGTTTGTAATTTAGACGGCTGGTGCACTGTATTTTTAATCCTGGCGAAGAACGTCTCACATTAAAGATTTTTTGGCATTCTTGAGCTAGTTTTAACTTCACTCTACCCACAGTTTTAATTTATTTTGCACTGCACCCTCACACTGTTAGCTCTTCATTTGTGGATTTAGAATATCTGTTTCAACATACAAAACATCCCTGAGCTCCTCCCTCTCAGAGAAGGGGTTGTAGCCCCCAGAGGAACTAGGTTTTTCCTCTGGGAGGAGAATCCCAAATGATGAAGCATGTCACCTATGGTGAGCGAGGGATTTCGTCCTGAAAAGGGAACTGCCCAAAGCTAGTTCTGTTGGGCGTAGTCACTGGTTGTGTTTCACATTACAATTTTCCTTTTTTAGGTCTCGGCTAGAAACGCGCGAAGCGCGTTCTCGGCAGAGAACTATAGCGATTGTTTCAGCCGACAAAATCCTACAAAACGAGACAAGAGCTGTGCACGCCCGCAGCATTGTGAATGGGAGAGGGAGCGACAAGAGCTGGCCACGCGCAGATTTGGTCGCGCGCACGCTCACCGCGCCAGCGTCTCCGCCGCGCGCCGATAACTGCTCTCTTCCTGGCCGGCTTCACGGAGGGCAGCATGGCGTGCGGTGCCACTCTGAAGCGGCAGACGTATGAAGTTCCTGGCCCCTTATAAGTGCCTCAGTCCTGGCGAGAAGTGCCTGTACTGTAACTTTTAAAGTGCCGTGTCACCACCCCCTTTTCTGAATCGTTTTTGGCCACTATAGGTGTGGCAGGGTATACTCAGACATGAGTCCCTTTCTCACTGCTCCATCAGGATTCAAGCAAGCCGGGCCGAAGAGGCTGAAATGCCAGAAACCGGTCCCCGGTAGCTTGTCTCCTTTCTGGTGAAGAATTGGCTTGGTAGTTTGGTCTGCCCGGTTCCCATGATGCACTGGGCCAGGGACAGACTAATTTGCATATAGCCAGGTTCTGAGCTGGGATGGGGCAGTGAGATAAATAACGGTGATGGATCAAGCCCTGATCTTTGGACTGGGTAAGAGTGGTCTGCTTAATTCAGACACTCTGTTCATCACCACCCCCTTTTCTGAATCGTTTTTGGCCACTATAGGTGTGGCAGGGTATACTCAGACATGAGTCCCTTTCTCACTGCTCCATCAGGATTCAAGCAAGCCGGGCCGAAGAGGCTGAAATGCCAGAAACCGGTCCCCGGTAGCTTGTCTCCTTTCTGGTGAAGAATTGGCTTGGTAGTTTGGTCTGCCCTGTTCCCATGATGCACTGGGCCAGGGACAGACTAATTTGCATATAGCCAGGTTCTGAGCTGGGATGGGGCAGTGAGATAAATAACGGTGATGGATCAAGCCCTGATCTTTGGACTGGGTAAGAGTGGTCTGCTTAATTCAGACACTCTGTTCATCACCACCCCCTTTTCTGAATCGTTTTTGGCCACTATAGGTGTGGCAGGGTATACTCAGACATGAGTCCCTTTCTCACTGCTCCATCAGGATTCAAGCAAGCCGGGCCGAAGAGGCTGAAATGCCAGAAACCGGTCCCCGGTAGCTTGTCTCCTTTCTGGTGAAGAATTGGCTTGGTAGTTTGGTCTGCCCTGTTCCCATGGTGCACTGGGCCAGGGACAGACTAATTTGCATATAGCCAGGTTCTGAGCTCGGATGGGGCAGTGAGATAAATAACGGTGATGGATCAAGCCCTGATCTTTGGACTGGGTAAGAGTGGTCTGCTTAATTCAGACACTCTGTTCATCACCACCCCCTTTTCTGAATCGTGTTCCACTCAACACGGCATACTCCTTGAGGCTGGCGGTACCTGCCTATTTAAAGTGCTGCAAGTCCAAGAGGGCAGACGGCATCTATTTTTTATGTTTTAAATCAAAATGCGCTAGGTATTTGATAGAGAATGTATAGATGTGTTTTATTACTGGACATTACAATAACACAGAAATGAGTTTTAGCAGTTTAATAAATAGTTACATATGTTTATATATTTCAAAGGTTTACACATTTTAAAGATTGTGACATTTACATTAGGTGTATTTGTTCATAGCAGGTAGTTTTAGTTAAGGCGTTGTATTTGCTTTTTAAATTTGTCTTTCAGAACTTTGGTGCATTTTTTGGCTTACTTTTGATATTTTATCTATTTGCGTGCCTTTATATTTTTGTAATATTTTATTGTATTGGTTTTTAAGATTGCTTTTAGATTGTTGCAGTGTTTTTGAGGTCATCATCAGACTAGTTTTTTATGGTTTCTGCTGTTCCAGGTTTTTTTGTGTGATTTGAGATTTTGGTGTTGATGGAACGGTAGCTGTGTTGATATATATGTTTTAACAATTTTATATATTTTTATTGAATATGTTATTCTAATTGTTTAGTTTTGCAAAAATAACATTTCCTTTGCCACTGTAGTTAAAATATATGTTACACTGGTGCATATCTTTTCAATTTAAAGATTTACATGCATGCATTTAAGTTCGCAAATCCGCACTTATAAGTATTAATCACCAGCTTACAAATGAGCAAAAGAATGATAATATTAAACAATACAGATAACTCGTCACTCCTTTCCAGCCTAATCTCAGCATACTTATTCTCCTCTAAATGTTTGTAAATATTCTTGCAAAAAGTGCATCACTAGAATCGGAAAATTCCTGATTTTGACTACCGCATTTAAACCATATCTGCTGGCCCTTTCCGTTGACGGTAGCATTTGTAAAAAAACAAAAAACGTCCCACCAAAGTGCATTGCCCATTATTTTCAAAATACTGGGCTTTTACACATTTGGCAAGTTGTCAAATCTGGAGTCGTATATTGGATGATAGCTTTGAAACACTTAGGGATAGCTGCATCAACAATGCCATTTGCGATTCCTTATTAGCGAAAAATAAGGATTCGCTAATAAAGAATAGCAAAAGGCTATGCATGTAGAAATCGCAAAAAAATAGCGATTTCTAAACATTCCTAAATTGCAACTCGCAAATTGCGAGTCGCAATTAAGGAATACCTCCCCATTCATTCCTATGGGCCTAGAGGCCCTTAGGAATGAATGGGAAGACATTCTCAATTTGCGATTCTCAATTAGAGAATCGCAAATTGAGAATGCAATTTCAAGGGTGCCAGGGTGTCAAAAGGACACCCTGTTGCACCCCTGAAATCTGCATATGAGAACATCTTGCACACACACATGACCCAAGGGCATGTGTGTGTGTAAAATGGAACTTTGAAAAATGCACTTGAGTGCATTTTTCAAAGTTTTTGCAAATGACCATGAGGTTCAACTTCATGGTAATTTGCTCCCCCTATTAGCGAAATCGCTAATTTTTGTACTTTGATGCATTGCATTTAAGGAATCTCAATTTGAGATTCCTTAAATGCAATCGCAATTTAAGTAATCACAATTTTGCGATTTCTTAAATTTTGATTTTTGCATTTGGGATGACGCATCCCAAAAGCAAAAATACTGGTCGCAAAGGGGCAGATTCTGAGAATCTGCCCCGTTGCGACCGGTTTTTCCTTTGATGCATCTATACCTTAGCTTGCAGTCGCAGAATAAAAATAGGTTGTTTCCTTTCTCGTGGCAATGAGAAAGTAACATTCTGTCTTCTCTGGTTGGCTCCATTAGTTCGATACTGTTGCTGCAAGATGCAAACAGCCCATTTTAAATATGCATTCAGCACTATCAGTTCTGCACATGTGCATACCTGATAGGAATTTGACTTCTCACCAAATATACTTACACTGTGTCTGTGCCCTTTTTTCCTTCTGTTCAGAGTAAATTGTCCTCACACCACAATTTGTCTTGTGCAAATTGCTACGGGTAACACCTGGAGGACTCTGCATGTTGAAAACATGTCAAAAAAGGGAATATATGCGATGTTAGTGGGTATAAAAACTGAAATTGCATTTTATCTCCCATTCCAACATGCAAAATTTGTATGTGGCTTGTAAGACAACTCAGGAGCAGAATCATAAAATGTGGTAACTGCTTTCCCTGGACAGTTGTACTGGGCTTTTAAAACAACAGGAGCTTTGTATTGCTCCACCTATGTGAGGTATCGACTTTTTGACTTTCCAACATCATCCATCTGTCTGTCAAGGTACTGAAAAAAGATGATTGTCATGGACTATGTTGTGCACTGGTGGCCCGTTTCTGAAAACAGGGCAGTGTCAAGGATGTCCAAGGAAAGTCAATAGCGAAAAATGGGTGAGTAGACCCCCATGCAGGATAGAGAAGAAGATGCCTGGTTTTGGAAGCACTCCAGGAGGTATGCTGCCTAACAGAGTTAAACTGAAACATTCTTTATCATGGCCATGTAGTCTTACTTTACTTCAAGGAACATACTAACTGGCCATATCATATTGGTTACTTCAGACCTGACGCAAAATGAGGGCAACCGTTTCCAAAATGCTTCCAAATATGTTTTAGAATGCTAGAACCAAATAACAAAGTTCGAATGTGTTTCAATACCACCTCTTTTCTGCAATAGCATTTGCCAAATATTTCTTTAGATACCAGTCTAGGATCTAGAGACATAATGTGTATAAGTGCAATATTGATGCACATAACCCATTCAGTGAAATTGAACCTCCACAGTACTTCTGGAAATATCAACTATTATTTAGAGCATGTATAAGTAACAGGCTTTCACTTGCATTGCAGTATTATTGATTTAGACCTTACTAGTTCTTCAAATTCGTACAATGTTCAATGTTTGGGGTACTCTCTGTGCAGTTCCTCTAACCCATCATTCCACTCCACATGAAATTGAATGTATATATTTTGGAAGTCTTAGCAGTTCCTTATGCAATTTGTTTTCAGTTCTAACTACCACGAGTGATGCCATCAAATAAAAGGCTTGATGATATGACTCCTGTTCTAGCGGAAACGGCCTTTGCAATGCGGTTGTTACACCGTGACATATTTACATCGTGGTCATTACAACGCAAGTCATTACAACACTTGCACTGGATAGAGCTGTACACTAAGGAATAGTACGAATTACTATTCCAACACCTTCCCTAATGTTACACATACTGAAGTTGGACTAGTAAAGCATACTATTCCTAAGTCCAGCGCCTCTAGCGCAAGTCGTTGTAATGACTTGCGTTTTAATAACCGCGATGTATTGTACCGTGATCTAAATGATCGCGTTGTATTGTCACATATCCGTTCTAGCTTGCATACATTGTGTGACTTTGGAGATATGAACTTCTATTATACTAACCAATATAGCCCATAGATTTCCATGGCTGCCTAGAGAACCCTTTTTTTTATCAGGATTGACTTTAAATAACCAAAGTACAGAAATTGCTGCACAGGTGCATCAATGCTTCTCTGGCAGCACATGCACTCACGTAATGCTTTAAAATAAATTAATGTAATACCTAGACTTTTCTGGATCCTGCACTTGCTTTGATCCATTTAATGTTTACTGGTGTACATATCTCCTAAAGGAAGTTTGTTGGGGTCACAAATTCGACATTAATATCTACAAGAATTCTGATAGATGTTAACCACTTTATATTTAGACACCATTGGGTGAATAAGTTGCTGGAAGATCCTAGTCACTCCCATTTTATAAACTGCTAATTAATACTCTACATTAAATCGCTTATTTGTTAAAGCATTATATCTTGCTGCTTTTTTTATCCGTTCTTTCAATTTCACGTGAAAATTCGCAGGTATCCATTTGAAATTCCTTCTTCCTGACACCTCTTTAGTTCTCTTAACAACAAAAAGTCAAGTTTTATAAGCCGGTCCTTGGATGATAGTGATAGATTCCAGGTCTCTTGACAAACAATATAGCTAGAAATCGTTGATGTATCGTTGCCGTTCTTAGGTCTCTAAATTCGAGATTAGGCCTGCTATGTTCCATTAAGTAATTATAGATACATGTCCACCTGAAGCATGTGCAATGAATACATTAACAAGCAACACTTTATTTAACACTCCTTCCTTCACCCAAATGTTATTTCAACAACATCTACAAGAATTGAATTACAAGATACTATGGGGGATATGTACAATGAAGTGGCGGAGCCTGTCGTTAGCCTCCGCCACTTCGGAAACGCAAGACGGCACCATATTCACAAGAATGTGGTGCAGCCTTGTGTTTCCCCCTGCGTTGGCGCTAAGTTTAACAACTTAGCGCCAATGCAGGCACCTCCCTTGCACCAGAGTGCAAGGGTGTGTGCGTGCAGGGGAGGATTGTTTATGTGTAGGAAGGTGTCCCTTTCTGCACATAAACAATCCTAAAATGCAATTCGGTCACTTTCACATGAGCTGCTTTATGCAGCACACATGAAAGTGATAGCATTGCATTTTTTAAAGGGTTGTTTATGAACAGGCAGGGACCCCTTCCTGTACATAAACAAACCATGGCATTTTGCTTTTTCCATGTGTGCTGCACAAGGCAGCATACATGGAAAAAGCAAAAATGAGGAGAAATAATACATTTCTCCTCGTTTCGCCAACTTAAGACCAGGGTTTTCCTGATCTTAATTTTGGTGCTGCCTCTTATGTATGTCACCCTTGCACATAAGGGGCAGTGTCAAATACAATGGTGGTTGGGGTGGAACGCCCACCGCAACACTCACTGCACGCCCTTTCACGCTAACCATAGCATGAAAGGGTGCCTTATGTACCACGATAAGTGGCTTAACGCTGCCTTGTACATAAGGCAAGGGCCATATCGCCATGTGAATGTCACAAAAATGTATGTTCCCATGGCGATAGGGGCTTGTACATATGCCCCAATCTATGCTGCGTAAAGCTGCAACAGCTTTCATTCTAGGAATTGTGTTATTTATAAAATAGTAAACTCACATCCAGCAGAAACAATTCCACACATGTATTGAATTCTATTTAGAACTCATTTAAGACTGTATCACCCAACCTTAGCCCAGTATTAGTAGACAAATCATTAGGTCTACCTTCTTTGTATGTGATACCATTGCTGGGTCCTTGTTTTCGTCATCTCATGAAACTCCGTGTGATTCTTTTTCAGATTGTGGCTTTTGTATTGACCTACGTGTGATTCTAGATTTTTTCTGTATTATAGTGTTTTCTTTATTGTGGTCTCTGAAGTTTGTAATGATTAATCTAGATCATCTTATGCTGGAGTTACTACAGTGCGTGCTGAATCGTAATTTAGTAAATCTTTAATAAGCTTACTACGGGAAACAGTTCCTTTTGACAAATACATTGATAGTCTTTCTTTTATGACTTTGTTTCGGACATATTATTGATTTTATAGTTTATGACTTTGCTTGGAAGATGCTTGCCACTTTGACAACATACATTTCTTGGTTGTTTAGAAATATTCTGTCACAAATAGGTCACCAAATGTGAAGAAATGAAACAAAGGCAGACTGTTGTGACGAGAGGTTTATTGTTTTATTAATGTTTTTCAGTTTTATGTGTTTGCTTGCAAGTGTGTGTCTGAGAATATGAAAACTAAAGTATTACCACATTTTCAATGTTAGCATATATTTCTTTTAGGTGTAGTATTAGGTTCTGATTAGCTAGTTTTGTTAACTTCAGTTTTGTCATTTTTTTTTCTAGCGCGGCAGACAAAAGTAACAGCAGTTTCAGTGTGGGGAGACTTGATTTCCTTTGACGTCATATGTACAGTATTGCCAAGGGGAATGCGTGAGACTGCTGGGCTTGGCAGGCAGTATACAAATATCTGCTCACGTGATGCAGTTAGAGCCAATTTAGATTGTGCAAACAAATTGAAATCATACTATATAAGATCATTAGAGCGTCTGTGTTCAGCATTAATGAAATTGAATTGAAAATTATTGTATGTGTTATAATGTATTTTTACCTGAAAAAATAATAAACCGTTTTAGATAATATGATTACTAAAAGACCCAAGTTATCTGATTACTTTCCTAATGCCCAAAAACCAGAGTAATCAAATATTTTACCTTAAACATGTTTATTTTTAAATACATGTCAAGGAAGGAAGACCAATGATTTCAGGTTGACTGTTATTTCTTTCTATATGTATCATCTTTGGTATAAATTCAAGAGCTGCCGCCACACCTGCACTTAAGGATGCCTTGCTCAGTTCTTGCGCTTTCGGTGAATATAAAAGGTACCTCCGATTTCCAGGAGGGCATCAAACCGAGAAGTGTTGCGTCTGTGACTCTTCAAGAAAGGAAATGTTAAAAACGTTGATCAGAGGTCTTTTGTTGATTACTCTTATCTAAAACTGTGAGATCAGCAATTTGACACAAGCACAGACGTCTTGACAAATCATCCAAAAGAGTTTCTGACAGGTATGCATTTTTCTTACATTCCTGCTTATAAAATGAAGATTGCCAAAACCAAACCAAAGGCATCAGCTCAGTAAATGCAGCTACTCTTTTTACTCGGGAGACATAAGGTTATTTTGGCCGGATGAAAAAAGGCTTAGGGCTGGTTAGGACTAACTGATTAGAACGCAGATCTACCTAACAGTACCACTTTCAGAGTCACTCAAGGATATTCTCAAAGCTACACATTTCTCATTTAGGCCTGCATTAGCTAAGCTTTCATTAGAATAAACGAATAATACCGAATTTCAATTTCAAGAGAAGATCTAATGAAATTTAAATATTATTTGTATTCATCTGGCATAGAAAAGGTAATATCAGGCTAGGTGTACAGAGATTAGATATGCAAAAAGTCACAGTAAATAGGACATCGACATTTTGCAACTGGACTTATGTACTAATTGGTTGGTTCGCTAAATTCCCATTTAGGGTGGGTTGCAGTCATACTTACCTCATGAATATCAATGAAGTAGTTCTCAAATTGCTCTCCAATTAAAGCCTATCACAGCGATGGTGGCCTTTTTGAGTTGGCAAACCACCATGTCTGTGATCAACATTACATAAAGTAAGCTTTTTTATATGCAACCCAGTTCTCCCTAAAGGAAATCGCTGCTTTTAAATATAAAATTTGACTTTTTTTCAACATGTTTGTTTGAGATGGAAACCCTTTAATTTTGCATATGAGTTACTATGACCTTTGATGTGTTGGTAACTTTTATGGTTTGCAACCGGAATTCCACTTGCAAACCATTGATACCTCTGAAACTGGGAGTTTAGAAGGATCCCCCTGAAATAAATAAATATATAAATATATATATACACCCACATATATATCTCGCAGTGGTCATCTGACCAAGGTTAGTGAAATGCCTTTTCGATGCAAGCATTGGTATTTCAGGGTACTAGCAGCTGTCGTAATTCCTATCTTGAGAGTGTTTAAATATATCCTCTCTGCTGTTGCTGCACATCCGAGGAGAGATACCAGTCTAAGCCTCATTTTGTCTATAAGAGTATGTGTGTAATGTTTATTTTTCAATTTTTAAATATCTTTCCCTTCTTGGAGAACCCACACCCAGTAAAATTGAAAAATGGGGATGGGTGAATTATTTGTTCTACAGCACAACTCTCGAAATATGTTGATGATATAACTGTTATCCTGCTGATATTAATGAACACTCATGAAATAATCCAATTATTGAACAACTACCTATCGAGTTATTCATCCTCAGTAGGATGGCAATTGTAACCACAAGAACATGCTCACATAATTTAGCCACATCTTGCATTTTATAGCAGAATTCTAATATAAATGAACTAAAAAAGCTGTAGCATTTACAGACATCTGAACAAGGTTTCAGGCGCAATATGCTGATACATTTGTGGTGTGACAGACAAGTATCCTCCTCCCCAAATGTTTGTAGAGGATTATCCCCCCAAAAGCTGCTAAAGCTGGTAGCTTTAGTAAGCATTTTGTCAGTTCTATTTTCTTAACATTTTGATCAAGAGGCATGTTTTACAGGTGATTCATAGTCGGAGTTTGTAGTTTGAACTGGCTTCCTGTAATTTTTCAGGATATATATTGTATATTTCTTCACTTCTACTATCCATTGCCTTTTATAAACCTTTCCTAACACTTTTAAGTAGCTCAGCCATGTATTATGATGAACTATGGATACTTTTACACTTTAGTAACACCAGGCTGTTGTAGCAATGTGGCAATCATGTATTTGGTTACATTTTAAAAGGGAAAAATGAACATAACTGCTATGTTAGAATTGTTAAATAGGTTTAGAGCTGCCAGTTGTACTATAGCCTTGTAGCCCACCGTAGCGGGCTATACCGGTTATTAAAGGCCCGCTCCAGCGTTAAAGGCCCGATCCGAAGGGAGGGCCTTTAACAAGGGAGCGGGACTTTATTAGCCGGTATAGCCCAGATAGGAAGGGCTATAAGGCTATTAGAACATTCTGCCACTAGAGGGCAGAATATCCTAACCCAAAAAACACAGGCCTCTCGGAGCCTGAGGGGATTTAAATCCCCTCATCTCTGAGAGGCCTTTGTTCACAGCAATAGCTGTGAATAAAAGCAACATTGGAATGTTGCTCTGCGGGCCTTTACCGGCCCATTGAAGCAAGGAGCACTCCATTGTATTCAATGGAGTGCTCCACATTCCAATGTTATAATATGTAATAATGAAAAAGTATGTCATCCGACAGGGCCCTGATTATTTTTTAACAAGAGGTGTGGCATTAAAAAGTATTAAGGCCATTGTTCTCAGCTCATGCACTAGAACTGCTAAGCAGTTTTAAACTGCAGGTGTATGTGTAAGGTTATGCCAGTCTTACAGTGTGTGGCTTCAGACATCAGTACTGACAATGCAGTCAATTAAAATGCTTTATAAACACTGATCTGTAAATGCTTTCACATGAATTCTTAAATAACAGCCATAGCAGGTGCCCCTTGGCACCAAGGAAATAACTTCCATAACCGACCATGATACATTCCGTTAATAGCCACTTAAAGAGACATACAGAAATGCAATTGTTTTATCCACAAATAATAGCTTGACATTTCCTGAAAATGCCAAATGCTAGTTTATCCTTTTGAGTACTTGAACCTAAACTCCCCAAACAAACATGTATAGACTTTTAACAATCAACTAGTTTTCTCCCCAAATACTAGTTTGTATTTTCTAACTCATATGCCCATATATCGCAATCACAAATCAGGGATACCAATTGTATGATTGTGCTAGCCACCAAATGCCCACCAGAAGTCATGTGTGGCGAACAGGTGCCTGTGATGTTTACTATTAGGTCTAGGATGACAACAAGAATTGCAAGGATGCTGACAATGTGCAATAACCTATACAATCTATAAATAGCAATATTTCTGACTAAAAAGAAGAAAAATATCTTTAGGGCGAGAACCCTCACCCAGTCTGAGGTGTTATGCTTCATCATAGGATCCCCCCTCACACCACAACTAAATGTGATGTGGGCTAAAACCCCTGAAGCAGGAGGAGCACTTTAATGTCCAATGAGCCCTATTTAGGTCTGATGTATTGGTAAGCAAAGCTCAGTGCAAAAGTTAAATGAAAAAAGTGTGATGAAGTCAAAACTATCTCCTGGTGGGACGCCACAATTTTATTTCGCCCCCAAGAATAGGACTAAAATAGTGAGGTGGCAAAGGTGAGGAAACTCATCCCTGACAGCATGTCAAGGTCCCTACTGCTATGATGCCTCCACCCTCCTCGCTCTCAACCCAGGGCAGAACAACGACTGCCAGCAGCCCAAGCCGAACACATCCCATGGTCAGTCTCCTGCCACAATTGCCGCCAGTCCTTCATCACCGCCCTGGACGCCAACAAATCCTCCTCACCGTGCACTCCATGCACAGACAGGCCGTGGAAATCCGGAACCTCCTGGACTCACTCTCACCCAACGTCGCATTCTTCACTGAAACCTGCACCAAAGCCTCCTCTGACCCTGACATCGCCATTGCCATCCCGCATGGGTACAAGATCCAGAGGAAGGACCTCCCCAACCACTCAGGAGGAGGCATCGCCATCCCGCACAAAACTCCCACTAACTCACCACCTTCAGCGAAAACTTTCCTGCCACCGAACACTTGCACTTCCAGGTCCAGCCCAGCCCCAACTCCACACTCCATGGCAGCCTCGCCTACAGACCCCCCAGCTCATGGGCCCTTTTCGCCGACACCATCACCGACCTCATCACACCCCACGGCATCGCAGCCGTGGAATACATACTCATCGGAGACCTGAACTTCCACTTCAACAACCCTAGTGTCCCCACCTCCGCCATCCTCCATGACAACCTTGCCAACTTCCTTCTCATCTTTCACCTCATTTTTACCTCATCTCGCCATTCTCATAACCTATTGACACCTCTCATTTTTAACTCTATGTTCTCCAACTTGTTCTTTTTTTTTTGCTGTTTTGCTCTTCTTTTCATCTTGATCTTTGTTCCCATCTTCCTCTTTTCCTCACTATTTCTTTCTTCCCCCTTTCCCTTCTTTCTGCATTCTTCTTTTTCTCTTTATTATCTCCTATAGTGCAATGTCTTTCCTCCACCTTTCTAGTTTGTTATATGTCTTTCTGTTTCAGTCACCCTATTTCTTACTTTTCCTCCAACTTCCTTTATTCTTTGTTTTATTTTGTTCGTTGTGGCCTTCCATTCTATTTCTCTGCATTCAATTTCCCTTTCATATTATTAAGACCTTTCCCTATTACAACTTTTTACATCTTTCCTTCTTTCCTTCTTTATTTGGATCTTCCAATTTTTTCCAGTCTTTCCTTCTTTGCAGTTGTTGTTCATTCTTTCTGCTTCCCATTCATTTTTCCAATCTGTCTTTTCATCATTCGGTCTTTCTTTCTGTCATTCATCTTCCTTTCTGTCCTGCTCCTTGCTGTGTCTCATGTTTCATTCTTTCTATCTTTATAGCCATTTTCCATCTCTAGTCGTTCATTTTTCTCCATTACTGTTTCCTTTTGTACCTTTCTTCCAGTTATCTTCCCTTCTTCCTGTCTTTTCCTCTTCCCTTCCTTTTTTGTCTTCCTCCATCCATCTTTCCTCCACCCTTTAACTGCCATATGTGAACTGTACACTATAGAATCATTTTTTCTCCTGTATTGGCAAAGCCAGTAGAGCAGTTTGTAAAGTGATAAATATCACATCATTTTTACATGCAAAACATGTGACCAGCATTTGTGAACGTCTCTGCGTACATTCATTGACTCAATAAAGGCATGCATATATTCACATCACCAATGATTCTTATATTTTGTAAATGTTTAGAATTTCAACATTGTGACCCAAAAGTATTTACATGTTAGCAGTATAGCCTCTGGTTAAAATATGGTAACTCGTTTATTTGGTAAAGGCACAAAATAATTGATTGGGCTTTTTGGTAAAATTATAAACTGTTGAGACTAGTAGTCAGTTTTCAAAGTCTCCTAGCTATGACACTTTGAAGTAGAAGTCTGAAAGAAACTAGGCTAGCGGGCAGGGGCGGACTGGACTCTAGGGCAATCAGGCAGTGCCTGATGGTCTGGTCTGACAGATCAGTGTGTGGGCTGGTTTGTAGCAGTTTGTTGGCCTTTTGTATGGCTAGATGAGCCATGTTTTACTGTACATTTTCCTGATATTAGCACAAACATCACTGGCAGCAAACTCAAATCCAGTCGTTTGCCATACCTTGCAAAATATCCATACAGCATGTCCTTACAAGTTCAAAACTGCCCTGATTTGCCAATGTGGAACACTTATTAAACTATTTGGTTTGCTAACTGGCCCACTTTTATTTTAGTGTCTAGAACTATTTTGTGTCCGAATCCAACCCTGCTAGCAAGGAGATAACTCTCAAAGTGATCTGCAGTTTGGGGAAAGTATCTATAACAATCTAGGTGTTTATTCTGTCAAAAGATGCATAGCTCATTTGGCCAGATTTCAAAATGCCCCAACCGTAAACCAAGTGCTGATACTCCAGGTTGACATGAGTAATTTCCCAGCACATGGAAAGGATCAATACTTGAGCCAGCATGAGATAGTAGTCTTTCATAAGTAATGTCGATGGTGTGGTAAAGTCTAGAAACTGTGGGTGGTGGATCAAAAGCTCCAGGAGTCATTCTTCTGCAGTACCCAAGACTCCCACTTTGGATCCCATATTCGCAGACTGCATCAAATGAAATGCAATGCAGCTGTGAACTGCTTTTTATGTGGGAGAGTGCAGTGTTGTACCTGCTTTCTGTCTAACTTCTCTCTACAAATTGCATCTTTTCCTCGTGCATTTTTCACAGTCTTATTGACATACATCTTTTAATGCATTCGGGTCAAGGGGAGATCTGTGCAGTTACTGCCTGTGTCTCTGCAATGCCCTTTGTTACAAATCCTATTGGCAGAATGAAAGAGGGGATGACTAAATATGCTTATGTCTAAAGTCCTGCTCCCACAATGCTTTTCAAAAAACCCAAAAGAAGCAAACCAAAGAACTTTCAAAATGTTAAGAAATTTCTATAGCCTAACCAATACCTAACCCTTCATGCAGATGCCAGAAAACTCAAATCAGAGACACACAAAAGGAAACACAACATAACTTCTGATACAGATAGTTTAATTTACTTTTAAAAGGCAAGTTATCAGTAATTAACAGAATCTGGTATGATTATCCTCTAATGCTGGAGTCTGAGCGAGATGACTCCTGGTCGGAGAGCTCACACCCAAAAAGATTTAACATGTGCAAAATGTTCTCTAACTATGTGAGCCCTGATTTCAATGCTCTCTTAAGGCAGGACCAATCAATCGTGTCCACTACAAAACCAGGGACATTTCTGAAGTTCCTTCTCCACACTACATATAAACGTGAAGATAATCTGCTTGTTTTTCAGAACCCTGTGAAGTGGCAATAGTGGTAGAAAAAACGGTTTCTGCTTGCAAGGGAAGCCTAACGCCAGGCCTTAGAACTAGGCAGTTTTTAGACTCATGCAGTCTAGTAATCTGCCAGCCTCAGATATTAACGGATCAAATTCTCTTATCTGGACAGCTCTCGGGTGACTATCCTCCGGATCCTATAGGTGAAAGTTAGAAATGTAAAAATCTGTCCTATTGTCAAGTGGAAAATCAAGTTAGCTGCACCTTTGACACTTCGGCCTTAAGGGGCAGATCCTGATTGGCCCAGACCCCCTGGTTTTGTACCTTTACAACTGGATCAGGGAATTCCTGTATTGCCAGAAACCGGTCCTGGGAAGCTTGATTCCGGTCCAGGGAAGACATGGCTTGGCAGTTCGGGCTGGACTGTTCCCATGGGGCACAGGGTCAGACTGATTTGCATATGGCCATGTCTGAACTGGGGAGGCGGAGTGAGCTATATAACGTTGATGGATTAAACCCAGATCAGTTGACTGGGGGTGAGTGTTTGTATTGTCAACGCTCCGTCCATCACCACCTTTGGTTTTTCTTAATTCCTGTGATACTGCTGCCCAAAGTTCTGACTGTCATAATGCTTTATGGGTGTATGCCAACTTACTAACAGAATTTCAATTTTGTTTAAATTTAGTTTAAGCTGCTCTTCTACATTCATTTATTCAGGCTTCCCTACAAGCTGGAAAGTTGCTTCCTGTTCCACTGTACGAATAGTAAAATACTTAGATTATTTAAATGGGTGATAAAACTGAAATGTGCGGAACACCACTGTAAAGATTCTGTGTTCTATAGGAAATATTCCGTAGGACCAATCTTGAGAAACATTCAACACCAACCCAGTGCAGTTCAGTCATCCTTTCTTATGTTTTCCCAGGTTATTGAGCAGAATGGAGTGGTTAGTGATGTCAAAGGCCACTGGGAAGATTTAACAAAATCAGAGCCAGCAACCCCCTAACCTACATTTAGGGAGGATTATTAGATGTTGTAGGTACACTGTTAGTATGTGCTGGACGATACAGAGCAACACAAATAGGAAAACAGTCAAAATGTAACAACTGTAATGGCCAACCCATGATGCAAATGATAAAGTGAAGAAAAATACTGTTTAGAGGGATCATCATCCTGTAATCCCATTTCCTAAAATTGGAATAACATAAAACTAAACTGTTCTAAAGCAACGTAAAACACAGAAAATATTTAAATACAATGACCTTGGTCACCTACATCAGGCACTAATTTCCATTAGGCGTCTTTAGAAAGGATCATTACATTATTTATTTAAGGTTTTATAGAGCGCGAACCAGACCCGTGAGGGTATCAGAGTGCTTTACAGGTATACAAGAGGCATAGGAGGGGGGGATATCAAAGGGATACAAGGGTTATGTACAATATGTATGAAAGTAGGTAGTCTCAGCTCCCGGATGGGAAGCCCAGAGGGCCGGGATGTATCATCCGGGAAAGTATCTAGATCCACTCCCAGACATCTGTTGTAGAATGAGGATAACTCCATTTTATGTGAGTAAATAGTTTATTGTATAGTTAGGTAAAACCATAACAATTTTACATAAGATAACATCCTTCACTCAAGAATGTACAAACAATTCAACATTTTACAGAATAAAAATTGTCATGAAGTGTATAAAAACAACGGGTATAAAAAGTCAATGTAAAACATGTGTTAAACTTTTCTCTGTATCCTTGTTTTACTAGCTGAGCAAGCTAATATACAAATAAAGCGCATTTATGATAAAACTAGACATTTGCAGTGTCAGTCTGATCATTTACGTCCTATCTGGCTATGAGTTATGTCTGTAAGTCTCTTAGTGCCTGAACTAACAAAATTGTACTGGCAATACTACTGAAGTGAGTCCAATTTATAAATTCAGGAAATTGGTGATGACCAACTATGTCGTCTCCTTCTCTTTACAGTTGCATTTTTGCACGAGGGAGTAGAAATAGCTTTTTTTCTCCCCTATTAAGGTTGCCATCACTGAAGTACTTCCGCCTTCCCTGCTTAGTCATGAGCAAGTAAAAACTTTATCAATCTACATTTCATTTGGGGTCCGATGGATCCAATCCTCCAATGACAGCAGTTTTACAGGTGCTTATTCCTCTAACCAAGAATGCTCTCCTTAAAAACATGACTCGCGCCGGTTGCAGTTTCATATGAGGTGAATAAAGTCTTCTTTTTGACTGCCGCAAAGACGGCATTCCTTTGAATCAATTTGCGTCCAGTGCAGGGCATCAGCCAATGTAGGGAACTTTATGAACCGCAGTACCATTAGTTGTCTTTTTTATACGGATAGAGAATGTGTAGTCTAGGTAGGCTGCCATTTTAAGGACTTTGTAGTTGTTAATCTCTGTCCATGATGAGATCTTGGGGAGAAAATGTTTTTATCCATTATCAGAGAATTACATTTTGCTGCTTTATTTATTGCAAACTTGAAAGTTAGAAAAGGCACATTTTTATTCCAAAGATCATTCGTACAAGTTGCTTTAAGTGTGTTGTCCAGGAATTGGTTGGCCAGCAATTTTTTTTCATCTTTTTCCAGCTCAAACCATAATAATTAGTTTAGGCTATTTTCCTCCGTTTAAAAAAAAAAATTCGGTACCAGACCTTTATATACGTGTAAAGCCTACCCAATAATTCATTTATTAACCCGAACTTTAGGCGCATTTGCTCTGGCGAGTCAGTTGTAGGGAGTTGTAAAACCTTTTTGTAAATGCTTGTTAGGTTTTTAAAAAAATCACAGAATCTTTCCCATGCATAGCAGCACTAGGGTAAGTTAAGGTTGGTAGTGTTTTAGCAGCTATAACCGAGAGCAGCGGCCTTAGTGATGGTCCCTCCAGTTTCTTTGCCAACGACCTGAAGGCAAAGGTTAAGGCCCCCGCTCACTGTGTCATGTAGTTTTTCTGGTCACAATGTTATCTATATAGTGTCCCAAGTCTTTGTAGCTGGATATGTTCTCCAATAGTTTGCCTTCTAGCCAGTTGCTATATTGTGGGGCTAACCTGTTGGTAATAAGCATTGTTTTTGTTTTGGATATAATGGTTTCCAGCTTGTTTGCGGGCAGAAACTCAGAGAGCTCGACTAACAGTCCGGTCAGACCAACCTTAGTTAGACAAATTTGGCTTGTGATTACTTCTGATTGTTTTATATGAACGGTCTCTGAATGAGTAGCATGAGTGACCAGATGTTTGTTAAGAATAAGTATTTGTTCTAGCAATGTTGGTAGGAAACTTAATTTGTCTAGTATTGGCCCACATGTACATGCTGATTCCTGCGGGGAATAGTATGATTGCACTCTTTTAATTAGTGCAGTTGGGTTATCAAGCTTCGCATTTATTCCTGCTATATTTCAAACAATGACATTAATTAGATCTATTTGTATAACCAATTTATCTGACTGCAGTATCAAGGTAGCTGTTGATTTATGCAATGCTTGCAGTAGTGGGTTGATGAATTCTTTATAAACGTTAATTTTACTATGGTTGTTAGTTACACCTTTCTCGGGTGTACAACTAGATCTCTAATTTAGTTTGGGTTTAAGTAAGGAGTTCACTCCAAAATCTAATGTCTTGTTGTGTCTGCTGGTGTAGTTTGTACTAAATAGCTGATTCTTCACTACTTGTCTTCCTTGGTCCGTACAGACTGGGTCTACTGCCGGTTGACTAGCCTGCGATCCATCCAAATTTGTAGTGGGTAGGCATGAATTTAGCCATGAGAGCGCAGAGTCTTCAGTACTTGATTGAACACCATTTTATGTATGTAACATTTTATAATCACATTTTTTAATTTGATTAGAAAATGGTATGACAAAAAACAATATTCAATGTTTAATTACAGATGGAATTTTGAATAACTTTCTATATGTGTATGAAGTGCTCCTAGTGGTTAGAAAATATATTTAAGAGGTACTTTCAGAAATACTTTTCTTTCAGGCACACTGCATCTACTGTGTTTGTCTGAGCTAAGTATAGTTGCAGAAACTTGTACATAATAGAAATAGCCTATCTTTCCAGTGCAGATATAAAAGTGATACATTGCTGCTCAGAAACATACAGCTCCGTGTACCAAACATTTTACATGTGCACTTTATATCAAAGGCAAGTCCTTATATGGATAGTATTAGGCATAGCCTATATTACGCACCATTGTAATTGTGTATGCTTTGTCTATGAGGGAACTGTTTACCATTAAACTCATACCTCGTGAGGGCCTGGTCAGGCATATGGGTTTCAGAGATATTTGGTAGGAACTGTTGCTTATTATTGTTATCCCTGGGCAATCATGCACTATTTCACTACAATTGAATAACTGTTACTTCCTTTGTACACTTGACTGTCCGAAGGAATCTAGATTGAGCACTCAAGTTTTCCTACTGGAACTGGTAGTTCTCAAGTTGTTGTTGTAAGCTTTTATTCGATAAACAAGTATCTTGAAAGCAAATTACATACAATAAGAATATTCCAAGACATCCAGCTAGTCAATACATACATCATAAAAAGTTAAGAACCGGGTATGCTCCCGAATAAATTAGTTAAGAAAACAATTAAACAGAGATTGACAGCCTCTTGGACCGAATTAGCCAAAATTGTTTTAAAAATTTGGAGACACCACAAACAATAACAGGAGAGGTATCTGACATTAAAATACGAAGGGCAACCAGGTGACTGCGTGTTACCATGTTGGACAAAAGGGGCTTGAGCCAGTATTTCCTTGGTTTTAGGTAGTCCGGGCACTCAAACATAATGTGAGCCACCGTTTCTGGTCTGGTATGACAATGGGCACAAAACGGGGACAGAGGAGCACCAGATTTCCATTTCGATGTGAAAGCACCAATTGGGAGAATACCCACTCTAAATTTAAAATACAATGCCCTATCTGCTGGAAGGGTGATAAAGTCAAAATAGGATTCGTATCTTGTCATATCCTTTAGGAGCAAAAAAGATCTCGTGGCATTACAGTGGGAAGAGTTCATAATTAGCTGGCCTGCAGCCCAGTCCCAATAGAGTTTCTTCAAAGCGTCTTTTGGGGGTGACGTTTTTGCACTCCAATGATCACCAAGGCTGAGGTCGTATAGTAGATTCTTGGTGTCCCTCAGCCATTTGATTTTGGCCCAGCCAGCCATGTTCATTATCTCAATTAATCCATTTGCATAAGATTTCAGTTCCTCCACCCCCCAGATCCGGGACCACAGTAAGAGCGGGCGTAGACGTGCTTGATTTTTAATGCTCTTACAGCCCGTATCTAATAGTACAGGGACTGTTGGTGTACTTGAGGGCAGACAAAGGAGGTCCTTCAAAAACCTATTCTCAGCTTTTTCCAAGGAGTCCAGGTTTTCATGTCCCCATAGCTCTGCCCCATATAAGGCCGCCGAAACACCTTTTGCTTTATAGATTTCGAGGACTGGCGCTATTCTGTGTCCGGGGGACTCCCGGAATTCTCTCAACAAAGCGCCACCCACTCTCTTGTGGCTTAGAAGCATTTTTTCTATATGCATGGACCAGCTCATGCTACCTGTTAATCGAAGGCCCAGATAATCAAATTGGGAAACTATCTCCAGGGGTATGGAATTAAGAACAGGAGGGCTTCCGAGCTTCCTCGGGGGATGTAGAATTAAGTACTTTGTTTTATCTACATTGATGACAAGACCTCGAGCGTCACAAAAGCTCTGAAAGCGGTTGAGTAGTTTCTGGAGTCCTTGGGGGGTTTTCGAAATTAATAGAGTGTCGTCCGCAAAAAGCAGGGTCGGCACTCGAACACCCCCCAAGCAAGGGGCGTCAGCCGGTTCCTTCTGAAGATAATCAACCACCCCATTAACATACAACGAAAACAGGGTGGGGGCCAACACACACCCTTGCCTCACACCCCTTAACACTGGGATCTTCTCTGTTGTCTCGCCATTACTCCCCCAGCGTACCTTGGCAAAATTGCCTTCATGCAACTTAATAAGCAGGGATAAGATATAGGGAGGCATCCCCATATTGTATGGAGACTCCCACAACCGTCCCCGTGGTACTAGGTCAAAGGCAGTCTTCAAGTCAATAAAGGCTAAATAAAGACTGCCCTTGCCCAGCACCACCACCTTCCAATTGATAAGGGCCAACCTAAACGCCTGTTCCACGGTTCCTGTTCCTGTGCGAAACCCCGCTTGGTAGTCAGAGAGTATTCTATTTTCATTGACCCAATGCAGAATACGCCCCAGGAGCACCTTTCCCGCTACTTTCTGTGAGGAGTCAAGGAGACTAATAGGTCTGTAGTTCCCAGGGCTATTCCTGCAACCTTTTTTAAAAATGGGGACTACCACTGCCCCCTTCCAAGAACCGGGGACCGGCCCACCCTTCATAATATCGTTAAGAACTGCCGATATTATTTTCCCCCACTCCGATGGGTAAGCCTTCAGCAAGTCTCCAGGTAGACCATCTGGTCCTGCCGCCGTCCGGGGAGCCACCCACTGGATGACGTTCTCAACCTCCTGAGGGGTGAACAGATCTAAACTAGCTAACTCCAGGGAGGGTGATAGGGGAACAGTTTCAAGCGAGACCCTTTCTCCAAGTGCATAAAGTGCCCCAAAATGATTAGCCCAGCTCTGAGAGGGAATATTACAAGTCCTTAGAGTGTCATCGGGCTTGCTACGCTTCCCCACGAGTAGCCAGAACCCTCTTGGGTCTTTGTTTCTACTGGCCACTAGCAGGTCCTCCCAATATTTTTCCTCCCATTCCCTCTGGTAGTTCTCATATACGCTATGGTGTATTATTTATTCATAACCAACTGTTCTTCCCCAGCTATATTTTTCATACAAGGCATTGTAGACATTTAGAAATGATGCTCAATAAATCAGACCAGAAGGCATTAACTCTTTTTGGGGTTGAGATATCACTTCAGACATAAGTATACTGCCTTTTTGCCATACTCAAAATAATCTTGAGGCCTGTGGATCAACTTTTAGTATGCAAAGGATCAGATTGTGGCCTACTTTAGAAACAAAAGAAACTCCATTCTTTTATTATCATATTATTATATGTGCCAGAAAAGAAACAATGTTCCAATATATTTCCAATATTTGTTTATTTCGAGGTTTACCGACATAAAAACACTCACAAAAATAATTATGCATACGGTATAAGAGCAATGCAAAGACTTTTAACAGACATTATGGGAAATGTAAAATAGATAACGATAATAGTCCAAGAATTTGGCAAACCGTTCATTAGTAAAACACAAACTACATGCTTATCAAAACCTTAAAAGTCAGTCCCCAATGGCTTCCTTCCGATCCATACTTGATACCAAATGTAACTTATACAAAACACTATAGGAGTCGTATCTGTCTGCATGACTTAATGCAGGCAAATAATTTGTAAAACTCAAAAGCAGGCAGCGAGGACGAATGCAAGGCTTTCTCTTGTTCATTTTTGCCAGGCAAAAAATAAAAAATGCTCAGTATTTCCAATAGCGTTATATTTTGCCAAGTTACACCTGCTAGTCTCATCAACAGTACAAGCATTACATTCACACCTGAAGGACTGATACACTAAATACCATATCCAAATTTCACAAAGTATGTTTTTGCTTGGTTAGGTAATATATCGTCCAAATGCAATTTGAAAGAGATCTGGTTAAAATATATTTCATATGCTATGGTATGTTGGTTCTTTCTGTTAATTTGTCAAATGTTCTTGGCTCAAGGAAGAACAACTGACTGTGTTTCATGCAAGGGTGCTTATAACTTGACACATACTTTACAAAACCCATAATATGCACCAGTCAACGGTGAACTGAGATTCTGACCGAGAGAAAAATGATAATGATGGTTTAGGATGTCAAGTGACGGCCATTGTTGCAGTGTCCAGTTGACCGGCTTTCTGGGCCTGTAAGGTGGGTGACTAGGGGGTAGAACCACTTCCCAGTGGAAGTCCGAGAACTGCTCCAACTGATCTGTCTCATAAGGTAATTATTGGTGCTTGAAATATCCTAAGATCCACTGAATTCCTCGGGGTGAGCAAACAGTTTTTATTCTGAAACATGTGTTTGGCAGCGGTGCCTACGAGGCCTGTGGCATCACTGATTCATAGGTTCCTACTTGGACTTTGCAAACTCGATTTCAATATTAGTGCCAATGACACCTTTCAATTGCATTATCTCCCAAATCTTAAATGCTAGAAAGATGAGTTTGAATGGATTGGGGATCAGAATGACTCAACGACCAAGGGTAAAAGAGAAAATCCTTTGGTCACTTTATGAGGGATGAGTGATAAAAAAAGACCACAGCAACATTGAATGTGGTCAGGGCAAAGCTAGCTCACCGCCCTATGCTTCAACTTGGTGTAGTCCTCTGCCGCCCAGTCCAGAAGCGCGGGGAGGCCTCAGGGTAGCTACGCGCTATAGAAATCTAAATTCATTCAAATTCATTCATTCATTCTGTCCTAGTATGCCTCCTGCCACCCTTTGGCCTTTTTTATGAGCAGTTGGTTCTGGTCAATATTGATTCACTTTTGGACCACAAGTATATACAGAGTTTAGTCATACGCCTTTTTTACATCCTCCAGATCCAAAGCCCACTTTTCTCTTGAGAACTGGGAATTACAGCATCATCTTCTTCTGAGACATCTAGCACCAACAAAACTCTTCCTTTAGACACCGAGGCTGCTTCTCAGCCTCATGGTAAAAATCAGTATTGAGAGTCAAAAATTAGCTAGCATTCGCGCCAAGAATTATTTTCAATTCTATTAAGGACACGGAGGCGAGGATTATGCTTCTCTTTCTTTTATTTGCTACTCACAGCAGCCAATGAAAAATGTTTTGTATGCAAATAAAACTACATTTCCCATGATGCTTGTCCATACATCACATCCTGTATAGCCCAATAAGAGCTGCTGTACCCTGTTTCTCCTCCTCTTTCTTTGCTCGAACCTTTATAGTCAACACATTAATAAATCCAGTCCAATCCACCGAATATGAGTCCCAATAATCATCCTTCAACATGGAAGAACCATCTTTAAACTGGAAAGTTTACATCTTCTAAGCCAGAAGAACACCTGCTCCTTCTTCTTTTCTCAAAGCTGAAAGAAATGAGACAGGGAAAACCCGTAACTTCTGCTGATACACAATATCAGGTAGATGCGGGTGGGTAATTATTACCAATATTGTAATAAACCGGGTGGGATAATCCTCGCCTCCGTGTCCTTAATAGATTTGAATGCTAGCTAATTTATGATTCTATTACAGGACCGGAGGCTTCGGATTATGCTAGTTTAACGCTTATCCACACAACTACAGTCATATATCTCCTACCGGTACATAATACACTGTTTAAATATAGCCTGAGAAAAATCAATCAGTAGAATTGGAACTTCCTAAACAATGGGAATCGTCAAAACAAGAATGATAAGTATGGTTCTTTGAACAGACTGCGTCTCACATTTGGTTCTGAACACCAAATCCTGGCAAAAATGCCCTCAACCATCAGCTATAATAGCCTCGGACCCACATATAAAATGTCAGCAATAATCAACAATAATATGAACAATTATACGAAAAAAAACTCATAGTAAATCCGAGGGTCATCGTTGCAAGCCTTAAAGAATGGAAAGAAACACCCATAAAGTGCATTATTTCGAAGACTTCATGTGACAAGGCCCTGACCACATGCAGTCCAGACATTGCTTACAGTGCAAACTTCCTAGAGTAGGTACTGTACCTGTAAATCGAGGGCTTGTCTCACCATAGGAACACCTAGAGGTGGAATGCCTCGTAACACAGCCTGACAATAGTTAATTTCCGGTCGACATACTATTATTTATCTATTAACTGAAAGATCGGAAAAACTGTTTGAGTGACGATGCCAAACGCACCGCTACTTTGGCACTCGCCCAAATGGAATCCTCTGCACTGATACCATCGGAAAAAACTCTTCATAGCACTGTAGTTTGGGTCGTACAATAACTGAGTTGCGTAGGACTAAGATAAACCTGAAAATCTAATCTAAGAGGCACAATTGTATGAAGGTTATAACCGGAATAGTCCAGGACATCATAATCCGATGCAGGAAAAGTGTGAGGCCAAGGCCTGTGACTGTGTTAAGATAGACCTATCCATATATATATATATATATATATATATATATCCAGCTAACTCGAAAGGTAAAATAACTTGGTACTTGGTGAGCACTAGAGAGCTGAGAGCTTGGGATAACATATACCTATCATCAACCCTCAGAACCGTCACCGGAACGGACGCCAAAGAAGGGAAGGTGGCGATCACTAGACGCTCTCCTGAACGCTATATGCAAGAAGCCGTGGAATATGATGGGAAAGGAATTGATAAACTAGTAGGAATGTGACCACAAGCAAAATACGTCTACCTATTATAGATGCGACCAATAACGAATCTGTCTCAGAGGAATCTGTCGCAAAGGGCCTACTTAGATCGGATGTCAGGGTGCCCAACCTTGTGAAAGGATTTGCGACTCTCGGAAGAGCTGGCGCAGATGGCGTCATACCGACGCCTATCACCGATTGTGGCTGACTTATGACTAGGATTTTGTTTTGCAGCCTGTCAAGTCTGGATAATCCCTTTTCTTAGACAACTAGATAAGAAGGAGCCTGGCGTCGCCGTCGGGCAATTATTCAACCGTACCCGAAAAAAGGAGGTCACAACGCCCAGTCTAATTCCCGTCGCACGCACGCGGATGCCCTACCATCCGTCAACGTATTGGTGAGATAGGAAAAAATACTAAATAAAAATACAATTAAAATAAAAACAAAATCATGCTCAAGGATTTGTGGTAGAAGAACGATGATGGGCGTCAATCAAGCCTTGTAACCCTGAGTTAGGGAATGTCATACCTGGGGCCCTGTTGACCACACAAGAATGTGGAGAACCTGAGTGTCAACATAATTAGTTCAGGAGACTCTTGCGCTCCTATCGATTAGTTGTCATCCTCCAAATATATATCCCACCAATCATCCTCAAGGGATATCCGTATTCAATAAAGTAGTGCAAAGCGCAGCGCAATGGAGGAGTAGACGGGGAGCCAACCCTGTGCACACTAAAATAGAGAAATGAATAATGTATCGGCTCCTCAGCAAAGCTGTAGTCATTATACCAGCCCAATGGGCGTCCGAGTCATAGTGAAATACCAGGAGCGTGTGCGCACTCCGAGGGCCAGCCTATTGTTATAGCCTGGAGGCTACCAGGAAATCTGCTCATGTAAAGCACGAGGCACTGTGACCTCGAAACAAACAGGGGACGCGTGCGACGTGCGTAGGCCAAATCGCCCAAATGAAGCTCAAGTGGGTTACGCACACCGGCGCGTTATGACTCCATAACCGCACTCGGCTACTAGGGAAAGCCTTTGGCGGAGAAAGCGCGAGACCGTGCAATAATCCAAACAACCCTATGGAAGTGACAGGAAAAAATAATAATTCGGAAACCATAATCGTTGAAACCTAACCTATGAGCAAAAATCTAGACACAAACCACAGTTACTCATTTCATAATGGTGCCATGCCAGCGCCGCATTTCAGCTCTTGAGGGAGCGTGTGCGGCCGAGCCCAGGCCTCCCATAATGATCAATCGCGGGTCCAATCCAGTATGTCGCAACATCTCCACTCCCGCGGGAGCGATCTGTATGTGGTATCGGTGGGTGAAACCAAAAACCCTACCAAGCGCACTAATTCATTTCAGTACAACTAGTGAAAACATACAACAGGAGAATATCACACCTAAATTGTAGGAAGAATACGAATATATATCAAATATAAATTTGATATATCATTTCGTAATTGAAAAACATGACCCGGAGAACTTGGGATCAAACCCTGCACCACTGGGATAAGAGGCAACAGCCTTGCCCCAAGGCCACATTGACTCTATGTAAACCAATAAGCGCAAACCTGATGAGGCCTGTGGACCCTGGCAATGAACAGGGAGGCTATCGAGGGGAGCGCGGCATTTGGATATCAGTGGGAGTACTATTAAGCCTGATAAGGCCACCCGCGTTGCGGTTACACCGCCGTACCCACAGTCCCAAAATGTGATAATCAAGGCGATGCGCCCCTGCCTTTTGTCTAAGTGAGCCATGAAGCCGCGCGGTACTCAGCGGCTAGTAGGGACTGAAGCGGCGCCCGAACGGGCCAACAGAGCAATCCACAGACTCTGCTGCGGAAGAAGGCGCAACACCAGTACGCCGCTCCCCGTGAGAAATTCTACCATGCCCGCAGGCCATCGGGGGAGGTTAAACATGGCCGAAGGGGCCGCACCGTTAAGTAAGCAAAGCTTCCGCGGAGTACGCCGCTCCCAGCGGGAGCCGCTCTGCCCTGAATAACCGGAAAAACCAATAGCGCCCGCGAGCGCTAGCTTAAGAAAAATATGGCAATTCTGCTCTAAGTCGAGAAATACATACTCCTAGTACAACCAAAGCACCTACTTGACACAAGTATTTAACATAACGCGATATGAGCGCAAACATACTAGCAATACCGTCAAAGATAATCCAACAGTCAACTAAGACATCAATCATAGCATAATGTTCCGAGCACTTAACTGTCTGCGTGAGCAGCAAAGAAAGAGGAGGAGAAACAGGGTACAGCAGCTCTTATTGGGCTATACAGGATGTGATGTATGGACAAGCATCATGGGAAATGTATTTTTATTTGCATACAAAACGTTTTTCATTGGCTGCTGTGAGTAGCAAATAAAAGAAAGAGAAGCATAATCCGAAGCCTCCGGTCCTGTAATTGAATCCTGTTTCCGATTAACATTTAGATGAATACACCCTGCTTTCAGTTTTGGCACTGGGCCTGTGTTCATGTTAAAAAGAGGCACTGGAGGAAAGCTGTGGCCTATCAGGTAAAAAAAATCATAACAACACTAAGCTAATATGAAACACATTTTTGTAGACCTCCTTCCAGCTCCCCCTGTGTCAGTTCTCCTGTCCAACTTGCCCAAAGTCCACTACACTCTGCTGCCTGTGTACCTGCTCCTCTGTTTACTCCTCAAGAGCTCTTCTCATTTCTTGCTCTGTTTTGAGTGTTTCTGCTCGCTTTCCTGCCCTCTGTTTTGCCCTCTTCTGTTCTGTTTCGCCATTTTTTCACGATTTTTTGCCCTCTGTTTGGGCCTCCTTTGCTCTGTTTTGCCTTTCCTGCTTGTTTTTCTGTCCTCCACTTTGTGTTTCTGCTCGTTTTTCTGCCCTCTGTTTTGCCCTCCTCTGCCCTGTTTGCCTTTTCTGACCCATGTTTTGCCTTTTCTGCTTGTTTTTCTGCCCTCTGTTTTGCCTGTTTTTGCTTGTTTCTTCCCTCTTCCTGCCATTTTCCTTCTCCGACGATTTCCCTCCTCCAGCCACCCAGCGCCCGCCCTCCCAGGGATCTACTTAATGGAGGCCACAGTGCGACTCCATTGAGCAACTCCTCCTGTGACAGATCTCCTGTCCAGCTTGCCCGCAGCCCGCTACCTTCTGATATCTGTCTACCATGTGCCCTCTTTTGTGCCTCCTCTGCTCATTTCTTGTTCTATTTTGCTTTTTCAGCTCGTTTTTCTGCCCTTTGTTTTGCTTTTTTCTGCTTTTTTCCGACTTCTGCTTTGTCTTTACTGCTCATTTTTCTGCCTTCTGTTTTGCCCGTTTCTGCTTGTTTTTCTACCCTCAATTTGACCGTCTCTGTTTGTTTTTCTACCCTCTGTTTGGCCTTTTCTGCATGTATTCTGCCCTTGGTTTGGCCCTCTTCTGCTCTGTTTTGCCTTTCTGCCCTCTATTTTACCTTCCTGTTTGTTTTTCTGCTCTGTTTTGCTCTCTTGTGTTCTGTTGTGCCATACTTTTCATTTTTCCTCCCTCTGTTTTGAATTTCTGCTCGTCTTTCTGCCCTCTGTTTTGCCTTTTTGTTTAATTTTTCTGCCATCTGTTTTGCCCTCTTTTGCTCTGTTTTGCCTTTTTCGGCTCATTTTTCTGTCCTCTATTATGATTTTCTGCTTGTCTTTCTGCCCTCTGTGCTTCCTCTGCTCGTTTCTGCCCTCTGTTTTGCTTGATTTTCTGCCCTCTGTATTGCCGTTTCTGCTCGTTTGTATGTCCTCTGTATTGCCCTCCTCTGCTCTTTTTTCCCTTTTATGCTCATTTTTCTGTCCTCTGTTTTGCATTTTCTGCTCAAAAATTTTTTCACCTTCTATTTTGCCTTTATCTGCTTGTTTCTTCCCACTGTTTCCTTAAGACCTGTGGAAGGGAGAGCTGACACGACAGGTACCTTTCACCCCAGCACCCAGATACCCCCAGGGGTGACAGTGCTGCGCTCTACAAATTCTGATTGATTGAATGATTTTCCCAGACTGTCAAACCATTTGTGATTCGAAATGGGTCACAGCATCGATTTTATAAGTTGAAAATACTTTCCCAACTTACAAAAGTGGCTGACTGTGTACCAAAATTGCTCTTTTGAGGTTCAAAAGCCTGTTTATTTGTGATTCACCGGCTTTAAAGTACAAAGAGGTTTTGCACATGAGGACTAGAGCTCCTGAATAGTCATCCAAAATAGTTTCTCAATGGAAAGAAATTGTCATAATTCTCCACTATTTGGTCTACAGCAGTTGAAGGAGCATCTTTGTTTCTATTTAACACCAGTTTGAATGTCATGAAAGGGAAGCATGCTATTCACTCATGTTTTCCCATGCCCTGGCAGCAGTCCACTGGCCCACAGCCCATTTTAGGTTTTGCTGGTGATGAGACTACTGGCTCTTGAAAGGGATGTTAAAAGGAATGAAAGTCCTAAACCTGCCCCATCAGCGACTTCACTAGACACAGCTGGGGCTATTCCCAAAGGCAAATTTACATGTGAGAAAATATGCACAGGTAAGTGTAGTCTAACACTTTTGAATATCTTTACTACTTTTGAATAATACCCTTTATGAGTGTAAAGTACTCAAACACATAGATTTTCTTGTCTCCACCACCTGAAAGGGGATGTGGAGTCAGTAAAATGATTATACACAACTGTTAAGTTAAAATTAGAAGTGACTTTATGATTGACTGTTTTCGACATTCCTGAAACTTGACGAAGATATCTCCAGTCGGTGAGCTATGCAGAAAGGCTTTAAAGATGGGATTACTCATATACAGGTGGGTGGGTGCGTGTTCATCCCTAAACCCCTCACTTAACCTCTCCTTACTCCTCTCAACCTCTCCCATTTAGTTGTAATTACTAACCATGTTCCAGCCACTCTGATCTTTCCCTCTCATTTACTACTAAAACATGTACCTATGTGTGCAAATATCTCAGCTGTCAGGGTGGAGAACTTTGCGTATAAAAGATAGAAGAGGTAGAGTAGTAGATGTCCGTACATAGGTTTGTAAATAGCTTTTTCTAGCATGTTAGTTGTACTATTGTAGTATTACTCAATGTATTACACAATGCACTTTGTGAATAGTCCCCATCATTCCTAGAGTGCATCATCATGGTATTATTCCCTTGTTGACAAATTATTTGGGAAACATTTGATTAAACAGAGCCTATGCTGCCATTTGCAGACAAAGTTTTTCTTCATAATTATCTGATCTATGAAAACTGGTAATGGGTAAAGGTAGGGCATAATGGTAAGGCTTTCTCACATTAAAAGGCCCATCAAAAATATTGTATTTCTTATTTTGAGATCTTGTCAGCCAGCATCAGTTAATGCATAACAAATTAGAACGGTGCTTGGAAGTACAGCTGCAGTAAAAAGACCATCATAGAAGGACAAGTACGTTCAATACTTGCAGTGCATTTTATTGTTAAATGCTATGTCATGTAAGAAGTTCCTGGCCCTCTCCTTCACTAAGGTGTGTAAATTCTTAACAACTGGTGATAGATTACCCACATATATTACAAGTATCATGATCAGTTCAGAGGTACCTTTTGCTGACTTGGGTAATTCCCATGAAAACATCATAGAAATAGTTTGGTATAATATAATCTTTATTGAAATGGACACTTCATTTCATTTGAGATCAACATCATAAATATGGGAGCGCTGTCCTCTGAGTAGACAAACAAGATCTAAAATCCATACACTTCATGCTTAATACAGTATCTCATTTTGCAAACCCTCACCCACAATCCTTCCTCAGACAGTGTTTTATACTTGGAGGATAGCTTCACATTGCAGTCCAGTCCATTATTGTAAATTCGGCCTCAGGGTTTTTAGCAATACATCTTAGATCAATTTGTTGAAGCACAGACACCTGTTCTTACCCTAGAAATGAGTCATTTGGCCCAATCTGTAACAGCGTGTCCTGGAGAACAAGTATAACATACTCTTTAGAAACATAAGAAGTATTCATTGGTTTCACAAATACTTTTCTATCTCTTGTATAATTCTCATGGTAAAACCTATTTAATAAAATGATGATCCTAAAAGAAAACTGTATTACTGATTCAAAGAAAGCATAGTTTAAAGGAGAACATGAAAATGCTCTCTGAAAGGTAGCTAAGTAGAGGCCATCCCATTGTTTGTGCTGTACATTTATTTGTTTTGCACCACTCAATTCAGTTGTTGGACAGTTGTTATGCGCTAAAAGTGCCTTTCAAAGACGGGGGGACAAAAACAACATAAACTAGGAAGGTGGGCTGTTCTACCTGCACTGAGACATACATGTCTTCCAAGCACTCAGCTGATCCTGGGGAGCCGTAAATGAACTTACTCCCACCCTTCCTCTGCTTACCAGCAACCAACAGACTCACCCTTCTCCATGCTTCAATATTGTTCTTTAGCGATCCATATTGTAATATTTGTAAGCCATTTATCCTCTTTGACAATGTGCCTTGGCCTCAAAGTTTTAAATAAAGTTGCTAAAAAATAGAAAGTACCTTTCTACTGGGCTTTGCTTGTTAATCTCTCGCTACAAAATGGAATTTCATGTTTTGCAGATTGTATGAAAGGGCTTTTCAAAGGCAGTTACTAGTTCCAATTTGTGGTTTTTTTCTTGAATCTTTTGATGTAAAAGTGAAGGTAAATCTTTCAAGAGCAACTGTTGAACCAGGTCTTTTAAAGCATTAAGTGCTGTAACATTGATCACAGTGCGGTAATAACAATTTTTAAAATAAAACACTTCCTAGAAATATTTTGGCTCAAAACTGAAAGGCATGATCTGAGGAATTGGTGTTTTAACTTACAGACAAGAGCTAACCTCCCATCTGGAGCGCACATCATTTGGGTTTCCTTCATGCATTTACGGGATGGATAGTGATACAACTGTTCATCACGTTACTTTTGTTGTGTGTAAGTTTGAATAAAAGACATTGAGGAGCTGTATTTTACTCATGCTGCAAATCATTGTGAAATGTCTCTAAGATGTAGTGTAGGTTGTGCTTGTGGAATTCCTATTAATCTTTTGAGAATTAAGCAAAACAAAATGTATTATCTCGCAAACCCAGCGACTTTCAAATTAAAACGACTGTTCAAGAACTACATAGTTTTATGATATCTTTGCTTTTTATAGTTTAACCCCCCCTTCTCCAAATATTACAAGCCTACTGTAACATTACACAATTCATTGCTGACTGAGATGCAAGTAGGCAACACCTTGACTCTAAATGTTTAGTAATATCTTACTGTAAGATTGTTTTAAAGCAAAAAATGAACTGTGGTATATCTTTCAGGAGTAAGTGGGCATAGCTTGATTTCAGAGTAACTACGGTTTGTCTTTTCTTACTGCAAATAAGTGTTGTGATCCTTAGTGTGTTTATTAACTGAGTGTCACATATGTCATAATTTAACAGGTGCTTCCGCTGCGCAAAGTAAGGTGGTGGCACCTGGACGCCTATTATTTGGGAGTGTCCAAAAATTTGCAGTTTGTGGGAGGAAATCGAGATATATCTTAGATCAATATTGGACCCTCTTATCTCAGTTCATGAATCTATTGCAGTTCTGGGTTCCTCACCTGTTATCTCTACGCACGAAGAATGCCTATTTATTGCAGCATTAATAGCAAGATCTTTAATCTTACAACTTTGAAGAACGAAGACGGTACCTACCTGCCAAGCATGGAGAGCGAAATTACGTAAAATCCAAGAATTAGAAAAAATATATAAAATAAGATCAGGCGCAATAAGAAAGTACTAGAAATATTGGAGCTTATTTGAGATATTGAATAGGGATCTGGACCTATCTGTTATCCAATATTATCAAGGGGAAGAGAAGAAGGAATTATGTGGAAGCCGGATTTTTAATAGAAGGAAAGGGTTTTTGCTTATCTGCTAACACACACTTTGCTCTTTTCTCTATCACGATTCTCAACCAACTGATATCATTCTTACGAATTTAGATCGCATTTGACAGGTTGCGAAATTGTTGATATTTTTTGCTTTATTTATAGGTTGCGCAAAATGTACCCTCTATTTACATATTTCAATCTATGTTACACCTGGTATAGAGTGATAGAGCAGATGTGGGCTTACTTTTGTGATATTTAGTACTTTGTACGTTAACTTAAGATGATCTTTTTAGTGCCTCATATGAGCACATCGATTGTACTGTTAAATAGTCTGAAACAAGTATCTATATTTGATAGTATTTAGCACTTTGCACTTCAACTTAAGGTGATTTCTTGTTTTTGCAATACTCTGGAACATGTATTTATACACAACACTATTGTATATTTATAACTCCTATGAACTCTCAATAAAAAAAAATAAAAAAACATATGTCCTAATTTATATTTTATAATTAAAGCACATTACCATTTTAAATGTGGATTTTATGATAGTTGTTTCAGCACTTATTAATGCATTTCTTCACAACAGATGTTAGCTAAACGTAAATATGTAATTTATCTTAGTTTGTAGGCATATTTGAATTCCAGGCTTACAGTTTTGTGGACATATTTTGATGATACAATTCAATTTGCATTCTGTCTTTCAATGTGATAAAAGAGCCGCCCATTTTGGACGTTTCACCAGACAAGCTCTTGTAGAAAGTTTTTGTGGTAGAACTGTAATTTGGTTTAATGTTTACCTATTATACCCTTCAAAGGAAGGAGAATTGCTCTCAGACTTCCAGTATAACTGTTTAATAACCACTTACTGGCGTCTTTTTAATCCTGATAGATTGAATGGTTAACCTCATTACTTGAATCATACTTTAAAACTGGATGAATAGAGATGTTTAAGAACACATTTAAATGTGTAGTAAGGAGCAGACCGAACATTCAAAAGTGCTGCATTGTTGATTGCACTTATTAATAGAAAAAAACCTTTAAAAACAGACATTGCCTGTAAAAAGATCAAGTTTATGACATCATTGTTAAGATCATGCAAAGTGTAGCAATGTAAAGGCAAATCACTCTAATCAACATTACGCTGCCTCTGGCTCATATGCCAGCCTATCAATAATCGTGGCCAATTGTTCGTAAATAATAATGATGTATTCACATTTACTGCTAGAAATGTATTTAAATATCATGCTGACTTTTGAAATCACTGCCTCTTTTATTTGTATAATGCAGTTGCCAAACTATAGCAATGTTTGACTGTACTATGATTTTGATTTTATAAAAACCTTTTTTAAGGTAATAAGAATGTATTATGGTAATAAGACATTAGAGTATGAAGAAAATTATGCTGCATTTTAGGTTAAGTCATGTGGTCTAGAATTTCGAGAATCACAACGTATTGTCCATCGTTTGATAGAGCAAAAGAACGTTCCCAGCAGAAGTGACAGGAAACCTTGCCCTGATGTGGTCCATGATCTAGCAGTCGTAAAAAGATGTGACTTGTATTTAGAGAACAATTCTTCATGGGCAGGTCAGCTCGATTTTCCTGTAACACATGTTTAAGAAAATTAGGTATGTACTGTGAGCAATCAGTACAACGTAACACTACAAATGATCATTACTTAGTATTAAGTGAGCCACTGAAAGATTGTCCACAGTGCTGCAAAGAACATTGGTATATGCAGAGTTTAAGAATGAATTTACAGTTACACTTTAGGGAGCTCTGACTGAATCTTTGAATTTGATAATAAAAGAAAAACATATTTTGGGAGAACATTGGATGTACAATGACAATAAACAGATAAAGGTTAAGTATTGATTTATCTTTTTTTGCTCTTTAAGTTGTAGGCAAAGAAGGCAAGAAGAAATTGGGCCGGAGTCGATCTTTCAGCAGTCATTCGATTCATTCAAAACAAGGCACGCTGGAGAAATGTGCTAAGTATGGTTCATCAGTGTTTTAACTGTCTATTACATTCAAAATTAAAGTCCTTTGGAAATGTAACTATGGTCTTTTTTTAGGAATATTTTAAATGGGCCTTATAATATGTTTGCTTTGTAAAGGCTATATTTAGAAACAAATGCTATATTTAGAGTTCAGTTGTAGCTGAAAATCCTATATTTTCTGAAGTGAGTGATAGATCTAAAGGATAGTTCATTAGTGGAATTTCCTATATTGTAGATCATTGTAGATGAAATTCCACAGGGGATTTTTAATTGCTGCCATCTCTTTGTATAATCTGCAGCTAATACCACCAGAAACATGCTATATGGTATACAAAGTATTCTTCACTACTTTATAGAATTATTGAAAAAGTATCATAAAGACATGCATGTACATCGTTTTGTGGGGAGCTGCATTAATCAAAAATGTAGCCAGGAGCATAATGAGTGGCAATGATGACTGTGTGACAATTGATAATTAAATTGCACATCAATTCATTTTTAGGTTGAGCATCCGAGACCTCTTGTATATACTTTAATATATACTTATATGTGAATATACTTTGTGGGCTCTGGAGATCAGCCCTAGGACTTGTCTGCTTCAGCTTAGCGATTATTTTTTCTGTTCAACTGCATCTATTTAACTGTCTTGATAGAAAACGACCAGCAGAGGTCAGTAAAATGCCAGAATCACTTTAACATTCTCTAGATTCCAGCCTATAGCAATTGTCTTCCACGAGCACCAGTAGAAAATAATATTTGTTTCAAATCTTGTATTTTCAGTGATATGACCATCAAAGGCCCTAATTTTATATTAAAAACAGAGCGTTGGACTATACCATTTCCTGCTGAAAAACAATATTTCTCTCCATGTGTTCCCATACCTGGCATGTCACCCAGTTTGGTGTTTACTTTCTCTCCATGTTAAAGAACAGTAGATGTTTCAGAACTAAGGATAATGTGCTGCATAGCTATATACATATTAGGTCCCAACGGCAAAACCGATTGCATTGCAAATGCTTGTTTTGGTAAAGCATATAACAGTCCAAGAGCCAAATGGATGAAGCTGCTTTGCAAGTTTTATGGGATTAGACATTAGAATGGCACAGTAAGAATATGTAAAACTGACACGAATTTTACTGTTGTCTTTGCAATTTCTTAATTTTTATATTCACCTTGGATCCACAAAGTAAAGCTTTGAATACAGGCTCATAGAACCTTCTCCAACAAATAGTGTATTTAAGAATTATTTATGTGAGGTTTCACTTTTTAGATGTATGGGGTGCCTTTCCTTTTAACCAATATCATTGATCTTATTTTTCAAATTGTGTATTGTCTCTTTTATTTGGATCTGCAATTTTTGTCTGTTTTGCCTGGGAATGAACCCTGTTAAAGGAAGATAGAATTGTTATGCCTAAATTAACTTTTCCCAATTAGTCTTACGAATTGATTTTGTATGGTTTGTAATTGTATGCATGTAATTGCACTTGGATGTTTAATCCACACTGACAATTACGTAAGCTAAAAGAATAGACCTTAATGATCGCCCATTAGTCTAATAAATTATTTTTGTTGATATGTTAATTTCTTTTTTCAGATTTTAGTAAAATGAATTGCACAGGGTGCACAACATTTTATCATTGAATGGAACTTCCCAGGGGTCATAATTACTGGGCTAATTTTCTGCTGTGAAATTTTAATGTCATCAATAACAAGCATTGTCAAAAGTGTTGTTCGAGGTGCACATGCAAATCATTATAACTAGAGAAGAAAAGGCAGGGTTATTCTGGAGTAGCTGCGTATTTATAACCAGAGGCTGTAGACTGCATTAATGAGCAACACCACAATTTTTATTTGGTTAATTAGCTCAACCATTTTCCTCATGAAATTGTTGCTCCTTGTGGCTTCCATGTTTTGTAATAATTTCATTTAGTTTCTTTCTGTCCATTATTTTTCCATGTTCTATTTCTAAACCCCTATGTGACAGATTTTGCTGTAGGTCAGTTGTGTGAAAATAGAATTCTCTTGTGACAGCCACAACCCTCTTTCCATTAAGCTTCTTGACAGATGGTAATCATTGTTTTATTCACGATATTGTCTCTGAATTTTATACACATTAGAAAATCTTTGTACAATTATGTGATTCTAGAGCACATTTTTGATGTGTTTCTTTTTTAAAACACATGTATAATAACCCTGGGCAAAGCACAACACTACGCTTGCGTAGTTTGCGAATTTTGGGCTACTTCACACTACGCAAACTGCACGTTACACACTGCAAACACGCGTAGCGTAGAGCAGCGGTCATTTTTTGCTTGCTCGCGGTCCTCATCGTCAAGTTGGCGACCGCGAGCAAGCTAAATAACATCCCAGTGAGACTTTTTCCTCGTTCCCGATCAGCAACATCAAGTTGCCGATCGCGAGCATGGAAAATAAACCTCCCGGCGAGATTCTCAATGTGGGGAGGTCAGTTTTCTCATTGGGAGTGGTCACGTATGCTCGCGATCGCTCGCGATGAGAAACTACCAGTCCGTGTTGAGAAAGCTGGCTCTCGAGTAAAAATCTACTCGAGCGGCAGAAAACTACAGCTCGCACTGGGCAAGATGCCGTTTTCACTGATTGCACAGTACTGGATGCTTGTCCGCCTGTGCATCATTGAAAACGGCATCTTGCACGGTGCAAACAGGGTACAACGCAGTTCGCGTAGTGCTACGCTTAGCGCGAAGTGCACTTCGCGAACTACGCCCAGGCCTAAATAACAGAATTGTAGCCTGCAAGATTTAACCTCTTCTATGCTTACTTTTTCATAATTATTCTTGTCAGTCAAATACGGTACATTTGGTTGAAATCACCAAAAAACTAAAAATGTAGCCTGGCTAAATAAAGGACATAGAGCTCCCACAAGCTGCAATAATAGTAAGAATGCTCCTTTGAGTAAATCAGAATCTGCACCGTCTCCTCTCATGCCTAGAAGGGTATGTGAAGCAGCCTGTTTTTCTCACTCACTAGGCAACACATCCCTGAATGCTGCTGCCTTTCAAAGGCAGACTTTTCACCTTATTCTCTGCATTGTGTTTCACTCCCTTTCATGCTTACTGTTGCTATTCTAGCGGTCTTCAAGAAAGGTCCAGACAGTGGTGCGAAGATCTTTTTAAGGATTATGATGCACACATGCTCTGCCTTCCAGTGTTTCTCACCAGTAAAAAGTGTAATATTTACCAATAGTCTTTAGGAATGCAGAGGAACAGCGAAAAAGTCTGATTACCTCAAAGCGCTAGTTAGGGCTCCTTGGATCTTTTTCAACAGAGGTGTTTATGAGCCCTTATTCCTCTTTTCTGCCTCTGAAGTGTCACTCCTCCATAGTTCTAGTTATCATTTTTCAATGCACCCCCAGTCTCATTCACAGAAACCCAGCAATGCATCATTCAAGCCGCTCAAGAACTAGAACTTCAGAGTCTTTAGATTTAGAGAATTTTGCAGTGCCTTACAATTTCTTCAACTGTTCTCTCAGCATCACAACTGCTATCCAAGATGGTGAACCACAAGTTGTGGTGAAATATCAAGCCCATTCTGCCCTCTCAGGGACTACCAGGACCTCGACTGAGGAGCTAGTGCTGATTCTGACCTGAGAAAATATGAATCATGCACCTGTCTCAGTGGATGTGATAGCAGGCACTCTGGAGGTGGTACAACCACTTGTTGATCCTGACCTGAGAAAATATGAATCATGCACCTGTCGCAGTGGTCATGACACCAGGCACTCTGCAGGTGGTAAAACCACCTGTTGATGCACCTGCTGATTCCACTGTTTTAGCTCTAACTGAACAAGGACACAGTCAGCACACTCAAATATTTCTAGGGTGCCCAAATCCTGAAAGCATTGCTACAAAACATGAAATAATTGGAGGCTAGTAAGATAAGTGATCTTCATGGGAAAGAGCTAGAAAGGTGATTGATGGGGATGGTCTAATTTCTTGTAATTGTAAAGACACCCATTCATCTGAACATATGAGGCAGGTTTCTTGTGGACAGTTTCATTATACAAACTCTTTCCCAGAAATCAAACTGGATCTGGAAATGTTTTGTCACAGTAACAATTCAGCAGCACCAGATGTCACTGAGTGACATTTCTCACAGAGTTGTGCACCCAGGAAAAGTGATGATGAAGGCCCTTACATCCGCTTAGAGAGTTTGTTGAGCTTATTGGCAAGTTTAAGAGTGCAGGAGCACAGGCTTCTAGCATCCAACAGTCCAAATTAACTTTTTTATTTAAAGTCCAATTCCATCTATCTACCACTCTCATGCTGTACTAAAAAAGGTGACTCAAGCAAGTGAAATCTAGTGCTAACCAGGGGTTAGTTATTGGAATTAAGGGTACATGTAGATATTCTGGCTACTGCGGGGGCTGGATAAAGGAAGTATTTGATGTGTTCTATGGTGGACCTAGTTATATGAGTTAGGCTCTTGTACACTAAGTTTATTCTATTAACGAACTCCTGAAAGTTATCAGGGTTGGTTATCCAGTATTGGGGTATGTTTCCTAGATTCACATGCCTGAATCATTCCCCGTTGCTGAGGCGGGAGTCCCACGGTACAAAATACAAAAGCAGTGCCTTAGTAAAAAACAGTAGTAGGCTAAAAGAAATGCCCAATGGCCTAAAACTTAGTAGCCTATCTACCTCATTATATGAAAAGAATTTCGCCTATTGTGTCCTCTAAGATCTTTACCTCAAAAAAGAGCTTCATCGTCTAAGACTCCGTCGCCGACGGTTCCATCGGCGATGAAGGTAAAGTACTCAACTTCTCCTGTGATCCCATCGACAAAGAGCCTGTCTACGACGACACCGTCGACGAAGACCCCGTCGACGACAACACCGTCGATGAAGACCCCGTCGACGAAGTCCCCGTCGACGAAGTCCCCGTCGACGACAACACCGTAGACAAAGAGCCCGTCGACGACGACACAGTCGACGAAGAGCCCGTTGACGACGACTCCGTTGACAAAGAGTCCGTCGACGACAACCCCGTCGACGAAGAGCCCGTCGACGACGACCCTGTTGACGTCAGTCCCGTCGACGAAGAGCTCATCGATGAAGATCATCCCGTCGATGACGAAGAGCCCATCGATGAGAAGCTTGTCAACAGCGATTCCACCAGTTTCTCAAACTACGCCGATGTCTTACACTCATTTTCAATTAAAGACTTACCATATACAAGATTATAGTAACATATCTCCACTGCTACCATCTCATATCCTAGAAACTTATGTTGAGGATGATGACTTTGATGAGGAAGATGATGAGGGACCATATGGTATAGCTCGCCACCCCTCTGAACTTCAAATAAAGTGTCAGGATGACGATGAGGGAGAGGATTACCTGGAACACTACTACAAGGAACAGCTCTCTACCCCATATCAAAAACCTCCCTGAAGGGTTTTGGATCAGGGAGAAACGAGTCATCTTCCTCCTACACTCATACAAGACCTACAGGCCATGTTAGCGGATTACCGTCAATGGTTTCCTCCAGTGCCAGCTGCCCCTGACTTGCCATCTTTACCTCCGGAAGTGCCAGTCTCGCTGCCGCAGATGGAGGTCCCTAGCTCTCCACCACAACCTTCTGCTACAGTACCTCAATCGCACCACAATATTTCTTCTTCCAACGAGGAAGATGTTGAAGAGGGTGAATTACCCGACAATGCTGGTAATGCGGATCCTTGGGATGACTATATCATACCCATGCCTTCTCCACTTATTCCCCAGCCATCGGATTCTCACCCTGAGGACATTGGCGGTTTTCATAACCTGATGCAACGGGCTGCAACCAGATTTCAGTTACAGTCGCGATAGAACACACTGATTGTTATTGCATGATTTTAAACAAGAATACAGGAAAGTCACAAGAGCGATCCCAATAATTGATTATATTTGGAATGAAGGCATAAACTTTATGAAGACACCTGCCCCTATACCTGCGGCCCTTCCGCGAATTGAGAAAAAGTACCGTGCTCTGCTCCTCCGGACACTCCATCTTGTCTGATAGGTCATCCACAACCAGATTCAGTTATATCACAGGCTGCCTAACACAGATCCAAAAATCCAGCTACGCCAATTTCAACGCCGCCGGATAAAGAAGAAAAGGAGGCTGGGCCTGATAGGGAAAAAGTTCTCCACTAATGCAGCAGCCTTCATTAAAGCAGCAAATTCGCTGGCCATTCTCGGCCCTTACGACTGCTAGATGTGGTCAGATTTAACAGAATTTCTTGACCTCATTCCAGAAGATTGGAAACAAGAGGCAAGGAAAATACTTTTGGAGGGGGAGTGAGCCACTTCTGAAATCATAGACTGTGCTCTAGACATTGCTAACACCAATTTTAGGCAACTCGCTGGTACTGCAGTACTTAGACGCCAAGGATGGCTAAAAGCAACATCTTTTAGCCTAGAGGTACAAACTAAAGTTCTAGACATGGTGTATGACGGTGATTCCTTATTTGGTAAGCATATAGACGAATGTATGACATTGTTCTGCATTCTGTCCATCAACTGTTGTTTTTGAATTTGTCACCCCGAGTGGGATGGGTACGCTCAGACGTGAGTCCCATGCTCTCGACACCACTGGAGACAAGCTATCCTGGCTGAAGACGGCTGATGGCCAGAAACCGGTCCTAGGATGCTTGATTCCGGTCCAGGAAAGACATGGCTTGGCAGTTCGGGCTGGACTGTTCTCATGAGGCACAGGGTCAAGGCTGATTTGCATATGGACATGTCTGACCTGGGGTGGTGTGGAGAATGCAATAAAACAATGGATTTAGGCCCAGATCTCTGTACTGGGGTGAATGTATGACATTGTTCTGTATTCTGTCCATCAACTGTTGGTTTTGCATTTGTCACCCCGAGTGGGATGGGTATGCTCAGACGTGAGTCCCATGCTCTCCACACCACTGGAGTCAAGCCATTTTGGCTGAAGACAGCTGATAGCCAGAAACCGGTCCTAGGATGCTTGATTCCGGTCCAGGAAAGACATGGCTTGGCAGTTCGGGCTGGACTGTTCCCATGAGGCACACCGTCAAGGCTGATTTGCATATAGACCTGTCTGACCTGGGGTGGTGTGGAGTGCAAAAAAACGATGGATTTAGGCCCAGATCTCTGTACTGGGGTGAATGTATAACATTGTTCTGCATTTTGTTCATCAACTGTTTTTGCAGCATATAGACGAAGCCCTTCTAGCCATGAAGACTGATACTGATACGGCAAAATCATTGGCTGCTCTTCAATACAAGCGAGGATCTTTCCAAGGGGCCAGAGGTCGTGGCTTTTCATCGAGAGGAGGCTATCAAAAGCAGCAAAAAAGGCAAATGTAGTCACTATATAGACAGCCCTACGGCTAGTCGTCTTACAGACAATCCTCCTCGAATAGTTTTTCTCGCCAGGGCCGACGAAGGCGATCAGACAATCAGGGTCGCGATTCCAACAGAAAACAATGAGTTCCGCAGGACGCCAGTCATCCCTCCATCTCTCCCTGTGGGTGCAAAGATCTCTGCCTTTGTTCACCATTGGCAACAGATCACTACGGATCGATGGGTTCTCGACCTAATCAACAGCGGTCACACCCTGGAGTTTATCAAACAACCACCTACTACCCCACCCAAGGGTCCCCCGCCCCCTTGTCTTCACTTACTTTTCAAAGAAGCCTTAAAAATGCTCCACAAGAATGCAATAGAGAACGTTCCACCATCTCAAAGGGGAACCGGGTTCTACTCTTGTTTCTTCCGCATAAAGAAAAAATCAGGGGAGTGGAGCCCGATTCTTGACCTTCGCAAGCTCAACAAGTTTCGGAAGAAACAGAGTTTTCGGATGGTGATGGTTGCCGAAGTTTTAAGCTGTCTCAATGAAGGGGATTTTATGACTTCTCTGGACTTGGAGGACGCATACTTCCACATCCCCATACACCCCACACATCGCAAATACCTGCGATTCACAGTGACTGGCATCCATTATCAGTTCAAGGTGCTTCAGTTCGGATTGAAATAGGCACCAAGGATCTTTACGAAGTGCCTCGCACCAGTGTCAGCAACACTGAGATCTCAAGGAATACAAGTGTATCCTTAACTCAATGAAGTGTGGCTCAATGGTTAGAGCGCCAGACCCTGATGCAGAGGTCTAGCCCGGGACCAGGGTTCAATTCCCCGCCTCGGCGGGTCTTGGGCTCAAATATTCCACGGACCTGATAATTCTCGCCTCGTGCCTATTCCAATCATGGAGTCCCACTCTGCAACTCTGGGCAATAGCTTGCTTAATCTCCACAATGGCCCCCACAACGCTAAGAATGCCTGGCCTCCACCTTGGTGGTGCCCAGGAGTGGACACCTCACAGGGAAAGCCAGGATGGGTTCCACAGCAGTATTCGTACAAGCGCCTTGAGACCCTTGCGGGTGAGTAGTGCGCTATACAAGTATCAATTTACAATTTTACATTTTACATTTAACTCGAAGACTGGTTGCTCAAAGGTCCTTCGCAGCAAGTAACCGAAGATGCAATATCAGCATGCCTGCATCTGTTTTCAAAGCTAGGACTCACTCTCAATGAGAACAAGTCACAGTTACGTCCTCTCCAAGTGATTCCTTTTCTGGGAGCAATGCTACACACCATACAGTGCAAAGCATTCTTGTCAAAAGATCGCCAACTACGTCTGCAAAGATTGGCAATATCAATCTCAAAAAGAAAGTCAGTTTCTGTCCGGACATACACTTCCCTTCTGGGGATGTGCTCATCTGCAATAAACCTTGTCCCGTTAGCACTGAGGTTCCGTGGTTTTCGGGACCGGACTCCATTTTGTTTAAGTTGTTTGTGACGCCATTTTTGTTGCCCTCACGTAGGCCTATGGAGGTAAACGAATGAAGAAAGTTGCATGGGCTTAGTTGTTCATGTATGCATTAACAGGCCCTTTTTCGACTTGGGAGTGAACTGCAAGATGCTGACCCCGTCACCTGAAACTGACCCTTTCACGAAGCCAATTTCTCTGGCTGATCGTTGTCTAAAATTGCCAATCAATCCTCAGGATATCGTTAACTTTTAGTTTCTTGCACATATCTTATCCTTTTCAACATCTGAATTGTTTCTTTCCTTACGACTTTTCATTACATGGGTAGTGCTTTCAATTATGGGTTTGTCCGGCTTGTGGAAATTAAATTTGGGACAGTCCTAATAATTAACTTTTGAGTTGGGTTACTGTAAACTGGGTTTTTGTTAATGTGATACTCAGTTAGAAAATGCGTCCTATTGGTCAGAATTTTGCGCAGTGGGTGTACATTTGTAATGAGAATATGGTGTATAAAAAGAGATGTCTTGCTCTACGAAAATTGAGCAGCCTCCTGAGTTGTACACCGTGTTGTATTGCTTGGTTTACTGTTACTAGCTGCAGCCAATACATTTGATCTTTGACACCACCTAGAAGTATTCCGTGTCTCTGTATGCCAAGACAGGTGAATCCGAAGACTTCGGGTGTGTCCCTGGCACCGCTGGGTTCTAAGAAAACCCGGTTCTTCAGTTGGCGCCCAACGTGGAGCGACTTCAGTGGTACCGGTCCAAGCCTGAGGATCGTGAGGAGCCACATGAGGAAATTCTGGAGGAAGGCCGCCACTTCATCGACCCCTGCATGTCGACGTGGACCGAAGGTATTTTCTGCGAGGCTTCCCGCTTTCAGACGGCTACGAAGGACTGCTGCCCTGACTGTCGCCCTGTCTTGGACCCTTGATTGATCCTTTGTAAAGCGAGATGATAGACGGTCTTCTGGTGGCGTGACAGATATTTTGGTTAAGTATAAGTGGGTCGCTCCCACGACTTTGTTTTGGTTCTTGGTTTTGATTCGGATGTTGCAATAGCCAAAGCCAAGGGGCTCGTATATTTACGAGTGTATCGATAGTTGATAACCCCTTGAAGTTTGAAGCTAGATTAGTGAGCTATAAGATGCCTGGTCTTAGCAAAATTAGGAAATGGTTTAGTTGTGGTTGCAACAGGGATTCCAGATTGAAGGATTCATGTCCGATACCTCCGGTTGGAACTCCGACTTATGAGCTCTATTCAAAACACGGAGTGGGTCCTATCACTTATAATGAAGTGTGGGTCCACTATACAAGGATAGATGGTGTTTTACGATGGCCCCAACATGGTAGTTTCGAATTAAATATTTTCGATAATTTGGAAGTTGTGCTATTTAGGAAGAAAGCCCGTCCGGCAATGTTTGACTCTTTCCACCTTTGGCGTAAGGAAGCCAAACAGCGAGAAATCAAGCAAGCAAAAAGAGATAGGAAAGATAAGAATATGTCAGTACTACAAGCTGCTAGGCAGTTTAAGGAAGATGGAGAAGAGCGTGCGAGTGAAGTTTCAGATAGACAGCGTTGCATGGCCATAGATAAATGTTATCCGGCCTTGCCGTCTTCTCCTCCAAAAGTGATTGAAGATCCTGAAAAAGATCCTTTGATGTCTCATTTACTGAGATTGCCACCCCCTTATGTGCAGGGTGCTACTGCGCCTCCATTACCCCCGGTTGTTGCACCCTTTGTTGTTCAACCTCCTGCTGTTGTTCAGTCACCCGGTGCTCCACAGATGGTGTTGCCTCCTACTGTGCAACCCACTCTAGGGTCGCCAGCTTTGCTATCAGCTTTGCCTCAAACTCCTTTGCCTTCTACTTCTGCATCTTCGACTCCTACTGTTCTTGTTCCTACACCTCTTTTGCCTCAAAATACTTATTCTCCAGTTCCTATGTCTACTCCTTCTTCTCCTTCTGCTCGAAAACGAATGACTGAGACTGTTGCTGATCTGTTGTCTCCATTGTTTGGGTCACTGAATATGACCCCTGTTTCGGAACGAAAGCAGAGTCGTAGTCAGCTTCCTAGTTCCGAGGAACAGACAGTGTTGGATTTGTTGGCTTGTAGATGGATTTTAAATGCTTCCAGGTATAATTTGCCAGCGGTTATGGATGTTTTCTTTCAGTGGGAGCCGCCTAAGCAAAGGTATGTTTTTGATGTAATGTGTACTTTTCTCCGTCAGGAATGGGAAGATAATGAGTTGGGTCTGATTCCACAGGAAGTGCTTGATGTTCAGTCCGAATTTGCTAAAGGGACGATAGTGGAATCTGATGTTACAGATGCCGTGGAGACGATACTTGTTTTCAGGTCTAGATTACCGCTTCAGACATTGTACGAACCTGATTCTTCTGTTAGGAGGAAAGCGAAGCAGTATCCTATGAGAGAGGTTCCCCCTGTATGGAGAGAGGCAGTTGCTGCTAATGTTAATCAGGGTATGCAGGCTGAGCCGGCTCATTTTCAGCGAGTATGGGTACATGTCCCTTGGAAGAGAGCAGAGGTCTTGGCTCTTAAGCAGACCTTGCCTGATCTCCGTAAGAATCCTGCTGGTTATTACAAGGAGTTGTCTCAGACAGTTGAAGCGTGTATTATGAATTTAGCTGACATAGATATGTTAATGGGTAATATAGTTCCTCAACCTTTGTGGGCGAAGATTCGTCATGAGAATCATGCGCAAGAATTAGGAGATACGTGGGCTAATATTGTTGCTGCAGATGGTCGGCAGGTAGGAGGTGCCAAACCTGAGCCCTTAGTTTCAGAATTACCTGGTAGGATTATTAATTTAATGAAAACTATGATGCCTGCTTTGCGAGTGAATTGGGACAAGTTGGCAGCATGCAAACAAAAAAAAGACGAGAGTGTGTCTGATTTCTTTACTAGGTTTGAGGAAACGTTTATTGATCATAGTGGTCAGGACATGAGTACGGAAGGTGGTCAACGATTGTTCGTGGACAAATTTGTCTTTAATTTGCTTCCCGAACTTTCTAATAAGTTAAAGGACTCTGAGAGCTCATGGGCTGTTTCTTCGTCGGCCCAGATATTGGCTACTGCACAATATTATGAGAATAGGGATAAAGATGAGAAGAAAACTAAAGATTTAAAGACGAAAGTTCTTTTGCAGCAAGCTTATCCGCCTCGTCAGAATCAGCCTCAGTTTCAGCAACCTCCACAGTTTCAGAGATTATTACAGAAGCCTGAGCCTTATGCTCCGCGATTCTTTCCTGGTCGTAATCAGTGTGCTTATTGCAGAGAGGAAGGTCATTTCAAGAATAGTTGCCCGGCTTTGTTACAACGTGCGAATGGCGTATCTGGTCAGAGAGGTCGTGGTGGTTTCCAGCAAGCTCCTAGGGGTAGGGGACGTGGTGTGTTATCCCAGAATGAGCGTTCCTCTTCCCTTCAGAATTCTGCGAATTATTTTGACAGACAGAATGTTCCGGCTGTTCAGTCTGCACAGTACTATGTTGAGGATTATTATGTCGAGAATGAGAGTACTGGTTATAATGATAGTTAGGACAGCCATGGGCAAAGAGAGGGAGTAGTGTCAGCTCCAGTAGACCAGAGTGGACCTTATGTTGAAGTGATTACATCAGGTGTGGCAGAACCTTTTCTTTTGGATACTGGTGCGACAAAGAGTTCTATTATGCACTCTAAACTTCCTGGCGCACCTTTGTCTGGCTTGACCAATGTTTCCGTAGGATTTTCTGGCGCCCCAGTTCGTAACCCGGTTTCTAGTCCTGTGTCCCTTTCTATTGGTCCTTGTGAAGTAGAAGCTCCACTTATCTTGACGACTGGTTGTGGTGAGAAACTGTTGGGTTTGGACTTGCTGAAAATATTGCATGCGACATTACATTGCTCTCCTTCGGGAGTACATCTTACCTTGGGTAAGAAAGTGATTTCCCCGATGTATTTGTCTAAAGATTGTCTTCCACTGGAATTGCGTTCTCTTCCTGATACACTTTGGGCTACAGGTCCCAATGATGTTGGTCTCTTGCAGATTCCACCCTATGTTGTCACCCTTAAGTCAAATGCTAGGCTACCTCGTATTTCCCAATATTAAATATTGAGCGATGGCGTGAGAGCTCTTCTAGCGATTGTTTATGATTTGGTTGAGAGGGTGTAGTTGAAGAAACGAGAGGTAATGTGTGACAGTCCTGTTTTGCCTGTCCTTAAGTGTACCGATGCTTCTCAGCCACCTGTGTATCGGTTTGTGATCGATCTTCGAGAAGTGAATAAGATTGTTGTGCCACAGTTTCCTGTTGTCCCTGATATCACTGCTTTGTTGACTCTGATTTCTGCTTCAGCAGCCTGGTTTTCTGTTATCGACTTGAAGAATGGTTTCTTCAGTATTCCCATTGCCGAGGAGAGTAGAGATATTTTTGGCTTCTCTTTAGGAGGCCGAAGCTTCCGGTTTAAGAGAGCTCCTCAAGGTTATTGTGAAAGTCCCTCCATCTATAGTCAGGCGTTGAAAACTCAGCTTGATGGTTTTGTGTTGCCTACTGGTGCTACTCTTATTCAGTACGTTGATGATTTGCTGGTTGCTGCTGATAACGAAGAGATTTGTAAAGAGGCTACTCTTTCTTTGTTACGGCATTTGTCTGACCTTCATCATAAAGTGTCCCTTCCAAGTTACAGTATTACCGACAAGAAGTAACCTACTTAGGTCATCTCTTGTCGAAGGAGGGAAGAAGGTTGACCCCAGAGCGAATTCAAGCGATTGCGCAAATGAGTGTGCCGTCTACACAGAGAGAAGTACGTGCTTTCTTAGGTATCACCTCGTATTGTAGGCAATGGATCCCCAATTTCTCATTGCTAGCGAAACCTCTGTTAGCACTGACTTTTAAAGTACTCCCTATCCTCTCCCTTGGTCTGATGAATGTCAGAAAAGTTTTTTTGAATTACGTGATGCATTGTGTTTGGCTCCGGTGTTGGGTACTCCAGACTACAGTAAACCTTTCACACTGTATGTTCACGAGAGAGAAGGTTGTGCATTGTATGTATGTATGTATGTATTGTGCACTTGTATAGCGCAAAATCCTGCCACCCAAAGGGTATCCTGGCGCTCTTGACTCCACTGAAACCTATACGCAACACGTTTTAGCCAGCTCTGGGGAAGAGATGAGTTTTTACATTTTTCTTGAAGGAAGACAAGTCCTCCAAGCTCCTCAAGGATAGTGGAAGGGAGTTCCAGAGCTTCGCAGCTGTGAATCCAAATAATCGGACCCCCATTCGAATCCTGTTAATCCTGGGAACCACAGCCAGGTATAACGAGGATGAGCGTAGCGGCCTCGCTGCGTGATACCAAAGGAAAAGGTTCCGTAACATTACTGGGCCTTGGTCATGTAAAGCCTTAAAAACCAAGCAGGAAGATTTAAAAAGAATTCTCTGATGAACTGGGAGCCAGTGTAGATCTCTAAGTGCAAGGGAGGAGGAAGCAACGCGAGGCCTAGCAAGGGCTAATTTTGCGGCCATATTTTGGACACGTTGCAGTTTAGAGATCAGGTTGCCAGGAGCCCCCAGAAGCAGTGCGTTGCAATAATCTATCCTACTAAGGATAATGCCACGCACCACCTCTGGTCTAACCTGGAGTGGCAGCAGGGGGAGAATTTTCCGTAGCATACAAAGTAGCATCATACAGACAGAGACAGTTTTGTCGACAAAGCCGTTCAGCTGAAGGTTGGAATTGAACATTACTCCAAGGTTACGGGCAGAGTCCACCGCCACAACCTTACCTAATGAGGAGGACGGCCAAAGATCAGTCGGCAAAGCGCGTGGGACGCGGTCCGATGAGCAATGGAGAACCTCCATCTTGGAGCTGTTAAATTGAAGCGAATTGTTCCTCAGCCATTCGGACGTAGCCGTCATACAGCGCTGGAAGGTATCTGTGGACACCGCATCTTTGCCTTCCAAGGAAAAGATGAGCTGGGTGTCATCAGCGTAATTGATCACTGAGATGCCAAAGGATTTGATCAATTTAACTAAAGGTCACAGATATAGGTTGAACAGTATGGGGCTGATCGCGGACCCTTGCGGGACGCCTTGTCCCACTCTCCTAATACCTGAGCGAAAAGGTGGTAGGGCCACCACCTGATGCCTGTTCTGAAGATATGAGATCAACCAATTCCTTGCCAAACCAGCTATCCCGGCCTTCTCCAACCTGTTGACAAGGATGGAGTGGCTGACCGTGTCGAACGCAGCCGATAGGTCGAGCAGCACTAAAAAGGCTGCTCGACCATCATCGACCCAAGATCGAAGTTTGTCCAACACGACCACCAGTGCCGACTCCGTGCCATGGGCTGGCCGGAAGCCGAACTGGGCCATCTCCAAATAGTTGTTACTTTCCAAAAAGTCGGAGAGAGACCGGGTAACCAGTTTTTCCATGATCTTCACTGGAAAAGGAAGCAAGGATATTGGTCGATAATTCGACAGACAGGTGGGGTCTAGCGTTGGCTTTTTTAGGAGAGGGGAGACCACCGCCAACTTCCAGCTGTCAGGGACCACAGCTGATTTAAAGGACTGAAGACAGATGGAGTGTAGAGGGGAAAAAAGTTCATCCTGAAATAATTTCCAATAACTGTGGGGCAATGGATCCAAAGGGGAACCAGAGTTCACTCCGTTTGCTAGCTTGCAAAACTCGTCCAATGAGGGAAGGGGGAAAGACTCCAACCGTAAACGGGAAGTATGCTCATCCCCCTCAACAGAGGCAGGGGAGGGTGGACAGGCAATCACAGGCTGAGGGACGTGTATGCCTGAGGGAGCAAGGGCATTTAAAATGTTTGCAATTTTATCCTCAAACGCTCCCGCTAAGGAATCACAGAGTGATTGTGAGGCTGGAATATCATACGCCGCGCACTCGGGCTTAGAGAGGTCATTTACTATTTTAAATAAGGACTGTGATTTATTCGTTGCCTGTGTCAACGTGACCTCAAAATATTTTGCCTTAGCACTTTTGATTTGGGCTTTATATTCAAGCAATGCAGTTTTATATAGTGACTTAGCATTCTCGGAATATGACCTCCTCCACACCCTTTCCGCCTGCTTACACTGGAGTTTCAGTTGAAATAAGTCAGGAGAGTACCAGGGCTTTGCGGGTTGGCGCTTGGCCTTAGGGTTCCGTATCGGGACCAATATGTCCAGAGAGCTGGTAATTTGTTGGCGCAAGCTAGAATAGCTTGCTTCAGCATTTTCCATCAAATGGAAAGTCCCAGAAAGGAGGGGTGGAAGTTACGAGTAATGTAAGAGCTTTGACCACTGTCTCTTCGCAGTAGACTTCACTCCATTCTTGCCGAGGGACTCTACAGGGAGGTAGAGGGAGAAGCAAACTAGTGCGTGGTCTGTCCAGCATTGAAAAATTATTTCCCCGACTACCACCCGAGAGGCTTCAGCGAAGATCAGGTCCAATACATGACCCTTCGTATGGGTCTGGGACAGCACCAGCTGTTGCATCTGAAGGTTGCCACATGCCATTGTCAGTATTGACGCAACAGTTTGGAGACAAGCAACGCCCATGTGCGTATTTTTCAGCGACGTTAGATCCGGTAGCTAAAGCGTTGCCAAGCTGTTTGAGAGCTACAGCGGCAGCTGCTGTTTCTATTCGACAGTCCGCTGGTTTGGTATTGGATAATACGTTGATTGTGATGGTCCCACATGCAGTGGATACCTTATTGAATAGGACTAAGACTCAGCACCTTACTAGTGCACGTCTGTCAGGTTATGAGTTGACACTTTTGGCTAGCCATGTTCACATTAAAAGATGTAATGTGTTGAATCCAGCTACGTTGTTGCCGATTTCTGTAGAGACAGATGCTCAAGAACAGAGGAAGAAACTAAGGCTAGAGTTGATTTAAAAGATACTCCTCTTACGAATGCTGATGGTACCCTATGGGTAGATGGTTCGTGTTTCAAGCTTCCGAATGGTGAGACGACTGCAGCATATGCCGTCACAACTTTACATACAGTTGTTGAGACAGCACGCATAGCACAGAATTCTGCGCAAGCAGCAGAGTTGATTGCATTGACTAGAGCGTGTGTATTGTCAGAGGGAAAGCGAGTGAATGTTTATACTGATAGCCAGTATGCGTTTGGTGTTGCCCACAGTTTTGGGCGTTTGTGGAGAGAGAGAGGATTTCTTACTTCCCATGGTACAAAAATACAGCATGGGCAGTTAGTGAATGAACTTCTGGAATCACTTACTCTCCCAAAGCAGATTGCAATTGTGAAGTGTAGTGCGCATAAGAAAGTTGTGGATGATGCAGGTCGAGGGAATGCGTTTGTGGATGAAGTTGCGAAGGAAACGGCGAAAGACATGATGAGCCGTATGTATGTCGCAGGCCCTGCTAACTGCTTTATGGCTGGTGGAATGTGTGAAGATACAATAGAAAGTGTGAAGTCAATTCAGGCTGAAGCTACGGAAAAGGAAGTGAGTACGTGGAGAGAAAGTATGGGTATGTTGGATTTGACGGGTTGTTGGGTTGAGTTGTCGGAACACCAGCGATGGTTGTTGCCTGATGCGTAAGTGTTCCCAGTGGTTACTATGGCTCATGGAATGGCTCACATTAGCTCGAAAGGAATATGCAAGTTGTTGGCTGCAGTATGACAGAATGCTGGAATTCCGAAATGTGCTGAGAATGTGGTGCAGCATTGTATGATTTGTCTGATGCACAATCCTGGAAAGGGAACTCCAACTCCAGCTGGTCATTTTGCTCCTCCGACGTATCCGTTTGAAGTGATACAGTTAGATTATATTCACATGGAGAAATGCAATAATTTGAAGTATGTCCTTGTGGTTGTTTGCGCCTTTTCCAGATGGATAGAGGCTTACCCCCCAAAGGATAATACTGCCTTATCTACAGCCAAGGTTTTGCTCAAAGAGTATTTCACTAGGTATGGTTTGCCGAGAATTGTATGGAGCGACAATGGGAGTGAATTTGTGGGCCAGATCATGAAGAAAGTGTGTACGGGTTTGAGTATTAATCAGAAATTCCATGCTGCGAATCACCACCCAGTCAGCAGGTCTGGTCGAGTGCTATAACGGCATGTTGAAGCTGAAGTTAGCTAAGATACAAGCGAGCACTGGTCTTACATGGCCAGATGCCTTGCCGTTAGCTCTTTTGTCAACAAGGGCGACAGTGCATTCTCGTGCGGAACTTAGCCCATACGAAATAGTTTTTGGTCGTCCAGCGAATGTTTGGGGTGTGCCTCGTCCTAAGAAATATAGCGAGATTGAGTACCCTATGTTGGTGGATTACTTACATGACTTGACTGCTAAATTACGTGTTCTCCACCAACAGGTCTATGACAGTTTGCCAACAGCTACTGCAGATCCAGGCCATACGATTCAACCTGGCGATTATGTCCTTACGAAAAATTTTCAGCGTACCAAAAACTTGGAACCAAGATGGACTGGGCCGCGTTTAGTGTTGTTGTCAACTCGAACTGCTGTTAGGGTAGCTGGTAAAAAAAACTGGGTGCATGCCACCCATTGTAAAAGAGTTCCTTTGCCCCTACCGTATGATAAGTGGGTAAGGGATGGTATAGCCGACTCCGAATGTGAAAGAATTCCTAGATTTGTACCTTTTAGTGATGCACATTTGACATGGACTCAGTCAGAACGCGAGGATGATGACATTCTGCAAGCTGTTGTGCCTTCCCATCTGAAACTTGACACTACAAATCCAGAAACACTTTTTAAGGATCAAACTGTGCCTGGCAAAGAGCGCTACAATCTGAGATCGAAGAAAGATACATAAATGGACAAATAAAGATTGAGTTTTTTTTTATGTAGTGAATTACACCTTGTCAGATCAAGAGACTATTTTTCGAGTCACCATCCGGACTCAGCTGCAGGGTCGCGGTACAGCCTTAAGGGGTGAGCCGTGTATTGACATAGGGTCTATGGTTCAGGGTCGTTAGTACGATCTTGACGCACACTTAAGTGAAGAAGGTAATAGCTGTGAGCAGCACGTTAGAGGATAGAGTCTTTTGAGTCAGATAAGGGTATTAAAAGTGTTGATTCTAAAGTGAAAATGTGTACATTGATCCGTAACATATGTTTTTTGATATTGTGTTTCTTGATGCTTTTGAATATTATATTGGGATGTGTGGGTTGGATTTTCTATGCTTCACAACAGACGCTTGCATCTACCTCCCAATCTACTCTTTCTTTTTCTACTGTTTCCCCACATGAGTTTCACACGTTGCCTGAACATGAACAGACACGAAGATCAGAATTTGTGAACAATTCATTTATACAGATGTTGCATCAGCATCAGCTAGTCGTAAATACCACAAATTGTTGGGTGTGTGGTCTTATGCCACATATGACAGACAAGGGAATGCCATATTTGGTTTTGCCTTTTTCGCCTAACGTGTCAGTATGGGCACTCCAAGCAATGTTTATCTATGCGAATGAAGCATCTCCTGTATGATCCGTTAAAGATAATGCGAGTAATAATGCCTTTATACAAGGAATAGTAGATATGATCAGAGATATTGATGCGTATAATGCTATCCCTAAAGATGAGGTACGAGCATATGTTGGTTGGAACAAGACTGGATATAGCATTAGCTTGACAGAGAAAGAGCCCCCCCTATTTGGATTGTACCCCACCAAGGTCATTTTTGTCTGCAAGGTAATGGTCAGAATCCGAGAGCTCAGCTTGGTAAGAGTGTGTGTGTTCACACCTATGTCTATACGACCCAGAAATCTCCACCGTTCGTGCCAGCTAAAGGCACGTATTTTGTTTGTTACGACAGAGCATATACATGGTTGCCTTCTGATTTTTCAGGCACATGTTATGTGGCATTTTTGCTTCCCCCTACGTATACAGCTGTTTTCAATTACCATAAGACAAGATATGGTAGAGGTGTTATCGATGCGAAAGATACTATCGCACAAGAAGTTGGAGACTTCTTTAAGGGTTTTCTGCCCTTTTGGGGTCCTATGGCTAATAGTAGGAATATTCGACAGCTTACGAGAGTGGTCGAGGCCACTATAAATGAGACTGCAGGTGCCCTTAGCAATATTACAGCTGAGCTTCAAGCGGATCGCCTTATGACATTACAGAACCGCTTTGTTTTAGATATTATACTTGCAGATAGAGGTGGAGTATGTAAATTGATCGAGTCTAGTTGCTGCGTTTTCATACCAGATAACGCCCCGACAGTGTACCAAGCCATCTTGAAGTTGCATAAGTCCGCTGAGTCTATACATGTAGACGAAGGGAACTGGTCGTTGATAGAATGGTTTTGGGAAACTGCTGTCCAAATGGGGATGGAAGATTCTGATGTTCCTTGGTAAGGCTTTAGCTATCCTTTTCTCGTGTTATTTATGCATCCAGTGTGGTCCCGCCATTTGTGGCCTTTGTGCTACAATCTGTGTGAGAAGACCCGTCCCGAGATAAGTGAAGGATAATAAGATGATGTTACAGCAACACCTTGATGACCTGATGAGAATAGATATAGACCTGGATTCAGATTGACGTGAGTTTAGGTCATTGCCTACGTAATGGCAAAAGGAGGGTCTGAGGTTCCGTGGTTTTCGGGACCAGACTCCATTTTGTTTAAGTTGTTTGTGACGCCATTTTTGTTGCCCTCACGTAGGCCTATGGAGGTAAACGAACGAACAAAGTTGCATGGGCTTCGTTGTTCATGTATGCAATAACAGGCCATTTTCGATTCGCGAGTGAACTGCAATATGCTGACCCCGTCACCTGAAACTGACCCTTTCACGAAGCCAATTTCTCTGGCTGATCGTTGTCTAAAATTGCCAATCAATGTTCAGGATATCGTTAACTTTTAGTTTCTTGCACATATCTTATCCTATTCAACATCTGAATTGTTTCTTTCCTTACGACTTTTCATTACATGGGTAGTGCTTTCAATTATGGGTTTGTCCGGCTTGTGGAAATTGAATTTGGGACAGTCCTAATAATTAACTTTTGGGTTGGGTTACTGTAAATTGGGTTTTTGTTAATGTGATACTCAGTTAGAAAATGTGTCCTATTGGTCAGAATTTTGCGCAGTGGGTGTACATCTGTAAGGAGAATATGGTGTATAAAAAGAGATGTCTTGCTCTACGAAAATTGAACAGTCTCCTGAGTTGTACACCGTGTTGTATTGCTTGGTTTACTGTTACTAGTTGCAGCTAATACATTTGATCTTTGACGCCTCCTAGAAGTATTCCGTGTCTCTGTATGCCAAGACAGGTGAATCCGAAGACTTCGGGTGTGTCACTGGCACCGCTGGGTTATAAGAAAACCCGGTTCTTCAGCACGACTAAGAATGAGACATCTCCAAGAGGAGTTGCATCTACAATGGCAGCAAGCCGTAGGGTCTTTCGACGATTCCATCAGGGTTACATCGCGCATGATAGATTCTCTACATGTGTGGTCTCAGAAAGCGAACTTGAATCCGGGTCTTACTTTCTTGCCAACCCCTCCAGAATTTGTTCTAACAACAGACGCTTCCATGGAGGGATGGGGAGGCCATCTCCAAGACCCACAGATTCAAGGAAGATGGTCTCAAGAATACCGTCAACAGCACATCAACAGATTGGAACTGCGCCCCATCTTTCTCTCTCTCCAGCTCCAGGCATTCCTTCCGAGGATTGCGGGCTCCTCCGTACTGTTCCGTACCGACAATACGACCAGCAAGTATTACATTAACAAACAGGGAGGAATGAGGTCACTGCCCCTGTCGCAGGAGGCTCAGGAACTGTGGGAGTGGGTCACAGCCCACAAGATAACCATCAGAGCAGAACATGTCAAAGGGCTTCAAAACACGTTGGCCGACACCCTGAGCCGATCTCTCAAATGGGAGCTGGAGCCGAAGCAAGTGGAGAAGATCTTTCACATTTGGGGCAAATCAGCATTGGATCTCTTTGCGACAAGAGAGACCATTAAATGCCAATACTACACTAGCAGATTTCCTCTACCGGGATCAAGGGGGAATGCCCTGTTCATGCGATAGTCAGGGATTTGTGCGTACGCTTTTCCCCCAATACCGTTGATTCCAAAAGTGCTTCAATAAATGAAGAGAGGGGGCTGCCATCTTATCCTTATTGCACCCTGCTGGCCAAGACAATACTGGTTTCAGGAACTGCTTCTGCTATCCCAGTAGGATCCTATAAGTCTAGTTCCAACTCTCACAATGTTGACAAGGGAGAGAGGTCAAATACTTCATCCAGATCCACAGGCGCTGCGCTTGCACGCCTGACTCCTAATTTCTTAGAATTCAAATCTGACTATATCTCAGGACTGTCGTTAAATTCTAGCCAAATCTCGTGCCCAGAGTACACTTAAAACTTATCGCTTAAAGTGGAAGCGATTTTGTCACTGGTGTGAGGTTGATAATGTCCATCCGGTAGAGGATATTCTTCCTTATTTATTATCTCTGGCCAAAGCTGGGTTTGTATTCTCCTCTATCAAGGTTTATCTGGCTGCGTTTTCCAGATTCCGGAAGAGTTCTAACAAACCTTCACTTTGTTCCTCTTCTCTTATCAAACAATTTATGGGAGGACTCTCAAGTTTTTCCCCCCAATACGTCCACCTCCTCCAGAGTGGGAGTTGAACACAGTGTTGGCTCAATTAATGAGGAGACCATTTGAACCCATACACAAGGCCGAGCTCAAATTTCTAACATGGAAAGTGGCACTTTTATTAGCTCTTACATCGGCTCGAAGAGTTAGTAAAATTCAAGCTTTCACTGTTTCAGAACCTTTTCTGCATTTCTCCAGGGATTACGTAACTCTACGGACAAATCCAAAATTCATTCCTAAAGTACCATCTCAATTCCATTTGAACCAGCCTGTAAAGCTCAAAACTTTCTTCCCGGACCCAGCCACGCCAGCAGAAAGAGCTTTACATTCACTTGATGTCAAGCATTGTCTGAAATTCTATTTGCAGAAAACTAAGGACATCAGACGATCCAATCAATTATTCGTCACCTATGGTCAAACCACGCTTGGGACTGCTGTAACTAAGGCAACTATAGCCAGGTGGCTTGCCTCTGCAATTTATTTCTGACATGACAAGGCCAACAAATTTTGCAGAGAAAGGTCAAAGCGCATTCCACCAGAACTATGGCGACTTCAGCAGCGCTATTTGCTGGAGTTACGTTGAAAACATCTGTCGTGCTGCGACATGGAAGAATGTCCACACGTTCGCGAAACACTACTGTCTGCAATCTGCGTCGCAGGACGATGCAACTGTAGGACAAGCCGTTTTCCAACATCTTTCATTAAGGTTAGAATTACGTATTTTGCTTATGCTGTTTTGTATATGTATATATATATGTATTATGTTTATGGATTTCAACTCATGCTTATATTATATTTTAAACTTGCCTTTCCTTAGGTACTGGTTATTTATATGCATTCTTTGATGTAAAACTGTATGTACTTTACTAATGTTCTAACCTTCCCAGATGTGTTTTAGGAGTATATACACCCTGTCTCCCACCATCCGCAACAACACTATTTTGGCTTCCTGCTTGCTATTCCAGATTCAGGTATGTGAATCTATGAAAGATACCCCAATACTGGATAAGAAAACAAATTACTTACCTGTAACTACCGTTATCCAGTATTGGTATCTTTCATAGATTCACATGCACCCACCCTCCTCCCCAACGAGACAGTTCTCTACTTGGGATACCTACTTCCCACTTGTGCTAAGAAAATCTGAGGAGAACTGCCTCAGCTGGGAAGGTTCCAGAGGGGTATGGTAGCTGATTGGTTGGAACTATTTGTTATTTCTTTTCATATAATGAGGTAGATAGGCTACTAAGTTTGAGGTCTTTTGGGCTTTTCTTTTAGCCAACTACTGTTTTTTACTAAGGCACTGCTTTTGTATTTTGTACCGTGGGACTCCCGTCTCGGCGACGGGGAATGATTCAGGCATGTGAATCTATGAAAGATACCAATACTGGATAACTGTAATTACAGGTAAGTAACTTGTTTTCTTCCTCCACACTGCTGCACTTTATACACTTTTTACTTTGCACTTTTATATACTAGCATTTTGACTATGAACTTGGAATGGGTAATCTTGTTATAATGGCACTTTAGGATCAGCTTACAGATTGTAATTAGTGTTCTGTAGGTCTATATATGGGTAGAAGTAACTCCATGTACTTAGCACATTGCACTTTTTTCCTGCTGGCAGCCTATTATAACCAAATACCTGAGGAGTACTCCTTTGTTACAAGGACTTTTCAGGGATTAGGTAATTTGGGCCCTATTCAGGGTAAAGAGTGCTGTAGAATGATGCTTACCATTTATGGCCTGCCAATTTTAACATTTTAAGAAGGTTCTTATCCATTTAACTATCAAAAGTGTATGTTTTAGGAAAAAAACGCTAATGTATGGATGGGCATTCTTTAGTCTGTGTGGATATAAACAGTACAAGCACTTTTTTTTCCAAAACTTCCTGCACTTTACTCTGGTTTCAGGGAGGTTGTGAAGGGGTTATTTAAATTTCACAGAAGGGGTGGGAGTATAAGCGTATAGGCAGGTGCCATCTCAAGGCGCCAAAATGTTGTTGGGCTCAGTAAGGGAGTGAAGGGCTATGCCCCTCTACGCTTGGGACCAGGGTCGGGGGTTGGTAGGGGAGGCGTGTATAGTAGGGGTTAGGCAGCTAAAAAGGAGAAAGACAAGAACAGGTCAGAAATGGGTAAGGTATAAGAGCAGAATGAGAGAAGGGGGTGAGGTGGTAGTTGTGGTAAATGTGGAAAGTAGGGGTATGGATCAGCTCCATCAAGCAAAGAATGGCAAGAACATTTTAAGGGGCAAAAATAAAGATCAGGGCAAAATAATTACTTTTATGTAAGCAATGGTGTTATGGTTAAATTTAAGTAATGTCACACAGGATAAAAACAATCTCCTGTAATGTAAATGGTCTTTTAAAGGCATGTAAATGTGGGGTATTGCTAAAATGGTTTTGTGTGATGTAATATTTTTGCAGGAAATGCATTCTAAGTCCAGCACTCCTAAACTGTCGCGGCCAAAGAAATATTCACAAGGGTACTTTGTTTAGTCAATAGGGCAGTTCGGGGAGTTGGTATCCTGTTTTCGAATACATTGGATCGGATGATGATAGAGGTTATCCGGGAGGATGAAGCAAGATGGATCTGGATTGAGGTTAAAGTTGCTGGGGTCTTTCTAATTTATTTGAATTACTATGGGTCAATCTTTGATGACACTAAAGCTTTAGAACAGATTCATGATATGTTAATAAATGCACAAGGCCACATTGTTATGGGGGATTAACTTTATACAAGATCTGAGAATAGATGCTTCAAATATGGCTAAGCAACAGCTAAAACTAAAGACCACGAAATTAATAAAATCATGAAGGAAGATTTTTCTCTAATAGCGTGCAAATCACCCAGGCCTTTCACATTTTACATGTTATTCTGCAAGGCTTAAACCAGCTTTGCAACTGGATTTTGTTTTGATAAATAAGCAAATAGAAAGAAGAGGGTCAGAGATTATTACCAACTCCTTCTAAGACTACTGTATAGTCTCCCTTGTCATATAATTAGGAACGTCTAGAGGGAATAATGCCAGATGGCAGGTCAATAAAGCTCTGCTTCGGGATTTAGTATGGATTGAAGAAACATGTAAGTTTATACAGCTGTTTTTTTAAGGATAATATAAATACAGCCCCATGCTTTTTTGTGTGGAAGCTTATAAGGCCTTTTTCCGGGGACAGTTTATCTCATAAAGCTAGCACATATATACAAAGGATGCATAAGATAGAAATTTTTATAAAAAACAGTAGAATGAGCTGGGAATGAGCTTAATGCTGTGAGGCAAAGAGAGCATGATGAAAAGGCATTGCAGCAAGAATTGGCGAAAGCGAAAGACCAACTACTATTTTTTATTTTAGAAGATATTACTTGGAGAAGGGCATACCAACAGACAGTGTATGAAGGAAGTCAGCTTATAGGCAAATATTTAGCATGGTCTACTAAAACGCAGCAGAATAGGCAAATAATCACACAAATAGGACACCCCAGTACTGCAATTATGGTAGAAGGCAAAGCGAGGATAGTGGAAATATTTCTTCTCCATTTTAAACAAATGTATGCTGAAGTACAGGTAATGGACACACAGGATTTAGAAAGTTACTTTGCTACATTTCAGCTACCTCTAATCATTAGGTTCAATATTGAAGCCTTGAATAAGTCTATTGAACTTATAGAACTATTTAAAAACACTAAAAGTTACGGCTAGTGCTAAGGCTAGCGGGAATGATGGAATCCCAGCTGAAGTATACAAGATGTTTTTGGTTGATCTCTACCCATTTTAAATGTTCTTATTTAACCAAATTATGGAAGGGATCTCCATCCCCAATAGATTCAAGGAGTTAGTTGTGATTAGCATTATTAAAAAAGACAAAGATCCAAATAATTCTAATTCTTATTGCCTAATAAGCTTACTAAACGCAGATCACAAGCTTTTTATGAAAATGTGGGTGAATAGGATTGCTTTATGTGCACAACAAGTGGTTCCTGTTGAACAAACGGGATTTCTCCCAGGTAGATCAATGGCAGCTAATACTTGTTTTTTATTCAGGCAATTGATTAGTTTTCAGTTAACAAGGATAAGGCTGCAATCCTAATGATGGACACAAAAAAGTGTTGCTCTTGTTGACTGGCAGGCCCTGTTTTTCATTTTAGGTAAGTTTGGCTTTCCTTCCCACTTGATAGCGATTTTAAAGGAAATATACAAGGGGGTCATAGGAAAGGTAATTATTGATGCTGAACAGATGGGACAGGTCGTGATTAGGCATGGCACCCAACAGGGATGTACATTATCCCCACTCCTATTCTCTCTCTTCATTGAGCCGCATGCAGTTAAAATTCTAGCCCCTATAATGGTGATGGCAAAAATTAAACTTTTTGCTGATGATATGATCTTATATCTGAAGGCCAAAAGGGTAAATATTCAGGGTGCATTGGAAGAAATACAGGCCTTTACAGGCCTGGGTGGTTATAAAGCCAACCAGTCCAGAACAGAGTTGCTTTTGTTCAACTCCATAGAGGCCCAGTTGCCAGCAGGGCTACGGACTTTGCCACAATGACCCATAAGATACCTAGGGTTATATGTAACAGCTGATTTCACTCAATTGTTTCACTTAAATTATGGGAAATGCTTTTAGGGAGGTGGACCTTATTACCCCTGACATTAGTGGGTCGAGTTTCACTAGTTAAAATGTCATGACTCCCCTTGTTTGTATTCTTGTTGCTGAACCTCCCTTTGAAAGTCCCAATTTCATATTTTAAGGAATTGGACCAAGTTATCTGGGAACTTGTATGGGCAAAGAAACAAGCTCAGGTAAAACTCTATTCTTCAATTTGACATAAAGCAGGGTGAGCTAGCATTACCCCACTTTCCCACATAATACCAAGCCTCTTTGGTAGCCAGGCAATACAATTAGCGTCATCTTCATTGAAATACTATAATTTCATTTTAAATCATATGTTAAAATGAAAGTGCAACCAATTTACCAGTTTTTCCTCGGTCAACAAAACTACATAAGAAAACAAGGTATAAGGTCATAACAACAATAGTAATACGTACCCAGCGATTCTATAAAAGCATATAATGTTCTGGCTTGCATGCACTTACCTCTCTCCAGGAATATTGGATGTGGGGCTTACATCTTCCACAAGGGGTGTTGCAGTCCTGGAGTGATCTAGGTTTTCTGAAGCTAGGTGATTTTTTTAATTTTACCAACTTGATAACATGGGAATCATTTTTTACAGCAATTTGGTAGCCAAAATCTATTTTGATGGTTAAGTTTGATCCAAATAACAAGCTTCCTTAAAAATAATGATATAATGATTAATGATATAGCAAGAACAATAATAAAGCGAATTAATGAAATTAAATTGTGTGGTATCGGAGAATGGTATTGGTTGCTATGCCAGGGTGCAAATAATAAGATTATTGAAGAGATGCTTCCAAACATTTTGCAGGAAACTGTTTGCAGGGCTGTATCTTTAACATTGAAGAATGGCAACTAGTGAGTGAGACTGGTCATAAAGCTGTGAGTGCCGCTAATTTTAAGAATTGGTTGACCTATAATATGCCTCTTGGACTGCATACAATCTTCCCATCTACTCTAAATCAATGTTACAGATGTAAGATGGGTGGGGAAGTTGGGTGGGTACAAATATGTTTTACATGCCCTGGACTACTGCACTTTTGGGCGTAGGTTTTTATGTTTATTAGTCATTGCATGTCAATGGTTATCCTTCCATCAACATTGTTGCCACTATTTGGGTTCTCTCATGTAGGGTTACAGCTCCCAAAATATCGGCAACAATTGTTTTTCATTGAAATAGCGGTAGCTAGGGCCTTAGTGCTGCAGAATTGGAAATCATCTAAGGTACTGACAATAGGACAGTGGCTTTCTAAGTTGGACCAGACCCATCAGTTTGAGGAGGCATATGCAAAGAGGGTAGGGGCACTCCGTAAATTCAAGGCTACATGGGTGGACTACTCTTCTGTTTCTTTCCTCAATATGAGTATGATAAACCTCCGCTAATGGTGGAGAAGGGTAATTCTGCTTTATAGATCTTAGTAGTGGTTCTGTGCACATTTATTGTCACTGTGTTTGTTAAGGAATTATTGCACTATGTGATTGGATAAAAATATTTTAGGTGTTGCTAATATGTGAAATATAAGTTTATGGTATTGTAGTGTAGTTCCTATATTCCCAAAAGGCTCTGCGCATTGGAATAATATATCTTATAGATTAGAGGTAGAACTGAGTTCAACTAGGTCTCTATCGAATATACTACATTTAATTGTGTGTGTTGCCAGCTAACTCAGAGGTCACTAGAAACTTTCTCGAATACACAAGAAGGGATTCGTTTCTGACAACCGCATAAACATGACAACTTTGTTTCCCAAGAATAAGAATATATCTCTCAGTCGCGGAAACAATAGATAAGTATTTCACTCAGTCAATCGTGCATGCTTCGTTTCTACAGATTTGCAGAGAAATAGAGAGACAGGCGTTTTCAATAAAAAGGTTTTTGAACTGTCTTCTTTCTCATGCAAGAGAAGTGAACTGCTACATTCGTTATGCAGACTGCAAAGTATAATGCGTACAGCGTAAACAGTAATATGAAATAACACTGTAGGAGCATTGTATGGTTTCTAAGCCATATAAAAATACATAAATAAATAACATTGACTAAAATACTCAACTGGTGCTTCTAAAATACGCCTACCCCAATGTACATAACCTAGGTCTAGTACGCGGGAAGAAGTAAGTATTGTGTAGCATAGGTTTAGTTGTTTTTGCCAAGAATCTATCAAAGGTTTCTCTAGGTTCTAATCAGCTCCATACCTTGTTGGAATGAAGGAGGTCTGGTATCTCTGTATCGGAACTCGATTTCCCAACACCCCGCAAGGGGAGCCGGAAACACTGGAGCTGGATTCTCAGCAAGACAAAGGCAGCTTCTTGATCAGTGCGTCAGCTGGAGAGTCGTCTTCCTTCGGCACTTGCTGTAGCGAGCTGCTTCGGGCAAGTAGGTCTTCGAACTGCTCCAAACCACCGTATCTTGCTAGAGCAAGTGAAGGTATATTTATACCTTGAAGGTGTTTAGGAATGCCATAGTTTGACATAAAGTAGGGCATATGTATGTCAGGAAAGAACCCCTAGGTAATAGTTGTTCTTTGTAAAGTAACTGATCAGTATTCAATCAATGGGAAGTTCCCTAACTGCTTATGCTGGTTTTTCAAGAAATTGTTGTGATGTTTGGTACGGGTGGAAGTAGCCATGCCTGTATTTGGGTAGCATGAGCTATGCCTAAATAAGGGATTGATTTCTATGCCTATGTAAGGGCAATGTGAATTGTACCTATATAAGGGCATGAATAGGGAAAATTCACTCGAAGCTTAAAACGCCACACATCTGAAAGAAACAGGTTAGTATTAGATTCCTTACCTTAGAATATCCCCATGCTTCAGACTGGATCCGGACGTTTTTGTGTAGCAGTACCCCTGCGCGTCGGTAGGCGTCGTCCGCGTCCATTGTCAGCTTCGTTGGCGCCGGGATGACGTCGTTGGAGTACTTAGATGCCGCCCTCGCGCGCTGACGTCAGTTCTTCTTTTTCCTGCGCCAGCAAGTGCAGGTCCGGAGAAAGTGGTACCCTTTAGTCATTTTTTGACTAAGCTTTTTCGATCCTTTTTGGATCCGTTTCGACTCGAGTCTTCGACTCCATCGGTGCCGGTAGGGATGCCCTGGTTCAAGCCCTGTGCCGACTGCAACCGACTGATGTCGGTTACTGACCCCCATCGCCAGTGCCTACATTGCCTGGGGCCTGACCACGATGAGAAGTCGTGCCACGACTGCCGGGCCTTGACGTCAAAGGCTATGCGGGAGCGGTCCCGTAAGCTCCTCGAGCTCCGGTAGTCGGTCCCGGTCCGGAAGGAGGTCATCACAGCTCAGGGAGTCGACACCACTCGTCGGGCTCCAAGTCCTCAGGAAGAGGCACAAGAAGTTGAAGAGACGGCATCGCTCTTCTGACTCCCCCCGGCGCTCGCGCAACGCGGCCGGGGGTTCGGGTGACACCGCCCACGCGGCTCTGCTGGAGCCACAGGCATCGCGGCCTGCTTCATACCCACCGGTCCCTGGGCAGAACGTGACGCCGGAGGAGATCGAGGCCTTCCTTATGGCCATAAGGTCACTCACTCCTCCGTCTGGTACCGCGGTGCCTTCGGGCCCAGCGGCCCCGACTGGGAGCCCAAGCGGGCCGGGTGCTTCGGCACCGGCGCCGTCGGCGACTTCGGTCCCGATGCGGCAAGGCCCCACTGGATCAGGTTCCGGATCCGGGTCGCCGCTGGTCGACCTTATGACCCCGCCGGCGTCGACCCCTAGGGTGTTACCGCCGGCGCCGTCTCCGCACGACGCCGTCCCTGGTTCAACCTGCGGTCTGGATCCGACGCCGCATTCAGCGCTGACCAAAGAGGAATTCTGGGTCCATCCTTTATCCCTGAATTTCAGGACATGGACGACGAGGGTGACTTGGGGGGTCTGAGGACCCCCTGGCACGTGAGTGCCAGTCATTTCAGGACTGGACACAGGAACTAGGGGAAGCCAGTGGCCTAGATACCTCCCCAGACACTGGTGTTGTCTCCCCTCCTACCATGGCTACGGAGGAGGGGGCTGCTTATAGTGTGGTGCTGATGAGGGCAGCCAAGGCCTTGGCTCTTGAGCTCCCCGTCGCATCAGTGAGGTCTAACATCCTCACGGAGGTCCTTAAACCGCAGGTAAGCTCCCCAGAGCTCTACTGCCATTTAATGAGGCTCTCATGGACGTCCTGTTGGGCACCTGGTCCAGGCCCAATACAGGTCCCCCTGTAGATAGGAACGTCGCTAGGCGCCACCGCCGTGCCCCGGGCGACCCTAGTTTCTTGTCCACCCACCCCACTCCCGAGAGCCCAATCCGCATTCCCAACTGCGCCGCCAGATCGGGAATCCAAGAGGTATGAACAATTCGGCAAGATTATGTTCTCCTCCCTTAGTTTGGGATTGCGGTCGGTTAACACCGCATGCCTCGTGGGCCGTTACACCCACTCTCTGTGGGATACGGTCGTGGAAGTGCTGCCTGAGTGCCCGGAGGGGGCCTGGGTGAAACTCGCTCAAGCCCTCGCGGAGGGAAGAGACGCAGCGCGGTATTCAATACGATGTGGACTGGATGCCACGGACTCGCTAGGAAGAGCGATTTCCACGTCTGTGGCGGTTCGCCGCCACGCCTGGCTGAGGTCCACCAACTTTTTGGCCGATGTCCAGAACACCCTTATGGACATGCCGTTCAATGGCAGCCACCTCTTCTGTGGCAAGGCAGATAGTGCGCTGGAACGCATTGAGGCCTCCAGGGCTATGGCCAAGTCCTTGAGCCTTTCGGCCCCACGCCAGCAATCTTCTGCCCAGCGCTCCTTTCGTGGCCACGGAAGGGGCACCCCCACACGTCCTGCCAGCCACAGGCCGCAGACTACCATTCAGCACGGCGGTGGACATGGTTACCGTCGCGGCGGTAACAGGGGACTACGGCGTGGCCAGTCCACATCCACCCCCGCAGCATCCGCCTCAAGGCCTTCCTAGTCCGAGCTTTCAGGTCCATTTGATGCCAGTGGGGGGCAGGGTTCGCCATCACCTCCTCCACTGGCGTTTCATCACGTCAGACAGGTGGGTGCTGCAAATCGTCCGAAGGGGCTACTCCCTCCCCTTCGAGGCGACCCCTCCAGCCATGCCACCGCAGAACCACCGCGTGTCGGCGGATCACTTGAGATTTCTGCAAGAGGAAGTTGCGGCCCTCTTGGGCAAGGGGGCCATCGAGCGCATTCCTGGGCCAGAAGTAGGGTGTGGTTGTTACTCCCACTACTTTCTGGTTCCCAAGAAGGGCAAAGGGGGCCTATGCCCTATCTTGGATCTGCAGAACGTCAACGGCTTCCTCCGGAAGGAGAAGTTCAAGATGCTGACTCTCGCTCAGGTCTTAGCTGCCCTGGACCCGGGAGACTGGATGGTAGCGTTGGACTTGCAGGACGCTTATTTTCACATCCCCGTCCTGCTGGCCCACCGGCGTTACCTGCGGTTCACTGTAGGCCATGAGCACTTTCAGTTTACTGTGCTCGGCCTAATCAGCGCCACACGGGTGTTCACGAAAGTGATGGTAGTCGCAGCTCATCTGCTCAGGTTAGGGGTTTCAGTCTTCCCCTACCTCGACGACTGGTTGTTGAAGGCGGGCTCGCCCCAGACAGTCGTCAGCCACCTCCAGACTACAGCCGACCTCCTGCACATGCTGGGGTTCTCCATCAATGTGCCGAAGTCGCACCTGTGTCCCTCCCTGAAGCTCCTCTTCATCGGAGCAGTTCTAGACTCAGCGCAGTTTCGGGTTTATCCTCCTGAACAGCGGGTTTGGGATATTCAGGCTCTGATTCTGATCTTTCAGAGTCTCAATCAGGTTGACGCTGCGGCTTCTGGGGCTGATGGCCTCCTGCATCCTTCTGGTGCATCACACCCAGTGGCGGATGCGGGCTCTGCAGTGGGACCTGAAGTTTCAGTGGGCCCAGCATCAGGGCAAATTGTCTGACCACGTCTTGATCTTGGAGGGCACTGCAAGACAGTTGCAGTGGTGGCTCACGGACCGCGATTGGGTCAGCGGCAGATCCCTCTCCCTACCCCAACCGGAGCATGTAGTTGTGACGGACGCGTCCCTCCAGGGCTGGGGGGGCCGCATTGGAGAGGCGGAGATCAGAGGACTCTGGTCTCTGGCGGAGTCCTGGCTCCATATCAACCTTCTGGAGCTGCGGGCGATCTGGCTTGCACTGAAGGCATTCCTCCCCTCTGTCCGGGGGAGTGTAGTGCAGGTGTTCACGGACAACACCACCACCATGTGGTACTCCAACAAACAGGGCGGGGTGGGGTCGTGGACCCTATGCCAGGAGGCTCTGTGCCTCTGGCAGTGGCCGGAACATCAGGGCGTGACCCTGGTGGTTCAACACCTGGCAGGTTGCCTGAACGCCAGGGCGGACGAACTCAGCCGTCGGTGCATGATGGATCACGAATGGAGTCTGAACTCGGACATGGCGCAAGGTCTCTTTCAGCAGTGGGGAGAGCCTTGGTTAGATCTATTCGCCACAGAAGAGAAAGCGCAATGTCATCAGTTCTGCGTGTTGGAATTTCCAAGGCGGCGTTCGCTCGGCGACGCTTTTCGTCGCGAGTGGAGTTGCGGTCTGTTGTACCCCTTTCCGCCTATGCCACTTCTGCCCAGAGTGCTGAAGAAGATCAGGCGCGCCCGGGCCCAAGTCATCCTTGTGTCGCAGCAGCAGGGGACGGTCCTCCACCCGAACCTGTCCAGCCTCCACCTCCATGCGTGGAGATTGAGTGGCGGCAGTTGAGGCCATTTGACTTGCCTCCTGAAGTCTGTGATGTTATTCTGGCAAAGAAAAACCAAAGGAAATGATGGACGGAGCGTTGACAATACAAGCACTCACCCCCAGTCAACTGATCTGGGTTTAATCCATCACCATTCTTTAGCCCACTCTGCCACCCCAGTTCAGACATGGCCATATGCAAATCAGTCTGACCCTGTGCGTCATGGGAACAGTCCAGCCCGAACTGCCAAGCCATGCCTTCCCTGGACCGGAAACAAGCTACCGAGGTTGGCAGGGTATGCTCAGACGTGAGTCCCTTGCTCACTTTGCCACTGGAGTCAAGCAAGCCCGGCTGAAGACGGCTGTAATGCCAGAAACCGGTCCTGGGAAGCTTGATTCCGGTCCAGGGAAGACATGGCTTGGCAGTTCGGGCTGGACTGTTCCCAAGAGGCACAGGGTCAGACTGATTTGCATATGGCCATGTCTGAACTGGGGTGGCGGAGTGAGCTAAAGAACGGTGATGGATTAAACCCAGATCAGTTGACTGGGGGTGAGTGTTTGTATTGTCAACACTCCGTCCATCACCACCTTTGGTTTTTCTATGTTATTCTGGCAACCAGGCGTCCCACCACAAAATCGGTATACGCCTGCAAGTGGAACAAATTTGTGGCATGGTGAACAGCAAAGGCTGTGGATCCACTTTCTGCCCCTCTTTCTGAGGTTCTCCTCTTTCTTCTTTCTTTTGCCCAGCAGGGCTCTGCTCTGGGCACTATCAAGGGCTACCTCTCTGCCATTTTGGCCTTCTTAAGGCTACCTGATCAGCCCTCTTTGTTCAAGTCCCCAGTTGTAAATAGGTTCTTGAAGGGCATCACACATATGTTCCCTCCTGTTCCTTTTGTGATGCCTCAGTGGGACTTGAATCTTGTTCTGACTTATCTGATGTGCGCTCTCTTCGAGCCACTTCATAACTGTCCTCTTAGTCTTCTTACCCTTAAAACTGCATTCCTGGTTGCCATCACCTCTGCCAGGAGAGTGAGTGCGCTCCATGCCCTTTCTTCTAAACCTCCTTTCCTTTCTGTCCATCTGGACAAAGTTGTGTTGCGGACGCGACCCTCCTTCCTGCCCAAGGTAGTCACAGCCTTCCACATCAGGCAGTCCATCACCTTTCCCACCTTCTTTCTGCCTCAGCATCCCTCGAAAGAGGAAGAGAGGCTCCACCGTCTGGACCCAAAACGTGCACTCTCATTCTATCTGGATCGCACAAGCCAGTTCCGGGTGGATGACCAACTGTTTGTTGGTTATGTGGGTGCTAAGAAGGGTAGGGCGGTGCAGAAACGAACCACCTCTCGGTGGGTCGTCTTGTGCATCACAATTTGCTACTCTTTGGCGAGGAAGGAGCCTCCCCTGGGCTTAGGGCCCATTCTACTCGGGCCACGGTGGCTACCACTGCCCTGGGTCGTGGAGTCCCCTTGCAGAACATCTATCAGGCAGCTACGTGGGCCTCGCTGCACACGTTCGCAAGACACTACTGCCTGGACAGCCAAGTCCAGAGAGATGTCTTTTTCGGCCGTTCCGTTCTCCAGGACTTTCTGGTGTGATCACTTGTTCGCAGACTCACCACCGGGGTTGGTATTTCTGGGGTATCTATTCTAAGGTAAGGAATCATGTTACTTACCTCCGGTAATGATATATCTGTAAGAAACAGTAGTTAGTATTAGATTCCTTACCGCCCCACCCATTCTCCCCGTTCTGCGAACCTATATCTAGGGTTAAGGTCATCCCCTTTCAGGGCCCTAGTTTTATGGCACCAGTGTTGGTTTTTATCATGGCTCTGCGTTTTCTGGCGCGGAAAAGCTGTGTATAAGAACTGACGTCAGCGCGCGAGGGCGGCATCTAAGTACTCTGGCGACGTCATTCCGGCGCCAATGACGACGAACGCGGAGCCGCAGACAACGCCTACCGTCGGGCAGGGGTACTGCTACGCAAAAATTTCCGGATCCAGTCCGACGCCTGGGGATATTGTAAGGTAAGGAATCTAATACTAACTTCTGTTTCTTACAGATATATCGTTACCCAAGGTAAGTAACTTGTGCACCAGTATTTGGTGTTGGATGATCTAGCCAATTACTTTTTATGAAGTGTTTTTATCTGCCTTATACTTGTATTTTGATCAGTAATGTATGAATCTCTTTTTTTATGACATTTCTCTTTTTCTTGCTCAATAAAAAAATCAAAAAAATCAGATCAGCCACGATGTCTTTATTTGGTAGGCTTTAAGTTTACTGCCTGTAATATTTCCCTTATTTTACATGAATGGTTAGGACTAGGAAAATGTCCAGTCATAAAAAAGCAAAGGGGGAAAACGTGATTAATTAGCCAGGGTGGTTAACTGCAGTTGCAGCTCCTCCACACCAATTTCTGCTTTTTGGTGAAATCTGGGCAGGAAAACACACTTTTGAACTGATTTAGGCATCTAGTTATGCTTCTGGTATCTGTGGACTGAACACCCCGGATCCAACATTTCTATCCATTCAATCTATGCTCGAAAGTTTTTAGGTTCATTTTTCTTCTGCAAAGTTAAAGCAGAGCATATTTCTTTCTCTGAATTGACCCAACAGAGAATCCAATAGGTTAGAAGTGCTATGATGTAGAGTTTTCGCTTTAGGAAATTTGGCCATTCCTGCCATAAACACAAGCTGGTTTCTTGCCCAGGACACTGAGCTGAGAAATCGCCTCCCTTATCACTTCCAACCTACCAGAACATTTTCAACACTCATTTGAGTCAATTATTCAGCATGGGGTGGATGCTGCCAAAGAATCCATGCAAAGTGGCCTGGATATCTGATAGGACATCAAGCAGCAGATTCCTTACCTTTGAATTTCCCAGTCGTCAGACTGGATCTGGAAGATTTTTGCATGAGCAGTACCTCTGCGCACCGGTAGGTGGTTTCAATCTGCTCCATTCAATGTCAGTGTTGTCCGCGTTGGGAGTGATGTGCACATCATGTATATAGGCACAACGTCAGGGCGCCAACGCCATTTCTTTTTTTCTACGCCAGTAGCACTGACCCGGAGAAAAAGATACCCCTCTGTCTCTTTTTGACGGAATTTTTTCGACGTTTTGTCAAATTCTTTTGGGGAAATTTACCCTAATGGTGTGTTGAGGGATGTCTTTGAGGAATACAAGTTTTAAACTGTCATTGCGCCATTTCGGTTATGGACCCACACCTCGTGTGTCTGTGATGTCTCAACCTCAGCCATGACTCCAAGTTTTGCTTGAACTGCTGGGCCATTGCATGAAAGCTTTGAGGGAGTAGTCCCTGAAGCTGCTAGTGGCCAGGCAAGCGGTGCCGAGTCGCGCAACTCTTTGGAGGTTTAGGTCCTGATCGAGAGGAAGGTTGTGGAACTGCTACAGAAGCCCCAAGTCATTGTTTTCCTCCCTCTACAGGTTAACAGAACATTCGGGGTAGAACTTTGATGAAAGAGTATCAACGTTCGATGAACGTTTCTTCAGAATTTTTGCCAGGGCTGACACGGAGCCTTCCACCTTTTCCGGGAGCTGGAGTGAACCCTGCTCATGTAAAGAAACGTTATGAGGCCATGAGCCATGTATTTGAGAGGTCCAACCCTTCTGGCGTGCCTTCAGTCCCCACAGGTTTGAGGGGGGGCCCATTGGGTTCTGTGCCAGCAGCTCTGGTTGGTGGCTTCGGCCTCAGCTCGGACAGACCCCGGTGGATCTAATAATGGATCCAATAATGGATGTGGACCAGCGCCAGTCATGCCACAGCGACCTGCCCCAAAGCTGGCCCTGGCGCTGTTGCCCACCGCAGGCACCAGCCCCATTTACATCAATAAAACCTACACAGATCCAGAGCGGCATTCGAACGATGCAGAGTCTGGTGTCTACCGGACCCATTCGACCTAGGTCAGTGCCGGAGCCCTATTCTGAAGGGCTAGGCTGCAAAGAAGAATGGGACGGGTAACAGGAACCTTTGAAATACCAGTCATAAGGTGTGCAAATGGACTGGTGTGAGGAATTTGGATATGCCAGTGGTCTGGACACATCCCCAGATACTGTTATTCTTTCTCCCCTACCATTGCAACGGAGGTGGGGGCATCTTAATCCATGGCAGTAAAGAGGGCAGCTGAGGTCCAGGATCTCGAGTTGCCCTTGGGGTAGTCAAGACTAACATCTTGACAGAAGTGCTACAGCTGGAATCATCCTCTTATGAATCTTTGCTCCGTTTTATTGAAGCACTGACAGATGTCCCACTGGTAACCTGGTCCAAGCACAGCACAGGGGCTCCTATGACCAGGACACTTACCCGCCTTCAGCCCCCAGCACCCGGGGACCTGAACTTCCTCACCCATAACCCCACCCCTGAGAGCTTAGTGGTCCAGGGACACCTTCCTGTTCAAAAACAATCGATGGAGGTGTTTTCCTCGTTATAGTGTGCTACAGAATGCAGTACACTAGGAAGAAGAAGAAACAAGGAGAAATAAATGTATTTCTCCTTGTTGTGCCTGTCCTACATTTTTGGCACATTTCCAGGTATACAGATCATTGTAAATATGGGAATGAGTCAAAGCCCATGAAATGCTCCCCTGGTGCAGTGAAAGGTAACGCTGTGACTTGCGCTGCATTGCCTTACACCATGTCTACGAAGCAATGAAGAGCCACGTAAGAGTGTCGAAAAAAGAGGCGCACTGGAAGCTTGCAAATAAGCCCCTGTATTTTGTACTAGCATGGTCCCCTTCCAGTACAAAATCTAAGCTAGACTAATGCAGATACCCTTGCACTATGGTGCAAAGGATTGTAGTGGTGCACGGCTCCCTGAATGTGCACCAGTGTGCTAGGGAGTAGGGAAAAGAGTGTCATATCGCTGTAAATCTGGTGCTCTCCTGCTCTCTCTCCTCCTCACGCAGCACAGACTTTTTGGCTGCTGCACTGTGTGAGAATTTAGTAAATAGAACCCTGTGTGCCAGCGTGTTTGTTGGAAAATCTGAAGCTCAAGTCCCCCCACTCTTACTGACCAAGCTACACCTCTGTCCACCAGTCTTGCAATGCAGGCCGGCTGTTCTCTCCCAAGAGGTCAAGTACGAGAGAGATGTTACGAGGTTCACCATTAGGTATGGTTTGAATACAACGGACTCGCTAGGCAGAGTGGTTTCAACAATGATGGCCATGCCTGGCTCAGAACTTTTGGCTTTTCAGGGGATGTCCAGGCTGCCCTCATGGACATGCCCTTTGATGGCAACCATCACTTTTAAGAAAAAGTCAACTTGGCACTAGAGCGCTTTAAATCCACGCTTGCAGCCAAGTCTTTGGACCTCTCAGTGGCCCCACGTCAAGCCCAGTCTACTTATTGCTCCTTTCGTAGCTACAGAAGGGACTCTAAACTGTGCAAACCATATTCCAGCTACCTCCCCATGCAAGCTTCCCAAACTCTGTGGGGACAAGGATGCGGTTCATACCGACCCCGAGCGTCAGGTAGCCAGAGGTCAGCCACAACCATCAACCCTCCTCCAGCCACAGCCTCTAAGCCCTCCTAAACTTTCTGTACAAATCAGGGGCATGCAGTTGGTGGCAAAATTAGCCATCATCTCCATCACTGGCAGTCAATAACATCAGACATGTGGGTTTTAATGAATATTCGGAAGGATTACTCTCTTCCCTTTGAGTCCTCTCCTCCCCCCTTTACCTCCATCGTGTGACTGGCTGACAGGGGATCATGTATCCTTGCTCCATGAGTAAGTCACGGTTCTTTTGGTCAAGGAAGCCATAAGAGGGTTCGGGTGTCAGAAGTAGGCAGTCATTGCTATTCCCGGTACTTTCTGATTCCCCAAAAAAACTAAGGGCTCACCCTTATTTAGATCTGAGAACCCTCAACCTCTTCCTCAAGAAGTTCAAGATGCTCACATTCACTCAGGATTTGTCTGCCCTGGAACCAGGAGACTGGATGGTAGCATTGGATTTGCAGGACGCTTATTTTCACATCCCTTTCCTGCCTCCCCATCGGTGTTAATTGCAGTTTAATGTAGGCCACAAGCACTTTCAGTTTGTTGTGCTTCTTTTTGGCCATACCAGCACCCTCAGATGTTCACCATAGTGATGGCATTGGTTAGAGCTCATCTGCATGTATTAGGGGTGCCAGTCTTCCCCTATCATGACAACTAGCTGCTAAAGGCACACTTACTCCACGCTGTCTGCTCTCACCTCCAGACTATGACAAACCTCTTGCATTTGCTAAGGTTTACTATCAATGTGTTGAAGTCACACCAGACTCCTTCAAAGATGCTTCCTTTCATTAGAGCTGTTCTGAATACAGTGCAGTTTCATGCTCATCCGTTTGAGCAGCAAGTCTAGGATATTCAGGCTATGATAGAGGTGTTTCAGTTTCTATCCTGGATTTCAGCTAGAATGATTTTGAGGCTGCTGGGTCTCATGACCTTCTGCATACTACTAGTAAAATATGTCAGATGACATATGCAGCTCTGCAGTGGGGCATGGAGTTTCAGTGGGCACAACACTAGGGGAATCTCTCCAACAAGGTCCAGATTTCGGAGGAAAATGCAAAAAACCTCCAGTGGTTTCTAAGAAACTGCGGTTGGGTCAGAGGCAGACCCCTCTCCCTTCATCAAATAGATCTCACAGTAGTGACAGATGCATCAATCCTGATATGGAGTGGCCATCTGGGCGCGTTGGAGATCAGAGGCTTCCGGTCTCCGATGGAATCCAGGCTCCACCTAAATATGCTAGAGATCCAAGGGAACCGACTGGCATTGAAAGCCTTTGTACCTTCCATCAAGGGAAGACAAGTACAAGTGTTCACAGGAAAGACACCGCTATGTGGTACTGCTAGATACAGGGCGGGTGAGGTTGTGGTCTCTTTGCCAAGAGGCCCTGTGTCTCTGGAAATGGTAGGGACAGAAGGATATATCCCTACTAGTTCAACACCTGGCAGGTTTTCTGAATGCCAGAGCAGGCAATTTCAGTCATAGTGCCTAGCAAGGTCTCAGTCTCATCACTGGGGAGAGCCTTTGTTAGATCTGTTTGCCTCCGCAGTGATCACACAATGCCAGCAGTTTTTCCTGCTGGAGTTTCCATGGCGGCTCTAACTCGGAAATGCTTTCCAACTCGAGTGGAGCTTAGGCCTCCTCTACGCTTTTCCTCCCACACCACTTCTGCCCAGAGTTCACAAGAAGATCTGAAAAAACCAGACCCAAGTCCTCCTTGTATCGCCGGACAGGGCGGGGAGATTCTAGTATCCTGAGCTTCTCAACATGAGAATCGATCCTCCAATCAGGCTGCTCCTTCAGAAAGATCTTCTGTCGCAGCAGCAGTGGAAGGTCCTCCACCCACACCTGTCAACTCTATGCCTTCTTGCGTGGAGATTGAGTGGTGGCATTTAGTAGCTTTCTACCTTCCTCTCGAATTCTGTAATGTTATTCTGGCGGCCCTCCATCAAAACGGTATACGCCTGCCGGTGGAACAAATTTGCTGTGCAGGAAGGTCTTTAGACCCACTGTCGGCTTGCCTTTCTGATGTCTTTTTTTTTACTTACCCTTGCCCAGCAGGGTTCTGTTATGGGCACTCTAAAGGGTTATTGTTCTGCTCTGTGTCCTTTTTTGCCGCTGTCAGACCAACCCTCTGTATTTAAGTCCCCTATTGTAAATAGGTTTCTTAAAGGTCTTGTACATATTATGCCTCATTGGGACCTTAATTTGATTCTCACTTTCTTAATGTGTACTCCTTTTGAGTCTCTTCATAATAGTCCCCTCCAGCCTTTCGAGTGGCAATAGCATCAGCCTGGAGGGTGAGTTGGCTCCCGGCTTTATCATACAAGTCTTCATTTCTGTCTATTTTCGCAGATAAATTGGTGATTCGTACTAGGGCCTCTGAAAGTGGTAACACCATTCCATGTGGCCTAATCTGTCACCTTGCCCACTTTCTATGCTCCCCCATATCCCTCTAAAGAAGAGGAGTGACTCCACCATCTGGATCCGAAAAAGAGTGTTGTCGTTCCACCTTGTTACTCACAAAGAAGGGGAGAGGGTCAAAAATATACTCTACCATCCCGATACCACAGTGTGTGTTACATTACATTTTGTGTTGTCTTGTGATCCTGTATTAATTTGTTATTTTTACCCCCTCCCTTAGGCTCCGCCCTGAGTGCGGCTACACCAGGGCGTATTGTAAGCAGACCCGATAATGAAGCATGTCACATACTTCGGTGTGTGAGTGAGGGCAGTTTTTCAAAACAGATGAATTTTCCTCTGTTTTGTATTATTAAGAGTGTTTTTTAGTCTCTCCTTCCCTCTGGTGTGTGTCGTTCCACCTTGAACACACTTGAAAGTTCCTGGTAGACGTCCAACTCTTTGTGGGGTATGTTGCAGCGAAGAAGTCTTGGGCGGGTCAGAAACTAACCATTTTGGTCTGGGCTATTCTCTGTATTAAAACCTGCTATGCACTGGCCAAGAAGCAGCCCCCTGTGGGTTTAAGGGCTCATTCTACCATGGCTAAAACTGCAAGCACTGCATTAGCATGTGGAGTCCTGGACATTTGCCAGGCAACAACGTGGGCATCCCAGCAAGCGTTTACCAAACACTACTGCCTAGACAGTGAGGTCCGTGAGGATTGGTACTTTGCCCATTGGTCCTGCCAGACTTTCTAGTTTAGAATTTGTCCGCAGCCCATCACCAGCATGGTATTGCTTGGGTATATATTTAAAGGTAAGGAATCTGTGGCTAGCTATCTCTTTCAGATGAGCATATTGCTTACTTTCGGTAATGCACTATCTGTTAGTGACAATATCTAGCTGCAGATTTCTTACTGACCCACCCAACCTCCCTGCTCTGCAGACGTTTCCTGGGTTAGCGCTTTCAAGGACCTAGTTTGAACACACCAGTGTCAGTGCACTTTATGGCTCCACGCTTCTGGGGTGGAAAGTCATGAAAAGCAAATGACATCAGCATGCTGAGGTGGCACATACATAGGTGATAAAGACATCACCTCCTGCACGGATGATGCTGACATGTGAAGTCGATCGACACCACCCACCGACATGCAGGGGTACTGCTTGCTCAAAAATCTTCCAGATCCAGTCTGATGCCTGGAAAATTCAAAGGTAAAGAATCTGCAGCTAGATTTTGTCTCTACTAGATAATGCTTTACCGAAGTTAAGCAACTTGTTCATTTCTGATTCAGTGACCTAGTCAATGGGCCCTGGAATTGTTAATAGTCTCCATCAAGAATGAAGTCTGCCAGAATTTGCTAAGATGTGCAAATACAGTTTATAGACATGCTGTTTGATGGCGAACAGCTGTTTAAAGAAAAGAGACAAATTGGCAGAATGTTTTATGTGGAGCAAACTTAATGCAAGGGTTCCGGCATAGTATTTCAAGGAAAGAAATTACACCGATAATATTGGAAATGTTTAGGATGCAGCCACAGGCCCAAAGGCAAAAACAACAACAAAAATCCATTGTTCCTTGGAAGCAACCCGAAAGCTATCTGGATCTAATAAGTTTCAGGAGTCATGGTCAGGAGGGAGATGACGGCCTACCACAGGAATCCATGCCCTCGACCAGACGGTCCTTTAGATTGTCCATCATTTTTACTTCCTCCCTCACTCCTTCTTTAAAGGCTTGGTGTAACAAAAACTATTCACGCTGAAATATTCTGGATTTGGAGGAATCAAATTGAATTTGTAATAATAAAAAGGGAAGGCACAGAACTATGGCTGCGGAAAATACAAAAATGTCAGGGAAAAGAGAAGACGACTTGCCAAACCCACTGGCTGGGAACTTGGAACCTGACGATAGGATAGCCAAGTTTAAAAAGTTTCTTCTTGGACTTGAAAGAATTCCTGTAGACAGGAAGTGCTTCTGCCATCATTTATTCGATGGTTACCACCCATGTTAAAAGACATCAGCCATGTTGGATTGGGACCTTAACCGGACGTTATTACTTTACCTGCCCTAGACCTTGTTCAAAATCTCCTCCTTGTTTGTTTCAAGAAACTTCCTAAATGCAGCCTGAGTAGAGCACGTTCCCCACACACATTACATTGACACAATGATGCAGCCCAGGAAAGACTCTCTTTCTGTGTTCATGGTGCCAGATCAAAGGCACAAAATCCAGGCTGTGCAACATCTGCGTCCTGACACCCAATGGTTACTCAGGTCTAAATTTCTGTTAATATGTGTACTATATTACAAGACCCCCTCCCACCCACTTCAACACACCTTTTTTGGGGGGTGGGTGAACAGAAGACCACCCACACTCAAATTAAAACGGAATGGATTTAAAAAAGAAAAATTAAACTTTAAAGTTTCATTTTTTAAGGGCAGGCCGTGGTCCTTGGAACCACTGCCTTCTCTTAAAAAATATTTTCACACCCTTTTACAAATGCTGTCGTAAAACAATGGTACATACCAATTCGACTTGCTATTAGGAAGGGCGGCCCTTGGCACGCCCCTTCCTAATAGCGAGTGGCAAACCCTATTTTGTGCAGTCGCAAAATACATTGGTACATACCACAACATTTTTTTGCGGTTGCAAAATGGTTGAATACACTTTTGCAACTGCAAAAAAATGGTCGTACATCTGGCCCTAGATTCTTTAATGGTCTCATGACTGAATATCAGCTTGTCTGTCTTCCAACACCCCAATGAACTCTAAAAAAAATTCTCATGGGTTCCACTGTTGAATCAATTAGTTTGCGTATTTTGAAATTCTTCACAAGAAAAATAAGTTTTCTTGTTAGTAAATACACCAACAATTAGGGTGTGAGCGGCTCTCTGAATCTGCCCCTCTTCCCTTTACATTTTTTTCTGACAGATAAAACCTCCATAAAAATCGAAAGTAATATCAGTTTCATCTATCTCAAACAGTTTATGTTCCCTTTTCCACCTTCTGCCCTATTCTTTCGAAGATCAATCCCGACTGCATAGATTAGTCACTACAGCCAAACACTGTGTTAAGTTCAGTTTAGAGGAAATTCTTTTTATCTCCTTCAATCATCCCTTTTTGGGCAAGGCAATTAGGAAGCAGACATTTTCCAGGTAGAACTCTGTGTATGTTAATCAGTGGTATGAGCTGGTGAGTACAGATCTGAAGGGAAGGTTCCTGGCCTACTTTTTTGAGAGGCAAATCAGCTGTTTCAACCCTGTTTTGAGGTATTTCTGTTGAATCTATCTGCCAATCAGTAAACCAAGCGTGGATTCATAGCTAAGCACTGCTGTTTGGATGAGCAAGACATGGATTGCTTCCAACTTGGGATAGCTGTGCTTCAGAGTTTTCTAAAAGAATTACAAAGGCTGGATCCAGCCCTTTTCCTTTAGAGTAACTAGGATACTGGTTCATATGAAGAGTTTATAGGTGCCAGCATTTATTATAATAGCAAGGGACTTACCTTTGGTGATGTTCTTTCTGAAGAATACGACTGCTCTCACAAATTCCTTTCCGTCTTCTCATCTTCTTTCTTAGGGTGTGTGGCAATTGGCATTATTGTGAATCAGATTTTTCTTAAACTATGTTGTCTTATAGTGTTATAGAACTACTTCCAAACACAGTTCTGGTGAGTGCTGTTGACTTGTTACTGTGGCAGACATTTTACAGATCTAGTCCTGCACGTCTGTCAGAAAGAACATTATTGAAGGCAATGTTCTTTTTGCATCCTGTCATATTTATCATATTCTGAATGTAATTCGCCAGACTCAATTACTTACAAGACTTTCCCTGTTGGTGATAGTGGTATTCCATAAAATCAGTTATAGAGCAGCAAATAAGGTAAACTTTTTTGCAGTGCAACCTAAGTTATGTTAATGATCCTGAAATATAAGAAAGCTGTGAGACCTATTGTTCCTCTGGTCCCAGACATCTTGGAATCAGTTGCGGATACAATCCCCACACCTTCTTCCATTTCAAGAGAGGACAGGCAATCAAGTTTAGGCCTTCTCTTTGGGACACTAAATTGCTTCAGAAAATACCTCCAGATTGTCCAGCATAGGCTGCAGCCATGAACAAATGCAATACCCAAGGCTCTACTTCTCCAAAAAAGGTAAACAAAAAACTGGTCTCTTTTGACAAGTAGGTGTCCCAGGAATCATCAGTTATGCTTAGAGATGCAAGTTATGCAGCCCTTCTTTGAATTAAATAGGTTCTTCACAGGGACAAGAGAGAGAATGTTCAGGAGATCCAAAGAAAAGGAATGAAATTAAATTCATTTAATTCAAGAAATGGTTCATTCTTTCCAGCAAGTGGATATATCAGATAGCCTCCTCAGTCAAATTACACAGCATGTTGTTGCCTTCACTTGGCCATGAGACGTCGTTCTGGTTGTGTCTTAAAATTGAAGCTTGTGAAGTAATTCTTGACCATCAGACCGCTGGCTTCAATGTCTTTACCTCCCCTGAAGGTAAGAAAATCCAGAGAATTAAAACAGAATCGGAACCCCACAGGTTACCGGTACTAAGTAAACGAGGAGTTTGCAAAAGAGGTATAAAAAATTCTGAAACCAGCACATTCATACACTCTTTTAGAAGAGGGAATTGCAAGACAAATAGCAGCAGAAATCCACTTACCAGCATTAGAATTTCAGCAACACTAAAGTAAATCAACACCAGAAAGTACCCAAGGTTAAAGCCACTTCTACATTTTGTGTCCATCATTTAGCACACTTGTGGGTCTGAAGCATAAGTAAGTGTACTTGGATGATAAAGTATAAGTAAGGACAGATGGCGAGATATTGTGAAGAAAATTGGATGAATGGTGCTCCACCCTAGATTACCCCAAGGGTGATGAAACCATTACACTTGTTCTGCTAGAAGCGCAGTCAACCCATTTCCAAAATGTCAATGAAACACAGGTATTTAGCAATGATATTTCTCCATGAAATAAAAGGGAAGAAAACTTAAATATTGTCCCATCCTAGATTTTAAAATAGCAAACAAATGAGTCATTAGGGGGCAGGTCAAAATGCTGATACTTCATGAGATAATTCCCTTTCTCCACCAGGACGACAATGTGTTCAGTAAATCTACAGGATGCATTTTCCCACCTTCACTTCTGTACAATATAGAGACACTTTCTCTGTTATCACATTGACAATAAACTACGAATATAGAGCACTGACATTTGGAAAAAAATGGCTGCTAGAGAATTTTCAAAATGCATAGCTGTGGTGTTTGCAAAACTCAGTGAAACAATGCATAGATCTACAATTATCTGAACTTGCTGATTCACCAGAGGTGGTGTTGTGTCATCTGCAGTCGACAGCATACCTGCTGTTCGATCTTGCCTTTCCAATCAACAAGCCCAAAATCTCATCTGTGGCCCTCCCAACGACTCTAGTTCATAGGGTGAGTATTGGAAACCACCCATCTCCGCCCCTTTCCCTACCTCAATGGATCGGAAACATTCAAGAAATGGTTCATTCTTTCCAGCAAGTCACAAGAGTTCCAGTCTTGAGCATCCTTAGATTTATAGGTCAGCTATCTTTCTGCAATCTCCTAGATGCACATTGGCACATGAAGGCCCTCCAGTGATGCTTCCACAGCCACTGGCTACACTATGGGGGAGACGTGTCAGACTTCATTGCAATCTACCCAGCGCTGCAGCAGAAGTGGTTTGTTCAGGTACTGAGTTGAACCTGAGCAGCAGGATTGCCTTCACTCCCCCTCTGGGCATGTCTACGGTATGACTAATGCTTCCACCCTGGGCTGCGGAGTCCATCTGGATAATCTGGAGGCCAGAGGCCTCTGGTCTCTGGAAAAAAGGTCCTTTACATCAAATTATTGGGACTGCAGGCAATATGGCTAGCTGCAAGGCCTTCCTTCCTTCCATCTGAAGTTGCTCCATCCAGAGCTTGATGAACAACATGACAGCGATGTAGTATGTAAACAAGCAAAGGGGAGTAGGTTCTCACCTCCTCTCCCTGTAAGCATTGAGACTGTGGTCTTGGGCACTCCGCCAAAAGATCTGACTCACGGGCAAACACCCAGCAGGGTCTCTGAATGCCAGAGTGATAGCCTGAGCCGGACTCTTTTTACCGACCCCAAGAGGCTTCTTTTACCATAGTTAGCTCAGGACATTTTCGGTTAGGGGGACACTCTTCTGGAGGACTTCGTGGCTTAAAAAAAATAAACAGATCCCACAGTTCTGTGCCCTCAAGTATCTGTCAAGGGGAGCCTTAGGGGATGCATTTCAATTTATGTGGAACATTCTGCTGCACTAAGCATTTTCCCCATATTCTTGATTCCTCCGGTTCTATGACGATTCATCAAGACTGGGCTCAAGGCATTATTATTGCCTTGATTTAGCCAAGGAGGGTGTGGTATAGGGCCTTCTGTTCTTCTCCATGTGTACCTGCTGTGTCTATCATTCAGTTTCGACTATTTCTCCCAGTGAGGACGAGTTGTACCCCACCCAGGTCTCTGCAGCCTTCACCTACATGCTTGGCGATTGAGCAGGGACACCTGAGTTCCTTTCAGCTGCCACCAGAGGTGGTGGATGTCATTTTGTCAGTGCATTACTCCATCACCAAATCTGTTTAATTGGGCAGATGGGGCAACTTTGCTGCATGGTGTGTGGACAATAATGTGGATCTCTTGCAGGCCAGGCTGTCTCAGTTCCTGCAATACCCACTTTCTGTTTTTTCAGAGGGGTTATGTGATGGGCACTGCCAGGGCTGCTTTGTCTGCATTCCTCTGCATTTTGGAACAGCCATCCCTTTTCAAGTTTTCAAGACCCCTTGTAATGAAAGTGTATGCTAACCACATTTTCTGCGCCTGAATGGGACCTTGATGTTGTTTTGATTTTTCTTATGGGAACTCTGTTTAAGCCGCTACATAGTTGTCATTTAAGGATGTTGACATTTAAAACCATGTTTTTGGTGGCTGTCACCTCAACCAGATGGGTGAGTGAGTTACAAACTCTAAGTTCCTGTCCCTCTTTTACTTATTTATATTCTGTCAAATTGATGTTCCTGACCAGGACAGCTTTTGTGCCAAAAGTGGTGACTCCATTCCACCTAGATCAGTTCATCATCCTCCCAACCTTCTATACCCCGCCACATCCTACTAGGGAGGAATAACAGTTGCATCAGTTGGATGCTTGTCAGGAGGTCAACTGCTTTCTTGACTGCACCAGGACGTATTACTGGATGACTAGCTCTTTATAAGTTACAGTGGTGCTAAGAATGGAAATATGGTACAGAAAATTATCGAAACCTGCTGCACTTTAGTAGTATGTAGAACTCATTCTACAGGGCCAAATGCACGATTTCTACCCATTCCAGGGGATTTCCCATCGATAGGATCTGCAAGGCAGTCAGATGGGCATCCCTGCACACTTTTGCCAAGCACTTCTGCCTAGTTAGGGTGTGTTCTAGAAGACTTCCTTGTCTTACTACCTATCATATTACTTCCCAAGACAGGGTATTGCTTTGTAATTTGTTCTACAGGTGAGGAATTGGCAGGTAGAAGTATTCATCAGAAGAATTTACCTCTGTCTTTCCCTATCTGCTGGAGATTACTCATCGATCAGTTTTCACTTCAAGTTTTTGATACTGCACTACAGTCCCTCATTTGCATTAGAGCTGGGAAAAAGTGGATGGAAGCGTACATAATAATGCCGGGCCGGCCCTATATGGTTGCAATGCAGACACCAGGTGCGTCATCCTGATTTGTGTTCAAAGACACTTGACTTAGGCAGTGTTTACTTAGGTTGCTTAGCTCTGGGAGATTTGGAGGAGTTACTTTGTTACTCACCCAATGCTTTGCTCATCAGTCTGCGTGATATTTTGTTTTTTTGGGTAATGCTTGGTTTATTTTTAATGTAGGAGCATCTTGTCTTTCCCATAGTGGAGTTTTTACATTTATATTTTCTTCAGTTCCTAAGGGGCTGATTTATATATTGAAGTGAAAGGTACTCTGTTACAACGGCAACAGAGTACCTGTACCACCAACATAATAGTCTGCCTGCCAGAATCAAAAGCAGGCAGAGCTGCGGTGTAACAACAGCGGAGTCTACTCCATCTCTGCAATGGTTAGATCCCTCCAATGGAGCAAAGGGCATCGGAGGTTGACCTGTTTGTCACCCACCTAATCCAGATGGACGGACATACAGGACAGTTTTCACTGCCAGGAAAACCTTGGTGGTAATGTGCAGTAAAATCTGCAAAATTACCCCTCGCCATGGGAGATGGCGGTTAGTGAGGTCTGCAGTTGTATTACTTTAACAATTCTGTCGGTGTTAAGGCAATTCAATGCTATAAGATTATCTATCAATATATTCAGGAGTTTAGGGAAAGTGTAGCATTTGTTAACAAAAGAGTTGTAAAGACTTCTGGCTAGAAAGGCATTTTAACATTTTTTATTTTCTATTTTAAAATGTATTCTGTCTAAGTTGGAAATGCAGGTGTTTGGGATTGCAAAGCCAATGTTTTTATAGCTGCGGAAAGGGATCATTTCATTGAATTGCGATTGTGTATGAATGTTCTGCTTCCTTGAATGGCAAGGCATCTGAGCTGTTCAGGGCAATCCTCTCTACACTATTTAAACCATTTATTCCAACTATATTGTTTGTTAGTTAGGGCTCAACAATTGATGATAGCTCAAGTAGAGGGATTTCATCGTGTTAATATCATTTATCGTGGCTTAACTCCAGCTCAGATCCAGATATTGTCCAAGCACTCCCCCAGGGGTACTTGATGCAGAGGGTGGACAGAAAGACAGGCAAGGGCGGTGGTATTGCCATTATCTATAAAGACCATCTAACCTGTTGCCTGCTCGGTAGCCCCCTCTCAGACTGCGAGAACATCTACTTCTCTATAGAATTTACTCCTTCCCTCCCTTTTGCAGGCATGCTAATCTACCACCCCCTGGGGCAACAGGCACATTCTGTCAAACTCTGCTAGAAGCAGTTGTTAATCAGGCCAGCATTGCCGCTAATTTGTCTCTTCTTGGAGATTTTATTTTCCACTTTGACGATCCCTTAGCACACACTGCACGTGAATTAGAGCGAGACCTTACGGCCTTCCAATTACCACAGAAGATCGTGCGTGTAACTCATGTCAAAGGGCACCTCCTTGATCCCGTGGCCTCTAATCTAGAGGATTTAAAAGGGACTGATCCTATCCCCCTCCCATGGTCTGATCATTTCCTTATTCCCCTTCATTGGTCTCCTCTGATTACCTCACCTCAAACCCAGTCCATACGCACCTTGATTCGCCCTTGGTCCAAGCTTCCCTTGGGCAAGTGGGCCCAAGAACTGGAAAGGACCAGACCGAAGCCTGACCCTAGTCCAGTCAAAGCTAATGATAACTTTTGTAACTGGATAGAGGATTCATTGAATGTTGTACTTCCAAAAATATTTATTAAAAAGACAGGTGGACCTAATAAATCCACATGGTTCTCCCCCGAACTACGCACTTTAAAACAGTGTTGTAAAATACTGGACTGAAGCTGGAGGAAAGATTTCACACTTAACAAGAAGATGGAATATAGGGCGGTTATTTGCATTTATAAGGCAGAAATAAAAATAAGCCCATGCCTCCTTACGAGGAAAAGATCTTGTTATACGCCAACTCCCCTAGAGAAACTTTTCTTATTATAAAAAGCTGCTCAAAGCCCCCGCCCCTCCAGCCGTACCAGACACCTCGGGTCAGCGTTGCCATAAACAGGCAGAGTAATTCACCACCAAAGTACAGAATATTCTTAAGTGCCTACCCCAGAGTGACTGTGAGGACGATATTACAAGCAAGCTCATGGATCTGAATCTGCATGTAACTGAATATTCGCTGGAGACCATTGCACCTTTACCCCAGGAATCAATTTTAACCCTTCTGTCCTCGGTCATAAGTGGGTCACCCAGGGATCCCGCACCACCCAATATCCTGAAATTGGTAGCACCAATAATTGCCCTCACAATCACTGACCTGATTAATGCCTCACTTTCTATAGGTATGGTCCCCACCAATTGGAAAAGGGCTATGGTGAAAACGCTATTAAAAAAAAACAATCTGCATCCTGCAGACTTGGGCAACTATCGCTTTATTTCCCTCCTTCCGGGAGTGAGCAAGATCATAGAGAAATATGTAAATCACACTCTCTCCAGTTTTCTTTACTCCCACGACCTGCTCCATACCTCCCAAACGGGATTCCGCCCATGACCAAGCATTGAAACACTCCCTGTTGGCCATCTTGGAAAAATCTACAAAGATCCTAGATTCAGGAGGGTCTTCAGCCATAATACTCCTCGACCGGAGCGCGGCCTTCGAAACGGTGAACCATTGCATTCTGGTTCACTGGCTCAGGAGCGTAGAAGTAACTGGCACTGCGCTTCAATGACTGTGTTCTTTTCTGGAGGGAAGATTCTTTCAGGTATTTGAGGATGACATCACCTCAAAACCCATCCCCTTACAGTGTGGAGTCCCTCAGGGCTCATCGTTGAGCCCGTGTCTTTCTAATGTTTACATGGCCCCGTTGGCGGATATTGTAGCCCCCTTCCGGATCCACATGGTAACTTACGCCGACGATACTCGTCTCGAAGAAGTTTCTAAGTGGATGGGTTTGTCACATCTAAAACTCAATGGTGAGAAAACCAAGCTCATGATCCTCGGCAATCCTTTAAGCTTTAAATCTAGCAACATGTGGCCAGTGTGCATGAGCCCGGTCCCTGCCCCAAAAACCGAAATAAAGAGCCTGGGCGTCTGGCTAGATCAGAACCTGACCTTCAAGCCGCAAGCCAGGAAGACTGCGGCCACATGTTATGGCCTGCTCAGAATGGCCTGCAAAGTGCTTCCCCTTCTTCCCTCTCAAGCAAAAAAAGTGCTAGTCCAATCGCTTATACTCTCAAGGATAGACTATGGCATTGCTCTTTATCCAGGCGCCCCAAATGCCGTAGTTGCGAAACTTCAGACTGTACAAAACTGTGCAGCCAGACTACTGATGGGAGTTTCCAATAGCTATTCAGTAAACCTGCACTACACTCCCTTCATTGGCTTCTGGTGCCGGAAGGAATCAGCTTTAAGGCCCTCTGCGTTGCCCGTAAATCCCTGCAAGGGAATGGACCACCGATAAATTCAGCTATGATTCGGTCCTTTACCGGCTAATAGGAACCTGCGCCCGGATAAACTCCATTTAGTTGGGGTCCCTAGGATCAAGAAAGCCAAAAGTGGAGGCCGGCTTTTTTCCAATAACACCACCAAGCTCTGGAATTCTCTACCGCTGTACCTACGCAGGGAATCTAACCCTCTTGTCTTTGGAAACAACTAAATACCTTGCTCTTCCCTTAAGCTTTTGTTTCCTCTAGTGCTGCCCAGCACTGGGATGCTCCCGGGTAGCCATGCACTATACAAATGTTTTTTCAATTCAATTCAGTTTTATTAAATACAATTATCTCCATTTTCTAAACTGGTTTGGAATTTTTCTTGTGTTGTCTTTTCACTTAATTACTGTTTGTGTGCTGCATAAATACTTTACACAGTGCCTGTAGGTTAAGCCAGTTTTTGTGCCAGAGGGTTAGACACAGGTTAATTCAGTGACTTTTGTGGATCACCCTGATAAGAATTGTGGTTGATGCTTGAGTAAAGTTTTCAGTCCCCTAAACATACAGTACCCCAATTTCTCAACACCTGGTATGCATATCTGATTACTGGTTCCGTTGCTGCCCCTCGTATGCAAGCATATTTAAAGCAGCAAAAAAAACAGGACATAATAAGAATGGATTTTATGATTTTTCGTATTAAGGAACTAGAAGGCAGGTTGTTAAAAAATTCCAATGCTGGACAGCTTTGTAGACTTTGTCCTTATAAAAGGGAATTCATTGTGCATCTTTTATATTGATGTCCAAAAGTTAAGGTGAAAAGAAGTACATTTTCGAAATAAATATTTGTATAATGTTGTATTACTAATTGTAAGGATGCTTTAAACCTTTGCTTTAATACTGAAAACATTTCTAAGCTGTCACGTTTTGAAAATGTTTAAACATAGGGCCTCATTTATGAAAAGTGACGCATCGCTGCAAGAAAACTGCAATGCGTCACTTTTCACTGCGCCCTCCTTGCGACATGCCGGATCCATCATATTTACAGTATGATGCCTCATGTCGCAAGGAGTTACAGATACGTCAGTTTTTCTGACATATCTGTAGGCGCAAAAGTGACGCATTGCAGGAGTGTGTCACAAAAGTGAAGCAACTCCAGCAATGGGTCATTTCACATGGGCAAGTCCCATTTCAAATGTGCTTGCGTCAGTCTTACGCCTGCTGTGAGGTAGGCGTAAGATATTGACGCATTTGCATCCTAGAAGTGGCGCAGTGAAATCCTATACCTGGAGCAGGTATAATGTGGTGCAGGGGTTTACAAAGTGACGCATCTACCTAGATGCGTCACTTTGTAAATATGACGCAACATGGCACAATTTTTATGCCGGTGGTGCGGCGCAAAAGTGATGCAAGGGCTCATAAATAAGCCCCATACTTTTTAAGGGACTGAATGCTGTCACTCTATACCTGTTTTTACTATTTTTACATATGGACTTTTTGTAATTACATTTTAGAGTGCAACTTTGAAAGAATTGTTTCATATTTATTTTATTAGATGAAGAAAGGATAATTTGAACAAGCATGACAAATTGTAAAACATATTATGTGTATTGTATTGGTGCTTTTTTATGGGTAGCTTTTTGTTGTTGTGATAGTCTTAAATGTCTGATAAATTGTTATGATTATAAGCAATCTTAAACAATAAAGTTCATTCAATCATTTATGTATTCACACAGCAAAAGCTGTAATAGAAGCAGCAGTCAGCCCCATTCTCCTTGGGCACTGAAAAATAGTGTTTCAGCATTTGGAGAATCAGAGGGAGAAAAAAGTTGAGCAAAATGTCCCTTTACCTCCTTCTGAGGATCGGGCGACCCTGAGAGCACTAGGAGAGGAAGAGGGGAGGCTCATTGTGTGCCCTTCTCTATAGATTCTGGCTCTTGCATTCCTCTGCACAATTTATATAGCCCATGGAGAGGGAGAGCCGTGGTTGTAGATTAGGACAGTGGAGAGTTGGAGCAGAGGGCCAACACAAATGTTTCTGATGGATACTTCTGTCTGTGGCTTCCTCACCTTTTGAATTACCCCATGCACAGAATTCCACAGAACTTTTCTCTATAGCTCTCCCACATCACCGAGGACATCACAATGGAACAGTTTTGCACGCGACCTCGCATGATATAATCGGAGCCATAAGAAGGACCTCGTCGGTGTGCTGATGTCAGTTTCCTTTTTTCCACGCTGTCAAAGCGAAACATTTGTTTCCAAGGCACTCCATTTCTGGGAGTTTCTTTGTTGCAGTTTCTGCGTGTAATTGTAGCTGGACCATGGCCACTCATAGGAAGTCCAGATTCAAGCCATGCAGGGAATGTGGGGGTCGGATATCGATTACTGACCCCCAAGAGGATGTTTATGGTGCCTCTCGGCGGACCACAATGTCGAGAGTGTTTGTTATGCAGGCGAATGAACCCGAAGTCCGGAAAAAGAGAGGGAGGCCAAGTTGTTAATAACCAAGGAGAAAAAGTAAAAAAGAGCCCGAAGGAGGTTGAGATCAAATCCAAGTCACTGACTTGGATCTGCGCCATGGATCCAGACGTCGGTTATCGAAGGGATGAAACACGAAAGTCAGGATCTCCGCTTCTCTAATGTCACCACAAGGATGAAGTTTCTCCTTCCTCTTCACCTCAGGTGACTCCGGTTCCATCTCCAGCTCCAAGACTCTCAATGAAGCCCAGAAAGCAATGTCTTTGCCTTGGGCCCCTCCACTCCCTGCTCCAAGGTCTCTGGTGCCAAAACCTGAGCCGATTAGACTGCCTCCTCGAGCGTTCTCTGAGACAGTAGTACTGGATCAATGATGTCCAGCCTTTCGGGGCTCCAGGTTCGGATCCGTCGCATTTCCTGAATGCGATGTTTGGTATGTTTGCAAGAGCAACTGTCCTGCTGGTGCGCCGGTTGGACCATGGACAGCTTTCCTACTCCTTGGAGGTTTGCCACCTCACTTTTCACAGGCGCCTTTCATGCCATTAGTGTCACGTCTGCACTCCGCAGAATCCGTGTGCAGAAGAAATGCTCCACCTCCGGACCCCCCCAAACACCCTGAATATTTATCACAGGGTGTACAGGTGATATGGTGAGGGAAAAACCCGAAAAGGGGAAAAAACCCAAAAGAAAAGAATAGAAGGAAGGGTCAGCAGTGGAAAAGAAGCTGCAACAGAAATACACAAGAAATTTATAACGTTATAAAAAGCTACTCTCATTACATTCTCGCTAAGCGTAACGCAACCTGATTCACCTGAATTGTTACAGATGATTGCCCCTTCATTCAGTAATTTTATCTTCTTGTATTCCTCCTGCTCCTGTACAACACAAGAAGCACAGTATGTGTAAGGCAAGTGAACAATGACCTTCCTAAATGATTGCTGTCACTTTAGATACATACCCTACAAAGCATTACAGCTAACTCATATAGGGGATACTCCAAAGGAAACAAACAAAAGCCTCCGTGAGCCATCCTTAGAATTGCCAAAATGACTCAAAGGAAAGATGCACACTCCTCCTCTGCTAGGGTATTCAACACCTGGTTCCAGATAAAATCTCTAGTTCCAATAAACACCTAAACACGGCATGCTGTAGTTGAAGTCACTACCAACATCCGCTTTAGTACTTGTAATCCATACCGGGAAATCAATAACGTGAAACACTTTTCCGTTCGTGCCGGCATTGCGGAGGACTCCCCCTACATCCGTCACTTGCTGAATTAATTTACAACCCCAGCCGGAGGTCGCTAGATGACGGTATCTAAATCCATGAACGATCACCCACTTCTCTGAGACAGTGCCCCGCAGCCGCGAGGCTCAGAAAAAGACGCGAGCAGAAGCCCCAAGTCAATTGCTGGGTAGATTAACTCAAATGCGCAAGCGCGTGTACACGTTACCCACTTCTCCTTTCAGCGGGCTACGTGTCACTCAGAGTTCTTCAGTTCGTGTGCACTGGAACGCACGGGAAAAACACTGGAAGACGGAAGGCTCCTACAAAACAAACAAAATCACGAGCGCTTGATCTTGGGTCTCGCCCCGGCCTATATCCTGTGTTTCCGCAAAGGATCATGGGTACCGTAGTTCTTGGCCCGCGAACATGGGAGTTATAGTTCAGGCAGGCGCAACACGATCTAGATCCTGACAGCTAGCTCCAGAAAGTTGGCTTTTCCAACGCCAAGGTTCTCTACGTCGGTGCAACGCCTGGAGGGAAGAGCGCCATTGGGATGGGTCTCTTCGATGCCATCTGGCTCTGGTTCCGCACCTTACTCAGCTTCATCAATTTATTCGACTATTCCTGTGGAGCCTCCATCAAAGCCGGTCTTGTAGTCACCAGCACTGCGTCTGGTGCCGCCAAATCCTGTCCCAAGGATGAGATCCAAAAAGAAAGCACAAAGGCTGCTGGAGGAAAGAAGAATATCAAAAGCAGAAAGTGGAGGCTGAAGAGGGGGAGAATGTTAACCCTGTGCAGGAGTTTGAGGGCCTACAAGAAGCTAGTGGACTGGACACATCACCCGAATGGGAGCGCTCCTCACCAAAAGGCCTTCCATGAAGGAGATTTCTTCAAATCACTCTGTAATAAGGAAGGCAGCGGATCTGCTGGATTTGCCATTACCTACTGGGGAGCTTAATCCAACATTTTAACAGAAGTGCTTCATTACCCTTCTTCTGTTACAGAACTTCTGCTTTCTTTAATGAGGCTTTGACTGAACCCATCTTCGAGGTGTGATAGAAGCCAATGACTGCCCCTGTGGTGTGCGGATTGGTAGCAAGGAGATATTAGGGTTGTCCAGGAGATCCTGCTTTCCTTCCGACACTCAAGTCTCCTGAGAGTTTAGTAGTCCAGGCATTATGTTCCTCTAAACAGTCTGCAGGTTCTGTCCCAGGTCGTCTGCGAGGCACGGCTCAACAGCAAGTCTCCTCCTTCTCTTCTCCTGCCCTCCAACTGGTACCACAGGGAAGCATCTCTAGCTCCTCCATCCTAGAGCATGTGGGTCCCGTGGGAGAACGGATGTCCCATTTTCTATGAAATTGGACATCTGTTACTTCAGATTTCTGGGTTTTGGATCTTGTGGAAAATGTGGTATGCCCTTCCCTTTCCGGCAGTTTCCCCCTCCTTTCCCCATTGCCAGGGTTGGTGCTCAGAGGAGCACCTGTTGCTGCTACAACAGGAGGTTCTATCTTTACTGCAGAAAGGTTGATAGAGGTGGTTCTGGAGCAGAAAGGGGTCAGGGATGCTACTTCTGGTATTTACTGATTCCCAAAAAGGTCAGCCGGTTGAGGCCGATGCTAGACCTCAGGGTCTTGAATTTTTACCTCAGGCAGGAGAAGTGCATGATGTTGACCCTATGTCTGGTTCTTCTGGTGTTGCAGCAGGAAGACTGGATGGTGTCGATCGATTTGCAGGATTCGCATTTTCACATTCCATCTTGAAGTCGCATCAGAAGTTTCTCCGTTTTAGGTGGATTCCCAACACAACCAGTTTGCGATCCTTCCTTTCGGTCTTACTTCAGCACCTCGGGTCTTCAGCAAGGTGATGGTGGTGGTAGCATCACATCTCAGAAGGTCAGGGTACCTGTTTTCCCCTATATGGACGACTGGCTGTTCAAAGCGAAGTCACCAGAGATGGTGCTGCATTATTTGCAAGAGATAAGGCGTCTGTTGTTTGACCTGGGTTTTCCAATAAACATAGCTAAATCTCATGTGGTGCCCTCTCAGTGCATCCCGTTCATAAGGGCAGTACTGGACCCTACTGTGAGTTGTGCCATCCCACCTCAGCAGAGGATTCTGGACATACAGGGTACGATTCCACTTTTCCACAAAGGAGCGGTTGTTTCATTCCTGAAGGTCTTATGCATGCTCGGTCTGTTCGCTTCCTACACACTGCTGGTCAACCATGCATGTTAGCACATGAGGGCCCTCCAGTGGTGCATCCACAGGTAGTGGTTTCAACACAACGGAGATCTCAAGGAGGGGGGTCAGAATCCCTACAGACACTGCAGCGGAGCTTTATGGGTGGATTGTCTCTGACAACCTGTCTCAAGGGAAGCTGTTTCAACCTCCTCCACTGTTGGCCACCGAAATAACGGATGCCTCCACTTTAGGGTGGGGAGCTCACCAGGGGTATCTGGAGGGCAAACGTCTTTGGTCTGCAGAGGATAGTTTGTTTTACATCAATCTTCTGTAATTGCGGGCGATACGTTTTGCTAGAAGGCCTTTCTTCCCTCCCTTTGTGGTCAGTTGATTCAGGTTGGACAACACTAGGGCCAGGTGGTACATCAACAAACAGGGAGGAGTGGGGTTGTATCGTCTCTGCAGAGAGACTCTGCAACTCTAGCCCTGGGCACAGGACCATCAGATTTGCATGACTGAGAATCATCTGAACAGAGTGCTGAATGTGCAGATTACGAGTGGCATCTCCATATGGAGGTGGTCCATCGCATTTTCAGGAAACGGGTTGACTTAGTTGGACTTACTTGCCAATTACAGGAACGCCCACTGCCCGTCATTCTGGCAGTCTCCAGTATCCGATGTGGTGAGCATTGTGGGA